>NW_023601322.1:2717500-3069909 GCF_014898055.3 Talpa occidentalis | reverse complement strand
ACCCAGGACACTTCTTAGCATATGTTAGCGATCATCATCACTGATGGGAGAGGAGGTGGGTGTGCATGTGTGTGCACTGATGGAGGTGTGTGTGTGCACGTGTGCATGCCTGTGTGTGTGGGTGTGGGCCTTTGGACTAGTCTTTGAAATGACTATCTTCTCATTGATTACATCGTTTACTAATGACTTCAACATCTTTGGCGTGTGCTTATTTTACATTTGTTTGAAGGTCACAATGTCACATATCTTAAAAGCTAACCTATTGGGTGCTGGAGATGCCCAGTGGACTCACCCATCTAGCAGGTAGACTGAATTGCCTAGAGGAGGGACCACTGCCTTCCTTGAGGTCACCTCAGGGCCAAGCTCAGCCCAGGCCCCTCTTTTTCTGGTGCCAGAGTGAATTCTAGAGGCATGTTTTATTTATTTGTTTGTTTATACATGCACTGGGTACAGTCAGAAGCGCGGGAGGGTGAGAGAATTCATCAGAGCCACAGCGGGGAGCAGAGCAGGCAGGAGGACCGAAGGACACTGCTGAGGGGAGCAGCGGGCGGCAGGAGAGGTCTGCGCGCCATGTGGGACCCTCCTCTGGTGGCCGGGGAGCAGCCGGGGATCGAACCAGCGCCACAGAGGCTGCAGGCAGCTTTGCAACCCAGCGCTCAACCGCTGCGCCACAGGGGAGGCCCCTCCAGAGTGAATTCTAAAGAACAGATCTGAAATTCTGTTCCTGCAGGGTTTTAAAAAAATGCAGTGGTGGGGGCTGGGGACGTTTGTTTTTTAGCTTGTTTATTTGTTTCTGGCTTGTATGTGATCTACACACTGTTTCCTTCTGGTAGCGACAGTGACTGGGGACTGGTTTTCTATTGTCTATAAGTAAACACAGATTCTAGTTTTTTAGTATTTACCTATGTTTGTGTTATTTTGAGCCCCAATCATTTAAGAATTCATAGCCTACTCAGAAGGAGAATATTACGTCCACTTTGACCTGGTAACTTGATTTTCTTTTTTCTGCTCTTACTTTTCACATGTAGCCGAAGTTGTAACATTAAAGCTCTACACCCCTTATGCATCCACAGCCCCTTACATGAGAAGTTGTGTGAGTTTAAGTGTTTTTCTTAATACAAACAGTCATAAATTAGGTTTTAACCCTCTTAAAGTAAAGGAACTCAGTTCAAAGGGATAAATAAGTGCTTCTGTAAATGTAATATATTCCTAAAATCCTATGAAATTAAACATCCTAATGTTTAATTAGGAATTGATAACACTGATACAATTTAGGAATCCATGTTCACAAAATGAAAGTTTTGAGAAATAAGGTTTATTAGTAAAGTGATGGGTCTTTAAAATCAGTTCTATTTTTTTTGGTCTGACCACAAAGTTTACAAACAGTATCAGTGTAAATTATGTTTCATTTTCTCAGTAGAGAATGGTTAATCTGAATTTCCCTATGTTTTACAAGTTTACTGAACAATAATTAAGAAATATTTCTCCTATTTATCCACAACTAAAATGAATTACTTTCATTATAAAACTTTTATATCAATTCTAACTGGATTTCAAAGTCTATTGGCATCAATCTATTTTCCACTATCTTTAGGTCACTTAAAACCATACACGAATGTGAAATGGATCTCAGTGTAAGGTAATTCTTTAACACGCTGAGGATTTCTAATTAGGCTGGGAAAATGAAGCATCTTTTCTAAACATAAATGTAGTCTATATGCCCTCGCTTCTAATTGTCATTGCTGAGAAAAGGTACATTATAGGGTCGTGCTCCCGCATGTGTTTATTTTTGCCACTTTGAGAAAGTAGGCAAGAAATGTGTATAGCTCTAGGATTTCATGAAGCTTTTATTAGTTTCCAAAATTCTTGAAAATGGCAGTCACTGTCAATGCACACTCCTATTTTCTCTGCAAAATAAAAATGAATAATTTTGGTTAAAATGTTCTATTTATGAAGTTAATATGACGCTAAGAGCAGCAGTAGGTGAGGTGAAGAATTCCACATCTGTACAAGCTATGGGTTTATATTTGTTTATAAAAGAAAAAGGCAAGGACATCAGTGTCCTAGAGTGTCTAGAAGACAGTGAAAGACAAAAAGCATGAATAAATATGGAAAGGTAAAAATGTTAGCAGGAAATATATTTACTCATCTTATTTTATAATAACTTCAAATGATGAATCTGAAAGAAGCAATGAGATCTGTTAATATTTGGATAAAGTCTGCTTAGCTTATTCAGTGGAAAATTTTAGAAGGGAGCTCATAAATCCTTTACTGCCAAATATTGTCAGAATGCAAAGGTGAATTTGGTGCTCTCGCTGCTAAAATGATTTATTGACCAGAGAACATTCCGATTGCTTTTAACTTCAGATAATAATTCCTAGGGTAAGTGCCACCTGGAGGGGCCTCCCGGTGGCACCAGAAAATGTGCCATGTTCCACTGGCTTTGGCGAGACCTTTATTGTGAATGGTTGAGATTTCTTGAAACTGCACTTTCTTGGTAAAGCTTATTTTAATATTTTAAACTAATTATTTTAAGCTATTTTATTATCTCCTTAAGAGTATCATTTCACAGCACACACAACCCATTCTCAGCAAGTGTCCAATTTCCCCTCTGACAACTCTTGATCTTTGTCTTTCCAACACAGGATATTGAATGTAGCCAGAACAAAAGTATCTTTCCCCTCAGAAAATACCTTTCAGAAATCTAGCATTCCTAGAAAAATACTGAGGTATCTTTCTTTCACTTTATAAAGAAAAAAAGTACTAGTTTTTAAAACTTGCAGAATTTCACAAGTCTTGTTTAAATCTACTATTTCAGAGTGGGGCTAAAGAGATGGCAAATCAGAAAGGAAATCTGCCTTTAATAGGGTATGTTTGCTTAGGAAAAGTGCAACTCCTGTGGAGATTTCCAGAAATGCATGTGAGAAGGTCCTGAACTCCCAGCACATCCTCGCTGCCCACAGTGGCCTCCATGCACATGCTGAACTGCTTGTGCCCAGTGTGACAGTGTTTGGAGGCGGGAGTTTTGGGGGTGATTAGGTGGGAGGGTGGGGCCATCAATATGGGGTTAGTGTCCTCGTAGCAAAGTCAGAGAAGGGATCTTGCTCTCTCCTGGAGGTGAGGCTCTGGCAGAGGGTCTCTGGAAAACAGAAAGAGAGCCCTGGCCAGGAACCAAATCACCAGGCACTTGGATCTTGGACTTGCAGCCTCCAGAACTGTGAGACGTAGATTTGTGTCGTTTAAGTTAGGTAGTCTGCGGTGTTTCGTTATAGCAGCTAGAACGGACAAGACATCATCCACAGCCTCCTTGAGTACACTGTATTGTGTTTGCCTGCAAGACTGTCCTTAGCACATGTCCAGGCTAAAGCAAAGAGGGATTGTTCTGTTTGTTTATATAAGGTGAGACTCGTGATGATTATGAACTGAGCTTCCAGCAAGCTCTCTGAGACTTTCAGTGACTTAGAACTCTTCACCACAGCCACTCCCAGTGCGGTGAGCAGGACCTAACATGAGCAAGATCCATCAGGAAGCTGTGCAGTTGTCAGCTGGTATCCGGCTGGTGTTTCCTCTGCACCATTGAGACAAGCAGCATTGGTTTATTTACCTAAGTGGTTTCCATATTCAGATTTTGAATCAATGGAGCCTTCTCCAGACAATTAACCACATGACATTCACAAATTTCATAAATGAATCTTCATAACTTTGGTAACAAGGTGACCTCTGAAGCATGTGTTATAAAATCTCAGGGTTCTGGAAATCAATTTGTAAAATTTTCCTGAAACTGAAATTTCGTCCTACAGGAAGACATGCCTTGTCCTCCCCAGTAGATGTCTCTCTTACACCTCCTCAAGAATTTGGAAACTACATTAGGAATGAGTTTAAAAGTCTCTAGAGATGTTTAGTGATTCTGTCCACTCTTGAAGCTTTGTGTGTCTGGAAAATCAATTTCAAGTCATGTCATCATTAGGGAAATTTGTCCCGTTTCCTACACGTGCCTTTACATGGAATGGCAGGAAGATTCTAACAACGTCCTAACAACCCAGAAAGGCTGGGTGAGCTTTCAGTTACCGCTGGTGCTGACCCGAAGCTTGGGGAAGAGATGGTCTGCTGGCCGAGATGCTTGCGCTCTCTTTCCCTTCTTCGAAAAGGATGAGGGTGGAGCCCTCAGGGTTCTGGGAATGCAAAATGTATCTCTGACGCCTGCTGCAGGGCGAGATGATCACATCTTAGTTTGACTTCATGATGCTGCCCCACTCTGCAGGGGGCATCGGCACAGCTGCAGGCTAACAGCTGTGATTTTCCATTCAGTGAACAGAATGGGTCTGGAGAGCAGGGGAGGAAGTTGTTTTCTTGAAATGCTGTTTCCTTTACATTTGTTTCCACTAGATATTGAGTGAAACTGTGCGGACCCAGAAAATGCTCTGAAGTACTCAAATAAGCTCCTTAATCACTCAATCTTGAAATTCATCTTTTTAAAAGAGGAGCAATAAACTTCATGGAGGTCAAGTGAGAGAATTAAAATCTAACTTCCATGATTGGAAATTCAAACTCAAGTCTGCAGCTTCCAAGCCACACTCCACTATAAAAAGAATCTCTGCTTTTGAAGACTTCAGTTTTTCTCCACCACCATCCCTTATATCTCCTCGATCCTTTCTCCCTCTTCCCTGCCTTTTAACCTTGGAAACCTTTGTTTATTAATGTCCACTGTTTTCTATAAATATTTGCTTTTTGAATTGTGTGCTACGTAAATACCCAATAGTTGACTTTGTCATTTTAACTTGCTTTACTACACAATTCCCCTGAATTCCCCCATTTTGTTGTAGATGGCAGTGTTAAATCTTCCCTTATGGCTAAACAATGTTCCATTGGGTAGCTAGACCACATTTCATCCAACCCCCTATCAGAGGGTACCTGGGATGTTTCCATGTGATTGTAAGTAATGTTGCAGTAAACACTGGACAGCATGAGCTTTTTGATGGTTTTATGTTCTTTGAATAGATGCCCAGGAGTGAGATTTCTGGATCATAAGGTATCTCCATCTTTAGTTTGTTAAGGTAAATATGAGCTTCTTTTAATTGCAAATATAACTGGTGGCCATATCTGAGCATTTGTAATTTTATATTACTATTAATATAGAAAAGATGCATTTCCTCTCTTTCTAAATACAAAGGATATGGATCCTTTCATCCCTTCTCTGCTGCAGGCCAGGGAAGAATGCCCCACAAGGTTTTTGAATTGTCACTGAACAGGACATTTTGCCTTTCCATTAAATCAATGGAATGACATGTTTGTAGACATATTTTTAAATAACCCTTAGAGGACTTCAGCTTTAGTGAAGCTACTGCAGAAGTTTATTTTTCCCCCTTTTCTACTACTAACCACTAATAAAACTCTGGATATTATAAAACTCTGAAGACTCTGAAAGGTGACGAGACAATAGTAGACCAGCTAGTGATCTTGAAATGCAAGGAAGGAATTAACTGAGTTCCTGAGCTTTCTTTTTCCTTGTGTGTTGCAGATGTGGAACTGGAGAGTTCTACCAACATCCAGAAACGTGAATGGGTACAGTCAAACAAACAAACAAACAAAAAAAAAAAACTTTTAAAAGTATGCATTCTGGCCAAATGTCTGGAATGGCCGGGAGCTCTGAGAGATAACATTTTAGTATTTTAGACAATAATCTCTCTATTCTAAACAATTATACAGTAAAAAAGGAGGTCCCATTTCACCACTGCATCACAAGAGAGTGAGGAGTTAAGACTCCACAGTTGACAGACCTTGACAGACAGGTCTTAACAGACGCCACAACCTTCCCTCTGGACAGAGCCATCCAGCTGGATAATAAATAATAAAGCTCCCCACACAGGAAGTCTGGATGTCCACAACACCCCACTGTGCTCTATCTAACCATTATAAGTTCCATTTTCTAGATGGAGAACTGGACTCAATAATAAAACTGAAGATTCCCAGGGAAGTTATTTTCAAGCCTAGCTTGAATTTTGGGCTGACTAACTTTGTGATGTTATTAGATTGGAAAACCCCAAATCGTCCATTGGAACAGATGCAGGATGTGGGTGACTCACTATGCACATAGGCAGTTAATGGCTCTTAAGTCAGAGAAGGCGAGTTCTGACCACAGACCTCCTGTCCTGGAATTTCGGCCCAGCCAGATTCTCATGGGGTTAAGGTAGACATGCCAGTGTGATCAGGTGGAGAACTCCATGGTATCCTTCCTACAGAGCTTGGCATTTGAACACAAAGTCAATGCTGTGTCTCCATTAGGAATATGTTGAGCCAAGACAAGCACTTCTAAATGCCAGAGTCTTATCATAAGCATTTCAGAAATCATTTTAAAAATACTAAAGAAGATTATTAGCCAGACACACAGAGATAAAAGACTTGTATTAAAGAAAATAATAAGGAAATTGGCAGGATATTTGCAAGCAAGCATGCCTTTGTTAAGAATATGAGCTCTGCAATTAAAAGAAGGCAAGACAATTCCCAGTGAAGTGACCCTCAACCTTTCAAATTCTCAGGACTCTTAGCTTTAAAATGGGCACATTAATAATATTCATTTCATAGGGGAGCTGTGGGTGTTGGATAGAAATGCCTGTTTGCTGAGTATGGTTCCTGGCAGATAGAAATCACTTAATAAACAGTAGCTATTAAAAAAATTCAAATGCCTACACTATTATGTACATTTAAGCAATAAGCTATATTAGAGTCTATTTCAATCCTCTTTCTGGATTTGTGGTGGTAATCTCATTGGAGTAAGTACAGATGCCAACTCATAATACAACTGGAAACCTCTGTAATGTTACAGATCCTTGGTACTTCAATTTACAGAAATGTGGCTATTTCCAAGATCTATGAGAATATCTCCAAGTGAGTTAATAAAGTCTTTTAATGTATTTTCTGGTATTGTATAATGTAGGTTTTATATATTATAAAATATTCTTAGTAAAGTTCCATTCATGAGGAATTCCTGCTTCTGAGGAGTGGATGAAGTCTGCACAACATTGAACAACCTGCTTCTGCCTAACCCTCAACCATGAAGTATGCCTTTCAGGAAATAGATGATGGAAGAAAACATTTTTTTAAAAATTTCAGCTCCCTTTTCTGTATGTCATTGTTGCCAAGTGTCACTGGGATGAGAAAATCATTCTATATGATGAGAAAACATTGATATGCCTGCAGCATACATTCTATTTTTACTAGAGACCTTTTAAATGCAAAATTGTGTCCCAAAGCAATGTACACCCCTCTATATGATCGCTCTGTATCTCCTGCCAAAACAATCGAGTAGTAAAGGAAAAAGAATAACTTACCAATTCAGAGGGATAGATAAGAATTTCAAGATAAAATGGAGTTTCCTTTCTTGAAGAAATTTAAAAGCATGAGAAATATTTATCTATTTTATCTACTAGATGGTAGACTATTATTTGTAGTAAGTAAACAGACAAAGCCTATGCATTTGTCCTGTTTGCATTCTAAACAAAATCTTGACACTGATTCTAAGATAGAAAAGCTCAGTTCTTCCAGAGGGATGGAGCCATAGGTATTCCTAGCACAGGGTTGTAAAAACTCTGAAATCCGAACAGGAAAACTGCCTAGTTTTAGCAGCTCAGTGTTTCTGGGGTGGGCGGGTGCTAATTTAGGTTAATGATCATCAGCTGAGTTGCACCGGCCCTCCCTAACCACCTCTTCCCTTTTTAACTATCTGCAGATGCTTACCCTCGCAGAAAAGGGGAGTGCTTCCAATGAGTCATGCCGGGGTTACTAATGTTGGGGTGCTAGTGGGGGTGCCTGGTGTCAGGCACTCACTACCCAAGACAACTGTAACTGCTGCCCTTGCTTTGTGGTTTAGCAGAAGTCACTACCAGTCACATGTCACCCGCGGGCATGACAGTCTCTCCCTGAGACAAGAAGCTCATCTCTTGAATTACACACCATGGAATAGACACGGATAACTGAAATGTCAGGCAAACCACAATGACCGACATTCAGAATGAGTTTTGCCTAAAAATCAGCCCACACATCAAAATCTAACTTATCACGTTTCTCCACAGAAAATCAATGCAACAAACCTAACCTTTGACAGCAGTTCCTTCTTGTTTCCAGAGCTTTGAACTTTTTAGTCTCCTACCATCTTTGAAGTCAGGTAATAAGCACAGTGTTATTATTTCTGTTTAAAAGAGAAGAAATCAGAGCGATGCAGAGATATCAAGACACAGCCACGAAGTGGCCATTCTCACTTTCTCACTGTGCAACGCTTAGCCAACCCTGCAAAATCTCCTGAGAATCTCTTGCTATTTTAGGAGGTGTTTATAAAGACGATGTCTGCCCTTTGATGTAGAAATTTAATTACCAAGGCCCATAAAATAAGTAGACAGTTTTAGAAATCTGGAAGTGGACAGAAATTCACGTTGTATGTATACATAGCGTTGTTTTACTTATAAAAAAGTGTGAACAGTCTATGTTAATAACTAGAACCAATGTTGTCTTTGGCAAAACAATAATAAAAGTTTTCTGAAAACTATAAAGACACAAATGCAGTCCTTTAAGATACGGCTGGTGCGGCTTGTGCTGCTATGATGGCTTCAGGAAAAGCATTGCTCGCGAGATAAAGCAGCATGGGCACCAGCTTACGTGCCCTCAAGCTTTCAAAAAGAAGGTGTGGCAAATGTAAAAGTGATTGAGCGGAACAGGTTCACACTTCCTCAGGTGTGTCTTCAGGCTCCCCACCCTCTGAGCACCCCTAGTTCTTTAACAAAGATCCTCTGTGGTCCCTCTCGCCCCTCCCTCTGTGGTCCCCACCACCCCTCCCCAGCAGCCTGGATTCCACAGTCACACTTCTAGGGTTAATTTGTTTTCATTTTTTCACTTCCTTTGTGCTTTTTTTGTTTGTTTGTTTGTGTGTTTGTTTTCTCTATTTCCCACCTACGAGTGAATCATTCGGTGTCTTCGCTCTGGACTTAATTCACTCAGGATCATCCCCTCCAGTTCCACTCATTTTCTCATACAGAGTATTGTAAACCAATGTTGCCTCAATAAAGGAAAACATACAGAAATAAGTGACTTACAGCATTATCCTAAGTTCCCCTTTGGGACAAACTTTTTGTTTTCTACCAGAGGGGGAGAGAAATAACACAGTAAGTCTAATTTGCCAAGGGAGCATAGTAGCTTCCACGTTGGTTCTGAAAACCAAGGCCTGTTGGGGAAAAAATCCCCTCTAAATATTAGGATTCTGTCAGCAGGAAAAGTACAATACTTGTGAGTCCCCTTGACACTATAATAAAGTAAACTTAAAACAAGCCCATAGAAGTGAGTGTTGAGAGTTGGAGAGAAGGAGGAGCCAGGGAAAAGCAGGATCCTCTCATTTCATGGAAAATTGTCAAGAAAAACTCCCATTTTGTGGTGTCCGAAAGGCAACAGTAAAAAACTCTACCATGTGAGTTTGGATGTCAATGGGGATTCAACAATACAGGTATTTCCCATGATCCTCAAGTGTTCAGTCAAGTCTTCTTGACCCACCTCTGCATTGGTGGGTGATGGCAGCAGTGCAGAGGGGAAAGTGAGAGCCTGAGGTGTTTCACTTGTATTTTCAAGCTCCTTCAGGACAAACCTTGTTACAAGCAAGCAAAGAAGCCCTTAAAACACAGGACTTTCTTTCATTTAACTGACAAAGTTATTTCAAGGACAACTTGAACCCTCTTGGATGTGGGGTATCAAGGAGTAGCTTATTAGGAAAATGGGGAGTTGTGTCTTCAGGCAGAGACCAGTCCAATGTGCTGCTGCTTGGGCCTCTTGACCCTCTGTCCACCACCCTTCTCTGGGGGTTTTATCCTTATAAAATCAAAGCAATCACTCCCACTTCAAGCACCATATCTACCGCCCAAGTGGGTAGAAGGAAAGTTAAAATTATAGGCTGCTTGAGTCTTATTTTTTTAATCTATTTATTTATTTATTTATTTATTTATTTATTTATTTATTTATCCATTTATTTATTTATTTATTTATACAAGAACCAGGGTACAGGCCAGAGCCGCTGGAGGGTGAGAGGATTCACTAGAGACAGAGAGGGGAACAGAACAGGCAGACCAACAAAATCTACTGCTGAGGGGAGCAGCGGTTGAGACAGGAAAAGTCTGCTGCTCCATGTAGGACCCTCCCTGGGGGCCCAGGATCCAACCACTGCTGCAGAGGCTGCTGACAGCTTCACTGCACTGCGCTCAACCACCTGCACCACCAGGGGAGGCCCTTGAGTCCTATTCTTTTTGGTCAAAACTCAGATGACTTTTACTCACTTACACATCTGCCACTGAGTCAAGCTGGCTCATGTGGCCATGCCTCGCTGGGGATGAACAGGATGGAGCACAGTGATGCTCTCCACAGAGGTGAGATTTAGGAGGAAAATCCTGGAATTGTGGCAACACTCTTCTAGAGGCTGAGGGCTTGGGGGTAGCTTCCTTCTTTTAAAACAGAGTTCTTAATTTGGACAGTCGAAAGGTGCAGAGAATTGAGAGTATCATTCTCCCCTTCATTTTAACAACCCTCTAAATTTTGCTCCCTTTCTTCATAGCAGAGAGTTAATTAATGCAAATGGTGGCTTCCTGGAATAGATTCTTTAGGTAAATCCCAAATGGATCTCAGGCTGCCAGTTAGGAATAAAAAGAAGGTTGTGTATAGTTACTGCATTCATTAGAATCCATCTGGTTACATGAAAGAATGCCAAAGAGTCCAGGAGCCTAAAGGATGTGTTTTATCTGCTGTGACAATAGCAACACGGAGGGCTCTGTGTCAAGGCACGTGATAAGCAGGATGCCAAATGGCTCACCAGACATTTCCTCCGGGCCTCCCAAGCCCTCCAACTCACCTTATTTCAAGAGATTATTAAATTCCATAACATCATGACTAGCATTCCTTTTTTTCTCTTTAAAGAGATGATGTTTTCTCCTGTTGGATTTGTTAGTGCTGAATAAAACACAGTCTTGCAATTGCAATCTGCTTTGCAGATGCTTTGGAATCTGTCTTATTTCTTCCACACATCCTTTGCTTTGTAGTCTTTATTGTACATTATGTAAATAGTACCAAACCAGCAATTAGAAAAAATGAAATTATATTCTCTGATATCTTGAAAGTCCTTGGAAAGTCATTTGAATTTTGCAGCCTTTCCTTTCTTATCTGTCGCGCCAGTGGTCTGCATTGCGTGGTCCTCAGGTTACTTTCTGCTCGTACCTCCTCCATGAGCCAGACCTTGGCTCCACAGGCTCCAAGCAGTTTTTTTTTAATTGTAAATCACTGATTATATCGTGCTAATGTAGACCACTGATTATAGTTTCCTCATTTTAGAGGGCAAAAAAGTTCTTCCCTTCACTTCCAGTCATTATCATTCATAAAGAAGACTGAGGAGGCAGATTTCTGCAAAGATTAAAAGCAAAAGTGATATAAAAATGTCAGCGATATAAAAACGTGGACTTGACACCTCGCACAACCTTGACGAGTGACTATTCCAGTTACTCAGCAGCAACTTTCCATTTTAGCAATTGGATCACCACAGTTCAATTTATAAATACACACAAACAATTAAATATTTATGCCTGAAGACAAATCACTGAAGACAAATATCACTGAAGACAAAATAACCGGGTTGCAGTATAAACAGGAAGGCGTTTATGCCAGACGGAAGCACGACCGGGCCCAGGCCCAAGAGGGCGGCGTGAAGCTCCGGGGCCCGGGGCCGGAAGTGCCCGTCAGGGACGCGACCTGACGGGCTGCAGCCGCTTCCTGCGACACCTTTGTCTGCTGCTTATGCCCGTGGGTCTGACCATGACGGGTGGGCATGTCTCCAGACAGAGGCTGCTTTGTGGGGGCCGCTATCGTTGCCTGCAGGCCTCCCGTTTTTATGGGGTCTGGGGGAGGCCGAGCCAGACCATCACTTCCGCCTAGAAGCTCAAGATGGCCGCGGAAAAACAAGATGGAGTCGGCCCAACGCCAAACAGGCTCCACGCTGATAAGGGACACAAAAATGTGCTCTGTACAAAAATGTGTGATGTGCCAAATTTATACATGCCAAATATGTATAACAGTGCCTCTGGGAAGCCCGAGGAGGTCTCCTGGAAAGCAGGATTTCTCTCAACCAATATCCACAGTAAACACTATTACCCTGACGATGGTGGTAACCAAAGCCCTGATTTTCCTTTTTTTTTTTTTGTTTGCTGAAGAAGAAGCAGCATTGGGTAGACATGATGAGATCTGGTCACTATAAGTGCTCTGTATTTAGTAATTTCATTTGAAAAATGAAATGATCACTGCTTTTCCTTCTGAAAGAATCATCCTTTATACCTAATACTTCTTCATTTTTCCGTGAATAAGTTGCCACAAAAATAATGATCTTAGTAAGTCAAGGAGTTGAAAATAGAAGTAAATAAGGACCTTCACTTAAATAGGCCAATGTTTATGTTAAAGTTTTACTATTTTGTCTCCTCCTCCCCTTAAATCTGCATAGTTCAAAACTATATTTTAATGAGCATGTCTAAGACCCTAATCATCTTTATATAAAGGAACGTGACTATAATTATTAATATTGTTAAACACTTTGGTTTTTACTGGAACATTTTAAATTTATTTATTTATTTATTTATTTAATTTTTTTTTTAGGTCTCTTGCCTCAATATTCATTGTTCTATTGCTGTATAATAATGCCTTTAGGTTTTCCTTCATTTGTGGCTTGGTGTTGATGAATTCTTTTAGTTTTTGCTTTTCAATGAAGCTCCTATATCCTTCTATCATTTTTTTTTATTAAATAATAAATTTTATTTTTATATTCCCCCATACAACTGCACATGGCCCCTTCTGACCCCAATCCCTCCCCTCCCGGCCCCCACCCCCCAAAAAGTGTCTCTGGTTCATAGTTTTTTGTTGATTTTGATTTTCACTTTCTTATAGTTATTCTTTTTCCTGATCCCTTATTTAAGTTTTCTAGATTCCTGCTATGAGTGAGACCATCCGGTATTTTTCTTTTTCTTTTGGCTTATTTCGCTGAGCATGATCCCTTCCAGCGCCATCCATGTTGCTGCGAATTGCATGTGTTTATCTTTTTGAATTCTGAGTAATATTCCATGGTATATATGTACCACATCTTCTTGATCCAGTCATCTATTTTTGGGCATTTGGGCTGTCTCCAAAGCTTAGCTATTGTAAATAGTGCTGCTATAAACATAGGGGTGCAGGTGTTCTTTGGAATGGATGTTTCTGTGTCCTTTGGGTAAATACCTAGGAGTGGAATTGCTGGATCATATGGAAGCTCTATGTTTAGTAGGTCCAGAAATCTCCACACAGCTCTCCATAGTGGTTGGACCAGTTTGCATTCCCACCAACAGTGCAGAAGAGTTCCTTTTTCTCCACAACCTCGCCAACATTTGTTGTTGCTAGTTTTTTTAATATGTGCCATTCTCACTGGTGTAAGATGGTATCTCATGGTAGTTTTGATTTGCATTTCCCTGATGACAAGTGATGTTGAACATTTTTTCATATGTCTGTTGGCCATTTGCATTTCCTCTTCAGAGAAGTTTCTTTTCAGCTCTTCTGCCCATTTTTTGACTGGAGTATTTTCTTTGTTGTTGTTGAGTTTCATCAGCTCTTTGCAGATTTTTGTGATCAGTCCTTTATCATTAGTGTTGGGTGCAAAAATGTTCTCCCAGTTGGTGGGGTTTCTCTTTGTTTTTGTTATTGTCTCTTTTGCTGTGCAGAAGCTCTTTAATTTGATGTAGTCCCATCTGTTTATCTTTGCCTTCACTATCACTGCTTTGGGTGATGTGTCTGTAAAGATGTCTTTGATATGCAAATCACGTAGTGTTTCACCTATATTTCCTTCTATGTATTTTATGGTTTCAGGTCTTATGTCTAGTTCTTTAATCCATTTTGAGTTGATTTTTGTGTATGGTGTGAGGTAGTGGTCAAGCTTCATTCTTTTGCATGTAGCAACCCAGTTTTCCCAGCACCATTTATTGAACAAACTTTCTTTGCTCCAATGCATAGTCTTTGCTCCTTTGTCAAAGATTAGTTGACCATAAATCTGTGGGTTTATTCTGGATTTTCTATTCGATTCCATTGGTCTGCATGTCTGTTCTTGTTCCAATACCATGCAGTTTTGATGATTATGGCTTTGTAGTATAGTTTGAAGTCTGGGAGTGTGATGCCTCCATTCCCTTCTTTTTTTTTCAGTAGAGCTTTGGCTATTCAGGGTTTTTGGTGATTCCATATGAATTTCATCAATAATTGTTCTATTTCTTTGAAGAATGACATTGAAATTTTGATTGGAAAAGCATTGAATCAGTATATTGCTTTTGGTAGGATGGCCATTTTAATAATGTTTATTCTTCCAATCCATGAGCAGGGGATGTCTTTCCATTTCTTTGTGTCTTCTTCTATTTCTTTTAACAGTGTTTTATAATTTTCTTTGTATAGGTCCTTTACCTCTTTTGTTAGATTTATTACCAAATATTTGTTTTTTTTTGTTTCAATAATAAAAGGGATGGTTTTTTTGATTTCTTCTTCTTCAGATTTATTGTTTGTGTATAGGAAGGCTACTGACTTTTGCGTGTTGATTTTGTATCCTGCCACTTTACTGAATTGATTGATAAGTTGAATTAGTTTTTCTGTGGAGTTTTTGGGGTTCTCTATGTATATTATCATATCATCTGCAAATAGTGATAGTTTGACTTCTTCTTTTCCTATTTGGATTCCTTGTATGTCTTTCTCTTGTCTTATTGCTCTGGCTAGGACTTCCAGTATTATATTGAAAAGCAGTGGTGAGAGTGGACATCCTTGTCTTGTTCCAGATCTTAATGGAATTGCTTTCAGCTTTTCACCATTGAGGATGATACTGGCTGTTGGCTTGTCATAGATGGCCTTTATGATGTTGAGGTATGTTCCTTGTATCCAAAGAATTTCAAGGGCTTTTATCATGAATGGGTGTTGCACTTTGTCGAAAGCTTTCTCAGCATCTATTGATATTATCATATGGTTTTTATATTTCTTTTTGTTTATGTGTTGGATAACGTTGATTGATTTTCGTATGTTAAACCATCCTTGTGTCCCTGGAATGAATCCTACTTGGTCGTGGTGAATTATCTTATGGATACATTGTTGGATTCTGATAGCTAAAATTTTATTGAGGATTTTTGCATCAGTGTTCATTAGGAAGATTGGCCTGTAGTTTTCCTTTTTTGTGTTGTCCTTATTCGGTTTTGGTATTAGTGTAATGTTGGCTTCATAGAACGTGTTTGGTATTGTCCCTTCCTTCTCAATTTTTTTGGAAGAGTTTGTGAAGGATAGGCACTAATTCGTCTCTGAATCTTTGGTAGAATTCATTTGTAAATCCATCAGGTCCTGGGCTTTTGTTTTTGGGAAGGTTTTTGATTACCATTTCAATTTCGCTGCTTGTAATTGGTCTGTTTAGGTGTTCTATTTCTTCTTTATCTAGCTTTGGGTGATTGTAGAGTTGTAGGAATTTGTCCATCTCCTCTAGATTGTTGAACTTGTTTCCATATAACTGTTCATAGTAGTTACTGATTATTCTTTTGATTTCTGCTGTGTCCGTTGTGATTTCTCCTCTTTCATTTATGATCCTGTTTATTTGTGCTTTCTCCCTTTTTTCCTTTGTGAGCCTGGCTAGGGGTTTGTCTATTTTATTGATTTTTTCAAAGAACCAGCTCTTGGTTTCATTGATCTTTTGGATTGTTTTTTTAGTTTCAATTTCATTTATTTCTGCTTTGGTTTTTATTATTTCTTTTCTTCTACTGGTTTTGGGTTTTTTGTTGTTCTTTTTGTAGATTTCTGAGCTTCGAGATTAGGTTGTTTCTTTGAGTTCTTTCTTGTTTTTTGATGTGAGCTTCTATTGCTATATATTTTCCTCTTATTACTGCTTTTGCTGCATCCCATACATTTAGGATATTAGTGTCCTCCTTGTCATTCAATTCAAAGAATTTTTTAATTTCTTCTTTGATCTCCTCGTTAGTCCAATGGTCTTCCAGTAGTGTGGTTTTTAATCTCCATGAGGTAGGATAGTTCCTTGCCTTCTTTTTATGGTTTATTTCTAGTTTGATTCCTTCATGGTCAGAAAAAATGGTTGGTATGATTTCAATCTTGGTGTATCTGTTGATGTTTGTCTTGTGCCCCAGTATGTGATCGATCTTGGAGAATGATCCATGTGCGCTTGAGAAAAATGTGTACTCCGTTTTTTTTGGGTTTAGTGTTCTATAGATGTCTGTTAAGCCCAAATGCTCTAGGTCCTTATTTAGAGCTTTAGTTTCTTTACTTATTTTTTGTCTTGTTGATCTATCCATTGTTGATAGTGGTGTGTTGAAGTCTCCCACTACGTATGTGTTTTCTCTGATGTCTGTTTTCAGAGAGGACAACAGTTGTCTGATATATTTTGGTGCTCCTTCGTTTGGTGAGTATATGTTAATGAGTGTTATTTCTTCTTGAAGTATTGTCCCCTTGATCATAATGTAGTGACCACTGGGGTCTCTTTTTATTTTTTTGAGTTTGAAGTCTGTTTTATCTGATACAAGTATAGCTGTTCCTGCTTTCTTTTTTGGTCCATTTGCTTGTAGGATTGTTTTCCATCCTTTAACTTTAAGCCTATTTTTATCTTTTGTAGCTAAATGTGTTTCCTGGAGACAGCAAAAGGTTGGGTTTTGTTTCTTAATCCAGGCTGCAACTCTGTGTCTTTTTATTGAAGAGTTTAGTCCATTTACATTTAGAGTTAATATTGATATGTTAGCATCTGTATTTGCCATTGTGTTTGTCTTTCCTTTGATTTTATTTATTTATTCTTTTAATAACTTTTTTTTTTTGGGGTCTTCTTTCGTTGTTATTCATCCCTCTGAGGTTCTGGCTTTAGGATTCCTTGTAGTATTTTTTGGAGTGGGGGTTTAGTCGTAATGAAATTCTGGAGTTTCTCTTTGTCTGGGAAGGTCCATATTCTTTCTTCAAAGAGGAAGGAGAGCTTTGCGGGATAGAGTATTCTTGGTTGGCATCTGTTTTCTTGGAGTCTGTTGACTATGTCACTCCACTCTCTCCTTGCCCGTAGTGTTTCTTCAGAGAAGTCTGATGTCAGCCTGATTGGTTTTCCTTTGAATGTTATCTGTCTCTTCCCTCTTGTCAGCTTCATTATTTTTTCCTTGTCCTGGATTCTTGGGAGCTTTACTATTATGTGTCTTGCTGTGTTTTTCCTTTCGTCGTGGAAGTTTGGTGTTCTTGCTTCTTGTATATCAATTTTCAGCTCCTTCTTCGCATTTGGGAAGTTCTCTTCAATTATCTCCTGGAATATTTTCTCTGTTCCTACATCTCTCTCCTCTCCTTCTGGAATTCCTATAACTCTTATATTTCCTTTCCTCATGGAGTCAGATAGTTCCCGAAGTCTTTCTTCGTTCTTTTTCCTTCGTACTTCTCTTTCCTTTTCTGTTTTGGTTCTTTTTATTTCTGTGTCTTCAAGAGTATTTATTCGTTCTTCCATTTCATCTATTCTGCTTTCATTGCTTTTCCCAGAGTTCTTTAGTTCCTCCATTAATTCTTTGATCTCTTGCATTTCTTTTACTTCCCTCTTTAGGGACTCAATTTCATTCTTCTGACCATTGTTTTCCCTTTTTAGGGACTCAATTTCATTCTTCTGACCATTGTTTTCCCTCTTTAGGGACTCAATTTCCTTCTTCTGATCATTGTTTTCCTTTATGACTTCTGCCACTTTTTTAATCAGGGCAATTTTAAATTCTCTTTCTGGAAGGCTCAGAAGTTCTTCCATGTTACTGTCGTTGCAATCTGGAGGGTGGTTTTCTTTTTGTGGTGTGCTTCTTTCCTGAGGCGTTGTTAGGTTGCGTGTGGTTCTTCTACTCCCTACTGTCTGTTTTCTAATTTGTCGTATGCATTGGGACACTGTGTTGCTCGGACTGGCCATCATCTTGGGTGAACTTCTCCGCTCCCCTCTGGCTCCTCCAGGAACCATTTCTGGCTTCTGGGGGGGCTTTCTGCTGGTTTCAGGAAGTCTTTACTGAAGAAATGTCCCTTTTCTAAACTGGCGAAGCGGGACGCAGTCCCTGTACATCCGGTCTCAGGCACACACTTCTGTGTGCCCGGTCTGCCCCGGACGTGGGTGCCTGCTCCCTCTGTGGGCTCCGACTGCTGGTTGGAAGGGGCCTGGCGTGGGCTAACTTCCCAGCTGGCCACTGGGTCCTCCAGAAGCCTTCTGCCCTTTTCAAGAAGTCTTAAGAAATTTCCCTGCTCTATGGGGTGTTAGTGACTTTTTTTCTGGTCGCTAGGTGGCACCAGAGATCTCTCCTATTGTCCTTGGGGGGCTGTTTTTCAACCCCCCCACCCCCGTGAGACAGGGAACAGAGAGCGAGAATGGTAGGGTACACCTCAACGGCTTTGGGGTGCTGTGTCTGCCTTGTGCCCCACCGTCGTGGAGAACCCATGCCCCGAATTTTCGTGCCCCGGGTCTCAGTTCAAAGCCCTCAGGTCCAGGACGCGGGCTGTAGCCCAGTTCAGTGGCGTGGGAATGGCGCCTTTTGCACCCCGCTCCCGTGCCTGGGCGCCTGGTTCCTGCTCACTCAGGGAGGGACCTTCACGTCAGTGAGGGCCTCTGCGCGTCTCCCCGCAAGCCTAGGTCGTCTCCCCGCAAGCCTAGGTCGCAGGCGCGGGGACCTGGGCATCCGGGATCCCGGTCCGCGTTTGCTTTTCAAGCGCGCCAAGCGCGCCGCTTTCCGCACCAGCTTACCGGCAGCCCGGGCTGTGTGCGCGTCTCCCGGGGTCTTTGTTCTTCTCTAATGGCGCCCGGAGCCGTTCGCTCACCGCCGCAGCGGATCCTGCAGGGTTCGCCTCAGCTCCCGTTCACGGGGTGTGGTGGCTGCAATAGTTCCTTTCCACTCCCAGTCCCGCTTGCTGCGTCGTTTGTTCTTGTGGGCCGTTTTGGTTTGTTGTTTCCTCCTCTCTGCTGGTCGGAGAGTGCCGCCTCTGTGGGCGGGGGAGGGGAGCAGGGTTCTGCGCTTCCCTCCCTTCTGGTCCTCTTTTATGGCCACTTTCTTCTTCGGGCAGTTCGCTGGCGTCACCCGTTTATCTTCCGTGTCCCACTTTTCACTGGGACCTGCCACTTTTCCTCCCTATTAACTTTTTTTTAATGGGAGATCTTACTCGCAGCGTCTCCTCGCCGCCATGTTGCTCCGCCCCCAACATTTTAAATTTAAATTCACTCTGCTATCCCTCCTGAAGGGTATAGCTCTAGTCCCAAGGTTCCAAAAGGGATTAATAAAAAAAGACAAGAAACCCCAAACATCCACCTCATTCTTGGGAACTTTTATGATGTAAAATCATATGGACCCAAGTCTCTCAAAGCAGTGCAATTCAGCTGGGTTAATTGGTAAAAAGTGTCTATTCATACATAATGCATGTTAATTATCAATAAATAAAGAATAATTTTTGAAGAAGAATATGGGAAGTCATGACTGGAATAATGGTGAAATTATAAGGCTGGGGTGAAGGAGTTTACTCTCTCAGTATATAATCATTATGCTCATAAATTCTGCAAGCACTTACTGGGTATAACCCGCATTAGAAATTTCACTGGGTTCTTGTGATAAAACATAGATAGAATCATCTCTCGTCTCAAATATTCAAATACAATACAGAGACATAACTGAGGGGAACCTGTCACCCTGATGTTATGGTAAATGAACTTATGTCCATGGGAGCAGCACATGGCTGAGAAAACCGGGTATATTCTAGGGTGCAAGGAAAGACACTGATCCTCTTAAGTGGCTGCCCAGGGTCAGTCTCACAGAAGGAGGTGGAGGATATTGAGAATCTTGGGTTAAAACAGAAGTTATTGCAATGAAAAGGGAGGCTCTGAAATGCCAGTTTGGCACCCAAGAAACAATGATGCCAGAATGTTCTTCATCAAAAGAAAGACGGGTTCATCAAGAATGTCAGACTGGAAGATGTAGCTGTCTAAATGTCAGTAGCAGCAACGAGGAGAAACAATATATTTGTGATTCAGCAAGGACGCGCTCAAGTAACAGCAAAGGTGCTTGAAGAGAAATTCATTGTGCTGCATGTTGTTCCACAGTGGCCTGAACAGACTGAAGCTAAAGGAAGCAGCAAGTAACCCTGGAGATCATAGAACAAGAGATAGTGGAGATGGCAAGGGTGGGGGTGGCTGTCTCAGTGACATGTGGGCAATTTGAAAATAGACCCAAAGCAGCACCTGGCAACAGTGACAGAAATTTAGATAATTTCCAGATGCACGCATAGCCTTGGACTTACCTCTGCTCTGACAGAGCAGTTGGAAGATACTAACCTTCTAGAAATCTGAACTTGTCTTCTCTCTAACCTGGTCCCACTGGTGCCAGTTCTTGGCTTTCCTCTCCTCTTCTGGTGACTACAGTCTCTCGAAGTCAGAGGCCATTCTTTATCTGCTCACTGTTGTCTTTCCACACCTAGCATGGGGCTAGCAACATTTGAGTTGCAGGAGTGAGTGGCAAGGAGATATTTTTGTTTACAAGAAATAAAATTGAACAAGACTATCACAGTGAAAATTAAATAACCTGGCTTCTGCTTACTGTCTGGCCCAGGTCCCAGCAGAGAGTGGAGAACACACCTCTCCCTTCATAACCCCAGCAGCAGCGCCCCCTCCTGGGAAGGCCCTGGGCAGGCCTCCTTACCTGGAGAATGCATTCACCTGGAGAACTCATTCACCCAACTCAAGAGTCACCTGAGAGGTGCAAACACAGTCAGGACACCTGCCAGCCTTCATCTGAGATGATAACGGTTGTCCCAGTGAGGTCACAGGAGGTGTACAGATGAGCAGATCTACAGCAGACGAGAGAACTGACTCGAGTTTCCCTAGGACGTCAACTGCCTTCACGATATTTGGTCTATACTTATCATTAATACTTAGATATGCTCAGGCAGCTCGAATCTGTGGAACCATAATTATCATTTACTTGTCTTCCTCATGAGGAAATGTTCGTATTTAAGTTTCTAGGTCCCAAGAGAGGTGTCTGACATGCAGCCTGCACTCATAAGCGTTGATTTAATGTACGGATCCGTGACTGAGGGGCTAAGCAGACGTGCAAGTATGTTCTGAAATATAAAAATGAAGAGCATTTACAGAGCACCCTTACTGCAATCTTCATTGTGTGTATAATGCAAAAATATATAATTACATATAAATGATAATACTTTATTTACCAAAAAGATTTGTTTTCTTGTCTTGTTAGTCAAAAGTGAGATAAACAAACACGCTTGATTTTTACCAAGAGCCCGAGAGCCAGTGTAGCAAACACTCAAATTGTCGAAGCGCTGAGAGAAAATCTATGTTCTAGCATTACTTATGTTTGTTAATTAAAGTTTTATATTTTTATTTAAGTTGAGATTCATTTCAGAAGCAATCTGTCAAATTATTTCTGGTTGGAAGACGGTACAAACAGTGACTTTATTCTGAGACACTCTGAGAGCAGGTGGGCGGGAGAGAAGTTTCCGCTTTAAGGACGAAATTGAAAAGTTGAGTTTCTTGTTGCCAGCAAGGAGACTCTTACATAAGGATCTTACTACCTTTCTTGTAAAGGATGCAGGAAAAGGCAGAAGGAATGACAGGCTACCAGATCTCTAGGGTGAAAAGGAAAAAACAGAACCGCTGCTTCATGTCTAGCTCACTTGGTTGGGCAAACAGCGTCTGCGGAACGACAGAGCCATCAGCTGGAGCCCATCGCGGGGAGAGGAACAGCGCGCAGGCCTCGGCAGCAGGGCCAGCTGGTGATCAGGCTAAGGTGGGGCGGGGGGGGGGGTGTCTTTTCAAAAATGCTAAGAAAAGATCCATTTCAGAAAGCAGCGCTAGGGGCAAAGCGATGAAACTAAGTTTTCATTCCAGCGCGCAGATGTTGCAGAGAAAGAGCAGGGGCTGGGGGAGGCCTGGAGACCGGGGAGGGAAGGGCCAGGAGCAGGTGCTACTCTAACCGCAGACCTGTCTGACTTGTTATCATTTGCACAAACCCTGCAGGTGGGCACTTCGGTTGGATGAATTACACAGATCGCCACGGACTCCGGACTCCGGGGGCGGGAAACTGAAGCTTTAACATGCCACGGACATCTTCAAGGTGAGGTTGAAATTCCATGTGTGGGATGCAAAGACCATTCTGATTCGCTAGGAATTTAATGGGAGTACTTGGAATAGCAAGGCGGGTCCTGGGCCTTCACACCTCACATGAGGATGCCTTTCCGAAGCCGCCTGGGCCGGCTCCGCTTTCCAAGGCCATGAGATGTTCTCCCAGCAGGGCAGGGGTCACAGCCTGCCAGCCAAGCTGAGCTGCACCGCAGAAGAACGCCTGGTGTCTGAAACCACAAGGCTAACGTTAACCACTGATGTCATTCCCGGGGTTTACCAGGCTTACAAGCCACCTGGTAGGAAAGTAAATTGATGTGTACAGCAAACATAATATACTCTCTTCACACAACACCCCGATGTCACTTGTATGTTCATTCACTAAGCATCCCCAGGCGTCTGCTCCGGTCCGGGGCCAGTACCAGAGCCTGTGTCTGGAGACAGCATTAAAATCGACTTTGCAGGGCCTCCCCGGTGGCGCAGCGGTTGAGCGCTGGGTTGCGAAGCTGCCCGCAGCCTCTGCAGCGTCGGTTCGATCCCCGGCTGCTCCCCGGCCACCTGCGAGGGTCCCACATGGCGCGCAGACCTCTCCTGCCGCCCGCTGCTCCCCTCAGCAGTGTGCTTCGGTCCTTCTGCCTGCTCTGCTCCCCGCTCTGGCTCTGGTGGATTCTCTCACCCTCCCGCGCTTCTGACTGTACCCAGTGCTTGTATGTATGTATGTATGTATGAATGTATAAATAAATAAATATTTTAAAAAACAAATAAAATAAAATCGACTTTGCAAAGCCCTTGGAGCTTTCCCTGCAAGGTTGGTCTTGGTAGGGAGCTGAGGAAGAACACGGGAATGAAACATTTTTTTTTTATTCTTTAAATTTCTACATGAAAACTTGGCAGGCCCCCAAGGAGCATATGTGCAGGCAAACACCCCCAGGTAGCTTCCGTCCTGGGTGCCGTTCGTCACTCGTGGGCACAAGAGCAGGGCAGCCGGCATGCCAGGCAGAGGAGAAACGAGGCATGACGGTTGCCACTGCAAGCGATGCTTGTGTCTGGGAGGAGGTCTCAGCCCACTGTCCTTGGCACTGCGAGAAAGTCCCCTACCCTGACCACCGCCACTGTCCATGCCCCACCTGGTTCTTTCGACCCTTTTCTTGGGAATATTATAACCGTGACAGCGTATCTTAACCAAGATCACTATCACTCATTTCCAACAACACACTCTCTGCGACCCGTGATGATCCACAGATTGGCCGGATGACCAGAGCGGGTTTGGTCACTTTATTGTAGGTCAAATGATCTGTGTCTCTCCTGACAGTAATTCCACCAATAACCTCTTCACATCAGTCTTAGGAATAGTCTTTTACCCCCCCCCCCGAGGCCCAGAAAGGACAGGAATAAGTAACCCTGCAGCCGAAGCCAGGCCGATGGTCGTTATTTTGTGCATCTTGAGAGATGGCAGAGTCTCATCACGTAACAGCATACGCTGTCATAGGAGGCTTCCTCTTCAGAAGACTTCCTCCGCATTAATGCCTGCGACAGTGGCCATGACTGTGCCTTCATTTTTTTTCAAAGATGTATTAATCTATGCATTTAAGAGCTGGGGTACAGGCCAGGGGTGTGGTGGTGAGAGGATTCACCCAAGACAAAGCGGGGAGCAGAACAGGCAGATTGACAGAAGTACACTGCTGAGGGGAGCAGCAGGTGAGTCAGGAGAGGTCTGCTGCACCATGTGGGTATCTCCCTGGCTGGGGATCAAACTCGAGCTGCAGAGGCTGTGGTTAGCTTCATAGGTTGTGTCTTAACCCCTTGAGCCATCAGGGAGACCGTGTGCTTTCATTTTTATGTTTATATTTCTTTACTCTGTGCACTAGAAGCTCAGTCACCTCCCCTGCCATGAAAAGTTTAACTTTTGGCCACTTGGTCCACAATGAGACCTTATCTTTATGATCTGTGATCCTGTTCAGGCTTCTTCAGTGCTTCGCTGAAGATGTTATTTTCATATTTTTGCACCATATCACCTATTACAAATAATACATCATTTCTTATAAACTCGGGGTTCAAGCTTTCAACTCAATAAATGGTAGTATTAAAAAGTAAAATACCTTGTCTGTAGTACATAGTTTGAAAAATGTGGTCAACATGTACTGGAGTCATATCATTGTCGACAGAGGTTAAATCCTTAGTCTCATTCCTAGGTATTAATAAGAAAATCTTTACTATTTCTGTTTATATGAGGTTAACACTCTTTCACATCCACCTCTTATCCAAAAAATACATGCAATTACTCTTTTCCCAAGAGCACTACTTGCTCTATGGATAAAATTAATTAAAGCTTTTTCTCCTGTCATTTCCACAGGCTCCTTTGCATAGGTTAATAATTTTTCTGATGCTTACCCCCAACACACAATCAACTAAGTAGAATTATGTGAACTTAAATCATCTTCAATTATGTTGTGGGTAAACATAGACATATATATGCCAGACTTCTAGCTTGTTCCACCCAGTGATCATTTTTTCATCTTTCAGAAAAGAATCATGGCAGCAATACCACAATTGGCTTTTTATTGTATCAATTTTTATTGAGGCAATGTTGTTTGACAGCACTGCCTATGACTTGGGGATAAAGGACTATCTCTCAAGATCATGATGTTGGTTAAGCCACACAGCAAATCTTCCACCTGTGTTTGGATTTCTTCAGGAAAACAGAATTTCTGTGGCATTGCAAGAATATGGAATTATATTTGGGAATTAAGGATTCCACGAGTGCAAGAGGCAGTGGGGTAGTGGGAGTCTGAAAGAAGCCAGTCTCTCGAATGTGCTGATGGTGCACGGGAGCCTGGGGGAAGGAAATTCTATGGGGACTCAACCTGAGAGGGTGGGGGAAGAAAATATTGTTTAAAAAAATAAATAAATATATTTTTTTTAAAAAGCCAGCATCTCGAGGTGTCGGCTCCGTCCAGTCTGCAGAACCCAGAACTTGTGAGTGCAGCTGGGGAGCCGCTGGCTCTGCCTGCAGTAGCTGGGGAGATGAACAATTGCCATCACCTTCCTCTTCCCTGGCCCTATGTGAGCCCCCATCAGTGACACCCTCTAACCCAGAGCCGACGGGGAATGGATCTCGTGAAATCTAGTTTCTCGTCCTACTAGAGTGTTGATGATGTTTCACTAAAAACATGTAATCCAACATAATTCCTATAAAGAGAAACAAATAACTCACTGTTGATGGAAAATGAATTTGTCGTAGGGAGCCTGACGCAGGCAGGGCTCTGAGAACTGGACAAGCCAGTAGACTGCTTCAAGGCTCCGTGGACCTGCCTGCGAGATGGAGAACATGGGCCTATCTTCCATCAGATTTGCAGTCAACACACATTAGATAAAACAACGTGTTTTCAAAAATCTTTTTTACCATTCACCTTATCTTATGCTGTGGCAAGCTGTCATCTTTCACCGTGAACCTTCTCTCTGAGACATTCAAGCCCTGGGTGTCTGCTGTTGAAAAACAAGCCTCTCCTGACATGTCTGTGTGTCCTGCCTTTGCTGTGAGTGATCCGCCCCCTCCATCCAGCTCCAGACCTGCCTGGAGCTACTGGGTCAATGGAGTCCGTGTCTTGAAAAGAAATGATGTCAAGTCAGGTTCTACAGGGGTCTTGTGACTGCGGACACCACCTCACGTCATTCCATAGAGAAAGCTCTAAGAACACAAGTGGTTATTTTTTTTTTTTTGTCCCGCAACTCCCATCAGGAAATTCTCATTGCATGTTTTCAAGGAGAATTGGTATGTTCCATCTCTCTGTGTGCCTGTTTCTCCTCTCTCTTGGCTCCCTGAGTTAGGAAGAGTGGGTTCCAGAGCAGCCGTTAACACTTTCTTTCCCACCCATGAAAACGTCTACAGGGTAATCAATGAGAAGTAATGTGATGCCTGTTTGAGATGTTTGAGATAATAGAGTCTGTGTCCAAAGTTTAAATTCAGCCCCCAAAATTTCCTAGTTACATGATTTTTTTAAGACTTATTTATGCATACAAGAGCTGAGGTACAGGCCAGAGATGTGGGGGGTGAGAGGATTCACCAGAGACAGAGCGGGGAACAGAACAGGTAGATAGACTGAAGTACACTGCTGAGGGGAGCAGCAGGCGAGCCAGGAGAGGTCTGCTGTGCCATGTGGGTAGCTCCCTGGCCAACCGGGGATTGAACTCGTGCTGCAGAAGCTGTGGATTGCTTCATAGTGCGGTGCTTAACCACTTGGGCCACCAGGGAGGCCCCCTAGTTACATGATTTGGGGAAAGTTCCTTAACTTCTTTGGATATCATTTTTTTCATCTGTAAAATAGAGTTAATAATTACTTTACATGGTCATCATGAGGATTCATTGGACAAAGCCTTGTAAAATCTTAGAACATGGCCGCTCACAAACTGAATATTCAATGTATTTTAATACTTCAGCTCAGGGCTGGCTGTTTTGTTGGTTATCACTCTTTTGAGATCAAGCCCAATCTTCTTTTTGTGTCTTCACAATTGCCTAAATTTACTAGAAAAACAGTGTTCTCATAAAACCCCAATTGAAGAGTATCAAGAGTATTTTTGTCTGCTGTGCATGTATCATAACAGGCTATGGTTTATCTGATTAAGCCAGAAAAATGGATCTGTCTCCCTGTGTCATCATGAACTGCAGGGAATCACAATTCAAACAGGCCACAGACTAGGTCAAAATTATTCAGTTCACTTTATCAGCCTCATGGAGTCATCTCCCTTTTTCCATGGGATAAAAATTTGATGGTTGAGTTTAAAAAGCTTAAAATTCTTATCACCAGGTGTTTAGATTTGAAGTCACTCCCTGTGGAAAACTGAAGTTGTAAAATTTTAACTTTCTGAGTTCTAGGACTGATTAGTTAGCATTGGTTGCTAACCGTCATCAGACATGCTGGGAAACGCCTAGAACCAGGGCAGAGTGTCTGGACCCTCTTGAAGCTATCAGGGGACCCACCTGGGTCAACTGTTTGACAAGGACAGCATTCCCAAAGAATTATAAAGCGTGTTTTATAGTCATATAGAATTTAATACCTTATGCTATAGAATTAATATTCCAGAAATAACCTAGCCAAATTCTTTTGCTCTTGTGTGACAGTTCATGAGGCAACGATGTCATAAGTTCAACAAAAGAATCTCAAGGAAGTATTTTAAAGTGTCCTTGGCAATGAAAGAGTTCCAGTTAAAACCCACCACAGTTCTCCAGTCTGTAAAGCAAAAATCCTACTAGGCACATCAGTGGTGGGATTTGGTAAAGGGCCTCTGCGCCGCAGGTTGGAAGGTGTCACAACAAGACAGGGGAAGGTGGTCACAGGGAGGGAAGCAGCCCCGGGAAGCCTTGCCAGCCCCAGGACTGAGGCACCAAGGGGGCTTTTCAGAACCCAGGAGTTTGGGGAAGCTCCTGCGGGGTTGTGTGTGTGTGTGTGTGTGTGTTGGGGGTATTGCAGGAAGCCACACTTCACGAAGAACAGCCTCTGTGCTCAGGGGTTGGGAGGGCATAGCCTCTCAGCTCGTCTCTTCTCCCCAGCGCCTGGAGTCTCAGCTGGGAAAACCCTCTGTGTCTGGAATCAGCTGGTGACGTTTTCATTCACGTGCTGGTGGCCGGTTCTGTTTGGAGGGGGCCCCGCACAGCGTGGTGGTCTTGGAGGCTTCTAGAGAAGCTGAGGACACAAAGCCAAGTGTCCCAAGAGAGCCAGGTGGAAGTTTTGCCACCTCTTGTCATCTCGTCCTGGAGGCCCCCAGGGACTGTGGGCGAGGACATGACATCTTCTCTCAATGAAAGGAGCTTCAAAGACACTTCGTAAGAACAGTTGGGAGGCACAGCCCACGATGAGGATCACGATGCTCATCTTCAGGCTAATGGGAAAGCGCTGTCAAGGCTTAAGCCACAACACGACATCAACAAACTTAGAAAACTTATGATTCTTATTTCAGCTTGAAAACAGATGACACGGGAAGAGAATGGACGAAGAACAGTGTGAAGAGTGCTATTGTATGGATCAAGAGAAATGGATTTTTGAGAGAAATTATGGAGACAAAATCCATCGGGCAGCCTGGCCTGCTACTTGCACAGGTCATAAAAGATGCCTCCTGTGAAACCCAGGTGCCAGGTGGAGAAATTTATGAGTCATGGTGCCATTCATTGACATAGAGAACACCCGGGGAGAAATCAATATGAAGGAAAAGGTGATAAGTTTAATTATGAAGTTCTTGGATGAAAATTGTTTGAGACATTGATTATAAAACCCATTGTGTGGAATTAACATTCAAGTACCTGAAGTTCAGAAGAGAATTACAGTATAGAAAAAAGCTAAAAGTATTAATGTCATAAAGATCAATGTTTTTGTTCCTCAATTTTCATGATGTTATCTAGAATTAGAAATGTATCTTACAGGGCCTCCCCGGTGGCGCAGCGGTTGAGCTCTGGGTTGCGAAGCTGCCCGCAGCCTCTGCTGCACCGGTTTGACCCCCAGTTGCTCCCCGGCCACCGGAGGAGGGTCCCACATGGCACGTGGACCTCTCCTGCCGCCCGCTGCTCCCCTCAGCAGTGTCCTTCGGTCCTTCTGCCTGCTCTGCAGCCTGCTCTGACTCTGGTGAATTCTCTCACCCTCCCCCACATCTGACTGTACCAGGTGCTTGTATAAATAAATAAATTAATTTAAAAAAAAAAAAAGAAATGTATCTTACCATACTACCCAGCAACAGAAGCATGATAATTACCCCACATCGTCTTCACGCTGCTGAATGTGCTGATATTTTCTCTTCTAGTTGACTCACATGCACATAGTCCCATATGATGATTGCAACAATTTTAATTGAAAACCACTTCCATAGATGATCACCAGAATTCACCTTCACAGAGAATAGATTAAGAAGAAAACAGGACTTGAACAAATTCCAGGACAGAACCCCATAGTTAGATAGAGTAAGAGAATTTCAAAGAGTGAAGACAGGGCAGATATGATAGAAGGGAAAAAAAAGAAAAATCATTTTAATGCCAAGTATGGATGATCTTTTCTTATTTAATTAGTATTAATTTTGATGGAGTAGTGACATGAACTTCCCGATGGGTGAGATATAAGATGATGATTTGAATTGCATATGAAATGAATTAGACGTTTTCTACAGTAGTTGAGAACTAAATAAAATTTAAAAATCCAGTAAATGAATTAACTGTACAAGTTTTTCTGATGGTTGCTATGGCTAAATAAATGCATTTTCATTTATCGATCTGTCTTTCTACTTATCGATCCATTGATCCATAATTATTATACTCTTCTCTAGTTTTCATCAGCCTTTCCAATGAAACATAGGCTAAGGTAGGCTGGTAGGAGATGAGAATCTTTGTACAGAAATTGCTGTAGAGATCAGAAACTTCAAAACTGAATAGCTTTGATGGACAATAGGTAGAAATTGAGATTAATTAATATTGTGATCATACAACAATACTCACATCCTGTAGTGCATAACTATATAAATGCATATAACCATTCACTAATCTTTTCTATCTCTCAGTAGAAATCATGGAATTTTTATCATCTATGAGAACCATTACTTTCAAAAGCAATTTTATACTTCAATGAAATTAGAAAGTCTTAAAGGCCTGTTGCTATATTCTACACTACTGGCATGTCCTATATTTTATTACTTATGACTCAAATTGTCAATTTAATTAAAATGATTAAATTATGAATATGAAAGCAAATCAATTATGTATTTCATTTATTTGAACAGATACTCATTTTTCTAAGAATTGCCAGTGGAAAGGTACACATTTACAATGTTACAGATTATAAAGAGCACTTATAAGAGTTAGAAAAATGCTGACACAATAATACTCAGTTTCTTTTATTTTTTAATTTTAGTAGCATTGCAATCTAACCAGTGTGCATCCTTGAAAATCAACATGTGTATATACCACAGTAAATTCACCATCAAAAGTCAAGTTCTATCTCAGCAGTACAGGATGATTTATTTTATTGTTTTTCAATATGATGTAAATAGGTGAATTTATTGGGGATTTTCTTTTAATCACTGGAGTAGGCTCTGCATTTAGGAAGAGGCTTGTCCTTGCACTCATCTCATTGTCTTTCAAATTTAGAATCAGAGAGACATAATTTAACTTACACACATATCAACATTTTAAATAAAACACACCTCGTATTAGTTCAAAGTTTGCATTAAGGAATACTTGGCTCTTACCTTGAATACTTACAAGTAGGTCCAAGGGTGCAATTGACTATGTGGCAGTGACCAATAGATGCATTCAGTGCTTCTGGACCAGTTGGCTGAAAATTGAGTCTGAATAACTATAGTCTGTGTTCAAAGCACCAAATCAAGAGACACAATTTCCCCTTTTAAAGACATGCATTGGTACTTTTTCTCTTACATTTATTAGAAAGTAAATAGGACTTCCCATCTTTATTCAATAGTTTCAAGTCTCTTAAATTCAAAAATACTTTTCTTTTTATATAAATAATTACTAGTATTTATTATGAGTTTTAAAGAAGTATAAAAATAAAACATTTGGTTAAACATGCAAAACACAGCATTAGAAGCAGAATTGATTTGTTAGATGCATTTTAAATATTATTTTTTAGAATATTAAATTTTTGGCTATCATCTGACATTCATAGGAAGAAAGTTATTCTTTAGTAGGCAAGAGCACGAAATAAAGGTATCTACATTTTAAAATTTATATCCCTTTTCCAATTTACCTGTCATCTAACACTTTGGGGGAAAAGAGATAAAAGCAAAATCAAACTTTGCCTATCTGAACATAAAATACAAAACCCACGTTTTCATTATTGTGCATGGAACTAGATGCCATGGGCTAAAAGACAAAAAAAGTATATTTTGTGAAATTTTATTTTTATCCTTAAAGGGAAAGAAATGACCTAGTCAAATGAAATAGGGATCACTTAAATTTTATGAGGAAGAAAATATATACCACACTTTAGTGAGAAGACTCTGTTACAAGTGTAATGTGATTCCATTGTCTACTGACTACATAATGTTGCAGAATTGTGTATCATATTCCCTCAGGTAACTATTTATATAAATTGGTACAGTTCCCGAGCACAGAGAATAAGAGGTTGAGGAGTATTGCAGGCAAATGAGTGGATCTCAATCAAATCTGCCACCAAAACATAATTTTCTTTAAAACCAGAACACCTGTACTTCAGAACTAAACTTAAAATCAAATTAGAAACTCTTATTCTAACAGTGCTTCCAAATAACGGAACACTTGAAATATATCCCTTTAATCTCCATGAGTGGTCTGTTATTATCCAACAATAGTGCTATAAAAAGTACACGTGGATTATGAAGAAATTAAACCTTTATTAAAAAACAATTACAACACTTAATAGATAAACAGCTTGCTTCAGGGAGAAAGTGAACTCTTCCAGGCTTATTTACCTTTTCATCTATACAATTCACATCCAAACTAAGCATAAAATTGGTACTAGAAAGAAATTATGTTATTGCATAGTTAGTAATAACACCAAGGAAAATATAACCATCTTTCTTCCCCAGTTTTCAAAGTTAAAAATTAATTGTACAAATGTTCCTGCTGTGTAAAAAAACCATCAACATCTCCTGACAGGAAAGGAGAATTGATGTAATTGATGAGATTAAGAAAAACAGGTGTTACATTAAAAAACTAGCAACAACAAATGTTGGCGAGGGTGTGGAGAAAAAGGAACTCTTCTGCACTGTTGGTGGGAGTGCAAACTGGTCCAGCCACTAAGGAAAGCTGTGTGGAGATTACTCGACCTGCTAAAGATGGATCTTCCATGTGATCCAGCAATTCCACTCCTAGGTATCTACCCAAAGGACACAGAAACATCAATTCCAAAGAGCACCTGCACCCCTATGTTTATAGCAGCACTGTTTACAATAGCTAAGCTTTGGAAACAGCCCAAATGCCCAAAAATAGATGACTGGATCAAGAAGATGTGGTACATATACACCGTGGAATATTACTCAGCATTCAAAAAAGATAAACACATGCATTTGCAGCAACATGGATGGCGCTGGAAGGGATCATGCTCAGCGAAATAAGCCAGAAAGAAAAAGAAAAATACCGGATGGTCTCACTCATAGCAGGAATCCAGAAAACTTAAATAAGGGACCAGGAAAAAGAATAACTATAAGAAAGTGAAAATCAAAATCAACAAAAAACTATGAACCAGAGACACTTTATGGGGGGTGGGGGGCGGGGAGGGGAGGGATTGGGGTCAAAATAAGGGGATTTCAATTCTATGGGGAATATAAAAATAAAATTTATTTAAAAAAAGAAAAAACAGGTGTTAAAGACTCAAAATAAACAATATGGGAGGTTGGGGAGGGGACGGAGGAAAGAGAGGAGAGATTTGCTTTAGTTTGAGTATCATTAATGCAGGCTCACTGGCATCCACATCAAGCTGAATATATTTTCTTTTCTATCAAATAAGAAAAAGTCCTCAATCCATAAGCAAGTAACATAATTAGCTGTTATGTCTTTCATTCCACTTTAGCCAAGAAGTATTTTTATTTACTTTTCCCTTTTAATCTAGGTGCAGTTATCTAAAATTGGTTCATGAAAGGGACAGAAGACATGACTGTCTCTGGGGAACTTCAAATACATCTACTGCACGCAGGGGATGGGAACGTGAAATGAAGAATCTGCGCACACGTTGAGCCATTTAAAACTTTTTCATGTAACTTTAAAATCTAAACTTTAATTAAATGCTGCCCAGAAACCAGCATTCTTTTCTTCAGTTATGGCAACCTATTGTTAATGAAAATACACACTTTATACTTTTCTAAAAAGTGTGCGCAGAAAATGGCACGCGCCATGGCAGCCGCTCTGGGCACCTTTTCTGCGCTCAACACCGTGGGCTGCTCCGCCACGTGGAAGATTTTCAACCCGGGAGCAGGGTTTGCATACCCTGGGCTACATTTTGAATAACGCATTTGTCCAGATTTCCCCTCCACGTCGTATCTCTTCAACCAACCAAACCAGACACGTCCACGCCGTCCCGAGGCGGCGGGAGGCGGCCAGGATGCGGGGCGTCCACACCCGCGCCGCCGGCGGGTTCAGGCCGGCGCGCGCCTTGGCACCAGCACATGAAATGGTTTATTATTTAAGTGTAATTTTCTTGACTCGCCTGCCTGTGACCCACCTGCGCCGGCTGCCCTCGGGGGACACGCTGGGTCCGCGGAGTCCCAGCGCCCGCCGGTGCGTACTTACAGTCTCCAGGCAGCAGATCCCCCCACGGGGCTCCCCCATCCTCAGCCTCACTGATGCCGGCGGAGGCGCTTCCCGGCTGCTGGACAGAGTCCCCCGGCCACTCCCCGGCCCCGGCCCCGCTCTCCTCGCGGGGGGCGCGGTGGCCACCGCAGGCGCGCAGGGAGGGCGGGAGCTGCTCGCTGTGCTGTGCACGAGGCCCTCCTGGAGACGCCTGAGGTGCCCCCCAGGAGGCGCCCGGTCCAGGAGGGCCCCCTTGGGGAGCAGGAACGCACCGTGGTGCCCGGCTCCTGGCGCGTCCTCGAGCACCCGCGCCCCGCAGCTACCCGCGGGCCGCGCCCCAGCAGGTGCGCAAGGGCCGTGTCTGCAGCCCCGGCTGCAAGTGGGCCTGGAAGCAGGACCCGGCCAGGCCGCGGGCAGCGATGCTCAGGGCAGCCCGCGGGGCTGACCCCAGCCGCGGTCTGGGCTTGGAAACCTGATTTGTCTTTCAAGTGTGGGGGTTTCCGACTGACTAGGGCTGTGGGGGCCGCGGGGTTCCGTGTTGCTCGCTAAGTTGATGAAATAAAATAAATAGGCCAGAGATGGGGCCGGTCCAGGGGGAACGAGTCAGGGGCCTGGAAGCCAGACACGCCCCAGCGCGGAGAGAAACCTGGACACCGGGCCCCACCATGGCTCCTGCAGAGGCTGTGCGTGCTCCGGGGCCATTAAAAATTAATTTGCACGTGAGTTATTGATAAACGATTTATTTATAATGCGTTCTAGACTATCAGTAACCTTCCAAGTCATTGCCATTGGGTCCTCCACCAGCGCAGGCTGGGGCAGAGGTGCGGCTGCCACCAAGGACCAGCTTCCTCTGGGAGGCACACTGCGGGGACCTGCTGCCCCTGGGGGCGCCCCTGGCTGGCTGGGGCCGGTCAGCTTGGGGCCAGAGCTGGGGTTTTCACTCCTTGTCATGCACTGTTCAAAAAGGACTGCAACACTCTCCCCCTGTCTACATGGAGACCATCCACCATGCAGCGTGTCCTTACCTCTCCCCGAGCTGCCAGGGGACAGGACATGCTCATGGGTTGACCTGGGATGCACCGACATTCCTGTCGACGCATGAGGGCGAATATAGAATAAACGTTTCATAATGTGATATGACAGGAATATTTTCTTTTAAATAATGTACACATTTTCTGGTCCTTTTTACATTTTGTGTCCATATATGTGACTATTAAAAAGAGGTCAAAAAACATTCCCTAAAAATGAACCATGGAGCTAGACAATTACACAGGCAGGAATAAGAACCTTCTGGAAAACAACCTTAGTGAATGGCAGAAGTCTGAAGCACGCTGAGTTTATTATTCATACCTTTGAGGAATTAAAGGCATATGAAGGGGGCTTTTCTTCATAACTGAGCACAGGGAAACACAGAACCAGAGACCACAGTGAAAAATGAGATATTGAATGCCTGACATCAGTTACCTAGATTTACTTTTATTACCTTGTCTGACTTAGGTGAATAATATAATTCAGTTAAAGGAATCTGTAGTATAACCTAAGAGACTCATTAACAAAATTACTCAGGATAATTCTATATGAACAAAGGACTTCAGATTTATTGAATAAGATTATTTATAAAAACATATTTCTGGCAATTTTAACATTGCATTTCATTTTGTTACTTTCTTTAGCTCTTAGGAGGGGTATTGGAAATACTAATTAAATGGATAAGAGGTTTATAGGTAAGTCTAATTTTTGAATTCTTTCATCTTCTTAACAATTTCTTGGCGGGGAATCTTTGCCATGAGTGTGAGCACAGCAATGACCAAAAAGCAAATATGCAGTAGACAGGACACAGAAGCCAGCTCACTCCCTGGCCTTAGGCAACCCTAAAACGCTTCAAATCATGTACATTGAGGATTCAGATAATTTAAAAAATTTATTTCCAGGGGAATCTGACAGAATTCATTGTCATCACTGAAACATACAAACTCCAAAATAAGGTAAAATCTATCATTTATTTTACCACCAAAACGTCAATCATTTGTCATTACTCTAGTAAAGAAAATAGGAACCAGTATCACATTTTGAAATTGATTATGATATTCTAAGGTCGAGAAAAACTCACTTGTGGAATTTTTTAAAAAGCTATCAAATTTGAGGAAAACCCACATTTTAAGGAAAATGATAGAAAAGCTCGATATATAGTTTAAGAGAACATTCAAGTAAGTTCGAAGACCAAACTTCATTAAGCACTGAGAACAGAAGTTTATGGAGTCAGACACGCTCAGACATTTGTACTGGAAAAAAATCATGTGAGACAGAAAAGCCAGTCTCTCCACTAGATGTGCTGCTCTCCATTTAAAGTCCAAAGACACTGACCTCCTGTTCTGTTTATAGCCACATTTTGATTAGCTAATCAAATGGAAGTTAATTATGACAACTTAAATATTATATATGTTGATTTTGAAATCTGATGTATAAAAATTGAATGTTTATAAAATCAGGTACAAAAAAATCACCTTCCCAAATCAGCGTGCCAGGCTTGAATTGAACAATGAACAAGCACTTGGATGAAAGTAAAATGCTTAATTTAGGGCTTCCTAAGTGCTGTGTTGGATGATGTGCCTCCCAGATTTTTGGAAGTAAATTCTAACACAGAAAGAAAACAAAAACAGCTATTTTCAAATTAACTTACATAGTATTTATACATTATTGAAAAACATCTTATGGAATTAATAAAGCACTTGTGTACGTTTGGAATTCACTTTATCAAAAAATATAATTATTTATCAAAATAACATGAAACATCTTGAAATCTTGAAACATTTCATTCCTTACCTACTCAGGTCTCCCCATTTGAATGTAAACCACAAATTGACATGGAGTCGGTCAATAGAAGTTTTTAATGCGTTGATTGATTTCAGTCTCATGGAGCCAAACTTCCCCAACATCCAGTGTCGAGACCTACTGTCAACAAGGTGCCTCCCTGCCCCAGCATGGCCACTATTTTGTCTTCTGATTTGCCAGTGTCCACTGTTAGCTACCCTTGGTGCTGTCACTGAGACCACCCGAATGAAGACATTTGAAATAGTTTTGTTTTCCCATCGAGCTATTGCACGGTAGATATATGTAAGCTCTCTACTTTTGTCATTATAGTTTGATGTTTTAAGAGTCTCCATTAGAGGATTTCTGGTGCAATTTGCAATGAACCAACAGGTCAGAAGAACCAGTCGGAAGCCCTGTCGATAGCTCTAGGACAGTGAAGGTTCAGGCGTCTCTAATTTATTTTCCCTGTTTCTTTTGTTCTTCTAAGCCATGTAGATCACACTTTTTGGTGATTATTAATTCAAGGTGTAAAGATTTCTGTATATAGAGAAAATAATTAAACAAATGGCGAATCACTTCAAAACATAATCTTTGACTACATTAACTTTGAATTAAAGGGCGATCAAGGCAGTATGGTAATGAATAAACCACTCAAATAAAAAAGTCTCCATTTTAACAGAAGCAACGTGTATAAAAATATGTAGCAAAACAATGAAAATAATCTTTACCATGTTCAAAATTTTGTTCTTCAGTTGATCAAAATTATGGAAGTAGTTATTTCAGTGGATTGACAATTGCTTCAATATAGATTATTCAGAATTGCTATAATAAATCTTTAAATTTTCTATCATCAAATTTTATTTTCTTTCCCTTTTGTTTCTACAATACATGTGAAACTGAATTCTTAACAAAGAGGTATGTGAGGACACAACTGTAGAGTAAGGTCTGGCAAGCCTGGGCAAGTCACAGGTTTGAACTCTCATCCGCTGGACGGCTTTGCTGTCAGAACGACAAAATGCCGTAGAACTCAGCAGAGTTTTGGAAACACAGGGAGGCAGATTTACAGTCCTTCTGGTTTGAAAAATTTATTTTCTAAGAATATACACTCAAAGTTTTAAAAGTTCTCCCTCCTAAATCAAACTGTATAGAGTCTGTGTACAACTCGATAGCAAAGATAGGATGTGATTTTACTTTCATTAATTAAACCATAACTGGTGAGCTTTTGGGGAGCATATGTGTGCGTGAGTGTTAGTACAACTCAGAACTGTGTAATGGGCTCATCCAAGAGACTGAATTTCAAGCACTTAAAAAGACTTTCCCATCCTAAAAGGAGAATCTATTTCATAAAATCTTAGAAATCAAATTTTTGGAGAAGTAAGCCTCAACAGGAAGGGACAACCTCTACCCTCACAGGTGGGAAGAGTTGATACAAAGTGTGTACGCAGGTAAGCCAGTTTTCTCTCTCTCTCTCTAATGGAAGAAAACATGTCTCTTTACTCAAGTTAGGAAATTATTATACATTTTTATATATCTTTATATAAAAAGTTACAAGTAGCAAGCATAGGACACAAGAAATGGAAGAGTAACAGCAGTATTGGGGAATGCATGCTTTGTACAATGTGTCTAATAAAAAGGGCATTTTTTTCCCAACTCAAATATCCATTACTGACATGCAGGGTGTTTTCTCAAACTGTCAATTCAGTCATATTGCTAAATGCTTAACCAAAACCAAAACAAAACAAAACAAAAACATTTCTATTGAAGGGTCGGGATGGTTAAATACCTGATTTCAAAAACTATTTCTGAAACTCAGTATCTTCCTTTGATGTAAAACAGAAAGGAAACTGGGGGAATACAGGAAAGACCCCAAATGAGATTTTTTTTTTCTTATTGCCATCCAGTCCCTTTCCTCATTACTTCTGGTTGCATTTAATCATGACACAACGACAGATGTTTATAGTCCATAAAACCTCGAGCTGGTGTTTCCAAGGTCCATAGATTCACCTTTCCCGTGGCATGTTCAAGATCCCTCAGGAACCACCACTGTTCCCAATATATAGTCTATATAATGAAAACAACGCACATGTAATGCACAGCTCATCCAAAGTCCTGTCTGCTCACATATCACACCAGGTACAATTATCGAACAAAGACATGAAACAACATAGAAGCCATGTGAAACCGACAGTAAAGAGAAAGTTGGGATAGTCTTAATCAGGAACTAATTTCTTCTTCAAGTTTCCAGTAAATCTCAAAATGTATTTAAAAACTAAGGAGCACTTGGTGGCCAGCAACCAAATTACGAAATGAACATATCATTGTGCAGCAGGAATGTCTTGCCGAAGGAATAACAAATGTCTGTGATTCTTAAGTTTGGATAAAGGCAGTGGAATGAATTTAGAAATACGTCCACTTTTCACAACTCACTATAGAATTTTCTTTTCACAGTCCCCATGTTTGAATAAATAGTTCTTCTCTGAAAATAAAACACAGTTAAAACATTTTCTCGCAATGAAAAACGCATACAAATACACCAGTTAGTCAAGATTATATAGAGCATGGAAAAGCATTCACCTAATTCAAGAATAGTTGATAGGCTTGCAGAGTTTTGCAGAGATTAGCTGTCAAGCAAATTTAATTGGAGACAAATGAGTCTAACAGATTTTATCAAGCGCTAAAAGTAAGTCATTATGGTATCTGATGACAGATAGATGTGCACACACACACATACACACACACGACTGGCACTGACAGAACATTTTATATTCTCAAGCATTCAAATTTTATATCATAAAATTTGACATAACATGCTGAATTTAATTTTGGAGAAAGAAGCTGTAATTCATGCAAAAATAAAGAGCACCTGAACCATGTGTAACTATCAACAGTACTTAGTGTTTGAGTTTTGAGTTAAGTCAATAAAATTATTACCATTTTATATACTGCCTTCAGCTATATTAAGAAAATGCTCATTTTTTACTATGAAAATCTTGGATTTCTTCTGGTATTTCCTTGAAGAGTTCACTAATTTTTGTGTTTTTACCTTAAAACATAAAATTTAATAGAATAACATCCTCTTTAACAACATTGTAGCACAATGCTTGATGGCAAGAATATTAGTGTTTGTTTCAAAGCTATGGATGGTAAGAATCATCCTTCCATCAGCATTGCATCATTATATTTCTAATTACAAGATGCTATGAAACCCATGACCTCAAGAGATGATGAATAAATACCATGGTCCCTAAAAAAAATTACAAGACAGTTGCAACAGAACAAAACAAAACAGAAAACAACAAGGCGGGAGAAGGAACCAAGGGCATCGGCTTACCTGGAATTTTCTCTCTAGACCCTAGTTGTGTTGTATTCAGATTCGTGTTTGCTTAGAGACCCAATGAGGCAGAACCTGGAATGTTATGGCTATTTCATTCAACAAAGTCATATTTTGCACATAAAATAAATATGCACACATATATTTACTGAAAAGCATTCTTAAAAATTCATCAAACTGTGGAAGTGGATTGTTTCCATTCACATGCAGAAAAAATATTAAATCAGCTAAGAATATTTAAGGTTTTGAAGAGGTAAAATGAATTGAGAACGAAAGTATGTTTATAAAACAAATAAACGCTAATAAGCATGCAAAACAAGACATTAGTGGACTGGGTTTGGAATTTAGAACAAATTTATTTCTAACGTTAAAATATCCTTCCTCAAAGTTTTTACTGACTTAGGACTAATAATAATAATACTCTACAGATAATATATTGTCTTGTATGAAAAGGGAAATGAACCAAATGCTTCTACGAATCCTTGCTTCATTTAAATATAAAGGTTTAGTATTGTAGCAAAGCATGCTGTCCTATGCAATTGGTAGTATAAATATTATGTGAAATGTGGAAAAAGTATTTTCATTTTCATACCAAAAATATGCTATGTTGCAAAATATGTCATCTTTACATGACATTGCTCAGCAGGATGGGTTAACCATCATGGTAAGGCAGCTGTCCCCAAATGTCATTTCATATCTTAAGTATATAAATATTGTTGGGAGCCACCTTCATGAGCATGTGTAAAAAAGTGCCATGGACATTAAAATCATGTTTTTGGTAGAAATAAATATTGCCTATGTGTGGTAGTAAATGAGGTGTGTCTTTGGTCTGCCTGAGCGCACATCCCTCTGCAGGTAGGCGGGACTTAGCAAGAGGATGGCTGGTGCCAGGGAGGACACGGTGAGCCACCATGCTTTCAATCATTAAGAAGAAACTGAACTATGAAGACACAATGGAACATTCTGGAAGCATTTCAGTCCTCAGGTTATAGTTGTCATCAAAAACCCTAGGGATACTGACCGCTGGACGGCTTTGTCGTGTCGGGACAGCCTGTGGCTGGTGGTGGGCACCTCTTCAATCTCATCAATGTCACAGGCGTCGGCCGCGTCCTGCGAGTAGTTGTGTTTCATGACGAGAATGTTCCTTCGGTTCATGGGTGGGATGAGGGGCTTGACGGGCTGAGGGGGCATCTCAGTCAAGACAGAAGCATCTCTTGTGCTGAGGTTGCTGCGGCTGCCTTTCGTGCTGGACAGCTGGGATCCACAGTGATGGTCGTGAACGCATTTGGAGGAAGACCTGCGCAGTTTATGGTAGCTCTCCAAGTCGTCGGGCACGTCGGCGAAGTCGGCCGCGGCTCCCGGGCCTCTGAGCGTGCACAGCTCGTAGTGTGGAGGCTCGAACACCTCCTGGAAAACTGTCTGGTCAAAGTCCGATTTCCTTTGGACGTATTTTTTACGAGGCTGTTTTATCTGCACGATGACAGAAATGATAATAAGGATGATGACAATGCAGGAGGTCACGCCGATGACAGTCCCGCTGGTGTTGGTCAGCTGGTCCAGCAGGCTGGTTTTCCTCTTCTCTACAGGCGGGGGAGTGCAGAGAAGAGACAGAAGAGATACACCCGAGTTAACGGTCCGCTCAGAACACAGGTGGACAGCTTTAACATGAAGGTGGAGGTGCGGAGCATTTTTACAGGCTCAAAGGAATCGAAACAGGTATGTTAAAATGAAGCACAAAGATTCCATTTTCACAAGGGCCAGGTCTCCTAGCCTAGCCGTGACCCTCCAGGGCCCCGCAGCCCTACTTTAAAGGTTCATGTGTGTTTGCAAAAGGGTTCCTAAGACACCTCGCATGACACCTGGGGATCCACTGGTTAGAAACACTGAATTCAAGTTTGCTACTGCTGTGATCTGCCAAAGTGCTTAATATGATTTCAGCCTCTTGAACTTACTGCTATTTGCTCAACATCACTTATCATCAGGGAAATGCGAATCAAACCCCAGCGAGATGCCACCTCACAGCCACGAGAAGGGGCGATAGCAAAAGGACCAGAAACAAGGGCTGGTGAGGATATGGGGGAACAGGGGACAGAGGCAGGTGTGGCAGGAAGCAAAGCTGCCTCAAGCGGCCCATTCTCCTCCCCGTGGGCCTGCAGGTCCTGTTAGGCGACATGCTTCACAGGCATTCAAGTGTTCGGGTGACCCGCTGCAGTCATGGATGGGGACACTTCTGGTCTGGTCACAGCCCGGCTGAAGGCAGAGAAAGGCTTCCAAACCGATTCCAAAACAGGCCCGAAAGTTCATAAAAGCCTCTAACGCCTCTACCTTTAAAACTGAAATATAATAATCACTGGCATAAATTTCCATCCCACCCTACAGACACAGGGATTTGGCAAATTTTACGGACTAATCTTTACCTTTACAATGATTTTCATCCCAAGGATACACACAGTTCTGGAGTCCATTGCACACCAGCGTGTTGTTAATACACATGTTACTATGGCAGAAAAACGTATTGCCCTCACAGGGAGCTGGAACCAAGAAGAAAGAGACAAAAAAGTTATAACTGATGCTAGGTAGCAAATGACATTACAAAGAGGCTAGAATGATAATTTGTCCTCATGCTGAGATGAACAACCCAGTCTTTTCCCAGATGTGTTGCCGTAGTGATGATTATTTCCTGGGGGATGAACAGAGCTGGCTGGCCTGGGGTTTTCGTTTGCAAAAGTGAAGTGCATTGTCAATACTGCTGCTTCTTTTACTTTGCTACATTCATTTGGCAGAACTTAAGTGACTACATGGATAATGTTATGCTTCATGCATAAATTTTGTATGTATAAATTCAGTTTTATTGTGCAAAAAGAACTTTGAAAAGGACATGCTTTCAACATATTAATGAAGGTTATATTAACTAAGCTATACAATAAACAAACTCTGAAACAGTATTTAAGCATGTGGGAAAAAAGCTAAGAACCTAAATTTTTTGGGGAAAGCTAACCTCGAACAACATAAAAAAGAAATGTATTATGCTCATCAACATTTAACATCTACCCGGTGATGAAATTAGCCTACTTTGCATATTATTTACACATTGTAATCAGTTTAGGTCTAGTGGACTGTGATAGCTTTCAATGTATGTTTCTGGCTCTAGGAGGTAAAATAAGGAAGGCATGAAATTTGGTTATGTAAATATGAGAAATAGTGGCTAGCTTAAAGTAGCAAAGTAAAATGATAGGTATGACTTCAATATTAGGAAAATACATTTCTTTTTCAGAGTAATAGAATATTTATGATAATCATGAGGGATTATCGTTTATAGACAGTGCTTTAAAGGTATTTTTTGTTTTTACCTTTCTAATCATCCCATGGATCTCATAAAATGCAATTTTATTGATTTTTTTTAATAATAGTTCTGTGACCCTTTAAAGGATAGATATTCTAAAAGAGCATTATTATATGCAAAGCACATCATTTACAGTGGTTAATCAACCAGGAAAGATTTAATGGTCAAGAGCATCTACACATTGCATGCATTTGTAATGAATTTTTCACCTTAAAAACTATATGCTGCAGGTATTTTAGAAAGTTACCATTTTTAGTGTATTTAATATATTAATCTGAGCTGGCAAGAAAATACCCTGCAGAAAGCCTTTTGGTATAATTTAACATGGCGAAAGAAGTTCTTTTCCAAAGAAACCATAACAATCAAGTCTTGAACACCCATATTAGGGCAAAGATTAGCTCAAGCAAAGTAATTCCTTCTGGTCTTCAAGTTCCCTCCCCACCCCCCCACCTCCACCCTCTTTTCCCAAGAGAACAGTTTCTTCTTCCCTCTGGGTCCCTGGTTAAAGAGTAAAACAAACAAACAAACATGTAATTGTTGTTTAAAAGTAGGACAAAAGGTTGAAAATATGTGTCAGTCATGATGAAAATGATCATGTTCAACACTTTACTGGGCTGGTGACCTTAAGCGTGTGTAAACCACTTTTACTGTAAACTGTGATGATGGATCTGTTACTGCAAACTTCTGCTTTTTAGGAAGTACCCAAATTTGAATCTCTGTGGTCAACCGTAATAGTTTTTGTAGAACTGATATGGTCTGTTAAGCGGATAATAAGTGTTGTCAAAAAATGTGTATACAGGCCAAAAGGGGAGTTTTTGACAAATGGATGAGAATGGCTACAAAACGCTTTAATAAAAGCTAGGGAGAAAAAAAAAAAAGCCCTTCAATTACCTAGTAAATTGTGGTGATTTTGAAAAATACAATTATCCATCAAGTAAAGACTATCTTTAAAGAATCATAAATATTTATCAACTTTCCCAAAAGTTGGAAAAATCATTATAATTAATGTTAAACAGGATGGGTTAGTAGAAAATTAAATAATGTGAAGTGTAATACCAGTAGTAAGATGGTAAGAGCACAGGGATTTGAATTCTAAATACTCTGATTATAATTTATTTTTGTTTCAACTGCTGAGTGGTTGTGAAAATGTCTACACTCAATCAACATGTGAGTCTCCATATCATTAAATCCTGGCGGTTTAACCAGCAAACAAATCTGGCCATGGTTGAGGAACAAATGTGGAGACACTTAAACATTCTGAACATAAATGCATTTAGTTTCATGGACACCAAAAGTAAAACACACTGAATTCTGGATTTCCTTGATTTTGTGTCTAGCTATTTCTCAGAAATGCACATATGCCATGGCTCAATTAAAGATTCTGATTTCTCTTTCCTACAGAGGCTTCCAGGCGCTATTGAAACCACATCACAACAGTATTGTGTATGCAGTTTTGAAATATTATTCCGATATACCAGAAAATTCTTTTTCTTAAATCCTGTTTGAACGTACAACTTTAAAAGAGTTTAACCCTTAGTAAACTACCATTATCTTTTCTTACAAGTTCTTTTAATTTTTAATCTCTCAGGTGGCTCAGCAATCTAAGGCTTAGAGAAATATCCAACTGATATTTTTAACTGATTAAAATGTCTTAATCAAAGGTTCACCCTGGCCAGGCTAGCTACTAGCCTATCCCAGGGAGCAGGTGTGTTTATTTGTGGAGAATTAGCAATCCAAGCCACGGCCTCCAAACACATTACATAGTGCGCGAGTCCCAGAAATGAAATCTCAGCATTATTTCTTTGGCTCTTTTACTCTTGCTGAGAAAGCACATACTCCACTAATTTGTAGAGGATTTGTTCCACTTAAAAATTCAATACAAATTGTCAAAGACTATTACCTCTTAAAACCAGTCTCCTTATATCCTAAAGTTACCTAAAAGAGAGTCAAGCAGAGTGAAGATTTGCTTACAATAAAGTGGCAGCGAAGAAATACTCAGAATTCAGAGCACTTCTCAGGCCTTCCACAACCAGAAGCACCAACTTCTCCCTGGAATTGGTCTTCAGTTGCTCTCAGAACAGCCCAGCCTCACAGCAATACCAACCCCGAAGTACGCAGGGAGGGCTAATGGTCAGCGCTTTTTGTGTCGAATATTTGTGTCTGTAGACAAAGGGCTCTGAACTTATGTGTGGAAAGAAAAACCTGCAGCAAGTGTCCATTTTTTTTTTTATACCAAGTACATAGTAAACACACCTTTCTCTCTAAGAGGCTTCCTGAAATGAAGACTTCCTAAGTTAATTTTCTAAAAAACAGAAAACAGAGCTTACGCATATTAAACACATGGAAATGCAGACCTTCATACGTGCTCTATTACCTGGTGGGATACTTAGATGTAAAAGCTGTGATTTTCCTACATTCATGGGTTAAGAAGACCATGAAGACAGCATGTGTGTTCCAACACTACATTGTAAAGAGGGATATTCAGACCCCAACTTGGAGAACCAAATCCAGGGAGTAGAGAATAGATCTTGGGCTCCATTAGAAAGGCAGGAGTTTTTCTGAAGTTTTTAGTGATTCTATAAAATTGAGACTTGGGTAAAAGTGGCACGTTTTCCTACAGCTGTAGTGAAATTTTCAAAACAGAGAAATAGAATACACAGATCCAGAGCTTGAGATTATAGATAAGTGGCAGAGGCTCAATTTTAACTTTTAATTTGAAATATCTTCAGTGACTGTCCAAATACTTCAGAAAAGTCTTTGGTAACTCACAACTTAATGCAACATTTTCCTCTGGTGTATCACACCCATAAAACTCAATTTTCTCTTTCATATTCTAACTACTAAAATAATACTTTTGTGCAACACTTATACTTTATTTTTTTTTTACTATTTTTTAAATAATAACTGAACTTAGTGTTCATGGAATATCACTTTTCTATCGGATTCTACGTTTAAATCTTTACATGTTCCCATGCTGACCACTAGGTGGTGGGCTTGCACTGCTTGTCCGTGAAGCTGGAACCCTACAGGCACCTGGTATCAGGGAATTTTATGTATATTTATTGTTGATTCTTAAGAAATAAAAAAAAATTAGCAGCGATAATCAAAAGCGTTTTTAGTAAACATGAGTTAGATAAGAGAGAAAGCATAGCAACCACAACAAAGTTTTATTTAAAATTTTAATTAAAAAAAAAATCATAGACCATGCTACAATGTTAAAGGTCCGATCTTAACCATCTTCAGGATTGTGTCACAGGTTGTACAGATGATTGCTTGGGGCTTAATTCCAATTCTGCAATTAAGAGGTTTTTAGTTTATAATTCTAAAGTCACTAATGCTCCTTCTAACTACTGTGTGATCTCCTTTCTCCCTCCACCCCATTTTATTTATTTTTTATTATTTTTTTAATATGGAACACATCACGAAGTCATGTGTTATCCTTGCTCAGGGCCAAGCTCATCTGGTCTATGTCATTCCAATTTTAGTGCATGTGCTACTGAGGCGAGCACCCCATTCCATTTGAAATCCAGAACTCCACTAAATAAGACTCAGGAAACATTATAAAATGGAAATAAGAGCCAGCATTTTTCTCTCTGATGCACTGACACTCAGATGCCTGTGGTCTGGTTCCCCAGCAGCCACTGCAGAGCAGCGCAAAGTCAAAGAACATCACACTTCATCAAGAACTCTGGAAATAAAAGTGGGTCTTGAGTCTGTTTTCTATTTTAAAACTCAATATATTATCTAAATAGCTGCCTGGGGCCAAGTTCAGGTGCTGCCCTCAGGCCCTCCAGCTCTACCCAGACTCTGCTTTTTCCACACATCCTCCTGGCGGCCCTCAAATTCCTTTAATGTCTTTGATTCAAGATTTGTCAGAAGCTCAACCTCCCCTTGCTCCATGCTGGCCTGTGTGGGCACATCTCTCTCTCTCTCTCTCTCTCTCTCTCTCTCTCACACACACACACACATACACACACTCACATGATCACACACTCAGATCCCCACAGTCTCACAGACACACTCATACTCATGCACACTCAAGCGCACGCCCGGTGTCTTTGGGTCTTCTGCTTCTTTTTTATTGCTGGAATTTCCTCAGCCTTAAATGGACTGGAAAGTGTCACACACGTGCAGAGAAGAGGCTTTGACACGGAGCCTCCCATTACCTGCCCTCACTTCATGCCTCAAATTCAGGTTTTTTTTTTTTGTTTTTTTTTTTTTTTTTTTTGTGGGGCCCTCGCCGGTGGCTGGGGATTGAACCAGCGCTGCAGGGGCTGCGGGCAGCTTCGCAACCCAGCGCTCAACTGCTGCGCTATCAGGGTGGCCCCGAATTCAGCTTTTATCAGCCTGAAGGCGCTGATTATTTCAAATTTCCTGACACTCAAGATGCTCTCCTGTCTGCTAGTTTCTTTGCCTGAGAGATGGAACAAAACTTAAATAATTACATAAATAATTACAAATATGTAAATATAACACTTATCTAGAGTGCAAATGCCTGACAGCAGAACCCAGCATATTTGAAAACTCAGTCACTTAGACGTGTGATAACTGGGTCCACCCGGGGGGATAAAATGGGCATCCCCTGCCCGCTCAGGCCCCTCAGCCCACGTGTGCGGACCCTGTCCTCAGCCCTAAGAGGCCCTTCTCTCTGCCCACCCCCTCTCCTGGGGGAGCTTGGCCAGACCCAGAGTTTCTACACCGTCTTCTTAGGGGCTGCGCTGCCCGGGACTCCTGCCCGGCTGGCATTTATACCACACAGACCAATTCCCCCGAGGGCCCACTAGGCTTCCAGCTGCCACCTCAGGGGGAACACGGCTGAACAGGCTGACTGGGACGGCGATCACCCCAGCACCCTAATTTGTAAGGAATATCTATACTTCTCTCAATGAACTTCATGGGAAAAATGTCTTTACATCAGCTGTCAATGCTGAGCAAGCATCCGCAGATGCAAAGACTTCCCAACTGGATTTAAAAACGTATCGTCTGCAGCTGAATGTATTTTAACAGTGGTTTTCTAATCACAGAAAAAGACGCAAGAAAAATATCAAATGCGTTTGACCATCAGAACTGCTTCCAAAATAAATGTTTTGTTTTGTTTCATTTTTCCTAAAATCAATGGGAAAACTGCCCCTCGCCAAACTACGCCTCCCACGACCCTCCAGTAGCAACGGAGGGAATGACATTTGATATGAAAAATGTCGACCAGATTTGAGGCCAGAAATAGATTTTTCCATCTCCTTTATCATCTTCACACACTTTTTTGAAAAATCAATATCTGCTCCCAAAACCTGTGTCCCGGAGTGACTGAGTTATCTGTCAAAATATCCAGCATTGTCAAGTGAGATAGTCCCTCTTTTTATCATGCAAGATATTGTATTCACAGCCTCAATTTGATCTCATTCATATTCATTAGATGCCCTAAACTTTCTCTTAACATTGCATATTCTTCCTGTTCCTAGGACATCATACTAAGGAAAGAGAAACAGCTTCAGGAGAAAATTCTATTCCTTCTATACAGGCTGTTTCCTTCATAGGACATGAACCACTTCATGATTTATCCATTCCAAGAAATTACTATACAGTTTTATACTATGATTAGATCTGTCTTGGATCAGCTAAGAGGTGATTTATTCATTGTATGTACTGAGACGTGACCTTAATTACAAAAGGATACTTCATTTCTTTGGGGTCTGACTCCAATTATTAGCAGGACTTGACCAGGTGGCCCAGAGTTTGTTTTCATGGCCGATGCACACATATCTGCTAGAATTGGATATTTGAAACCTTAACCCAACTCCTGTTCTGGAAATGACTATATTTGGTTTCATGATTGAACATTCCAACTCCGCAAGTAAGGACCTGGCAATAAATAAAGACTAGAGTCAGCACATACAGACCCCATGACCTCCTCATGTGTGGTTGCTAGTTTGAAGGCTCACAATTCGTAGTGAGAGTCCCTTTCCAAACAGTAAACACAGCCTGCCCATTTTCAGTGACAGGGACAGACTATAGTAGCTACGAAGCCAGAATAAGCACATCAATATCTACTAGATCCGAGGGGGCTATCAAATATTAGAAGCTTGTTGCCTTCATGCTTATCCACTGGATCCCTGGGAAATGCACACTTTAGCGAGACAATGTGGATCTAAAATTTTGAAGGAAAAGTATACGAAATTGTCTAAATAATTCAACACATAAAAACAGTAGCCAATTATTTAAATTGAGACTTTAGTGTAAAACATTACGTATGGAAGCTGATCTTCAATTTTAATTTTTCCACCCACCTATGTATCTATATGCATGACATTGCTTTAGCGACTTGGTAATGACCAGGCCAGCAACATGTGTCCACCAATACTTGTTGACAGTTGTTAGCCTTTGGGTATATTTGGATTCAACCATGTTGAAAGAGAGGGAAATGCAGGGGGAAGTGGGGGAGTGAGAATCCCTGGCCGACAACACAATTTTGTATGATTGTCTTTTGTTCAAAAGCTTCATTGCTACCAGCTGTAAAGCTTCCTCGATTTTATGGAAAAGGAATTGAGGCTTAAAGATAAAGTGTTACAGGTAAGAAAGTGGTAGAATAAATTGACCAGATGTTCCTACACATTTTTCATCCTATTTCAGATTTTTCAAACAAAAAAATCAATTTTCAAATGACCATTTGTGATGTTATTTCTGAACATGCTTAACAATAACTTTCAAATTCTGAATACATTTTTTCCTTTCCGAAGTAACATATTTATATTGTAATGATACATTTGCTTCTTTCATATTTTTCCTACAGTAATAATTTAATTTTTAAATAATTTCTTCCTAAGGAAGAATATTTTTCTTTGTTTAAGGTTTATTTATTTATACAAGAACTGGGGTATAGGCCAGAGGCACAGGAGGGTGAGAGGATTCACCGGATACACAGTGGGAAGCAGAACAGGCAGACTGACTGAAATACACTGTTGAGCGGAGCAGCGGGGAGATAGCAGAGGTCTGCCCCGCCATGTGGGAATCTCCCTGGCCGGCCGGGAAATGAACCAGCGCTGAGGAGGCTGCGGACAGCTTCACAGTGCTGCACTCAACGGCCTGTGCCACCAGGGAGGCCTGGAAGAATATTTTTCAATAGTGGACTATGAAACAGCCGTTTAGATACGCTATTCCATTTGGCACGTGGACCTCTGGCCTTTAACTCAGCTATTTTTCTTTCCTTTCTTTTTTTTTTTTTAAGATTTATTTATTTATTTATGCATACAAGAACTGGGGTATAAGCCAGAGGTACAGGGGGTGAGAGGATTCACTAGAGAGTGGGGAACAGAACAGGCAGATGTACTGAGTCCACTGCTGAGGGGAGCAGCGGGCGAGCCAGGAGAGGTCTGCTGTGCCATGTGGGTCAGCTCCCTGGCCGGGGATGGAACTCATTCTGCACTGGCTGGCAACAGCTTGATAGCTCTGTCTTTAACCCCTGTGCCCCCAGGGAGGTCCCTATGTTATTTTTCATAATTCATGCTGAAGAGTTTATCAGTATAATAACGACAAAGAGGCAAAAACAAAGGGAAACTGTCAGACGAGTTGTGGCAAGCTCAATAATGCTCCCCCAAGTCCTCACTATTCCCAGAGCTTGTTACTCTATATGGCAAAAGGGAACTTCAGAGATGTGATTAAATTAAGGGTTTCATGATGGGGAGATTGATCTGGATCACCCAGGTGTGGCCAGTATAACCCAAAGTCCTGATCAGAGAGAGGCAGGACACCATGGACAAGGGGAAGTGACAAGAGCAGAGAAAGATGTGGAGGCGTGACCTTGCTCGTGCTGAATAAGAAGCTCCGAGTCAAAGAAAATCAGGGGGGACCGCTCCAGACACGTGGGAAGGTGAGGAAGTGTGTTCTTCCTGGGAGTCTTCCCAGAGAAAGGGGCCTGCTGACCCCCTGGTTTCAGCCCAATGAAACCCATTTTAGATCATAAGTTTGTGTAGTTTTAATCACTGTATTTGTGGTAACCCGTTATCACAGCACTAGGAAATGCACATGGCCGTTTCTACGTGGTGGCTGATGTCGGGGGTCACCAGAACTCTGTAGCCGCCCAGTGCGCTGTGAGGGTGTGGAAACACAGCATGGGAAACACAGCGAGACATCTGAGGTTGGGAAGCAACAGCCTTCAACAGAGTCCTCAACCTCACAACTTACGAGTCAGAATTTTCTGAGAAGTAGGTGAAGAGCAAGTTTTGTAATTATCTACATTGTAGACATTACCGTAGGATGATAAACATGTCTCAAAGTGAAAGCTTACTGATGACGAGGTTAACAGAACAGCACTAGATACTTAACATTCAGGGTCAAGCTGATGTTGAAGTTTTTTGTTTTTTGGGGTTTTTTTTTTTTTTTGGCACTGGCTACAATTTTATCACATCTCCTGAAGAACAAAATTTAGGAATAGAAATAGTCAATGCTGGTCAACAGAGTTAAGTCATATGTGAAGTAGCATTGACTGAAGTAAGACTGACATTTGGATCAGCCCCTGTGTTGACAATGGCACATCAGGGCCTTCCTGGTGGTGCAAGGGGTTAAGCACAGCACTATGAAGCAATCCGCGGCCTCTGCAGCACGAGTTCGATCCCCGGCTGGCCAGGGAGCAACCCACATGGCGCAGCAGACCTCTCCTGTCTGCCTGCTGTTCCCCTCAGCAGTGTGTTTTGGTTGGTCTGCCTGTTCTGCTCCCCACTCTGTCTCTGGTGAATCCTCTCACCCTCCACATCTCTGGCCTGTACCCCAGCTCTTATACACATAAATAAATAAATCTTAAAAAAAAAAGGTACATCACTACTTTGCAGGTATAGTCTGAAAGTGTGCGGTGGTTGTTGGGTTCATTCAGTTGCTTTACTGCTTTATGGGAGGGGAGAAAGGGCTGTGTAAAAAGTGCCAAGTGAGGGAGAGAACGGACCCTGGACTTCTGGTGATGACAGGATGCAGTATCTACAGATGACGCAGAGGCTGCCCTGAGACCCCTATGATGCCATAAACCAGTGTGACTTCAAAAACAAATCACACAGCATAACACCAGGCCTGTGTTTTTCTGTTGGGTAACAAATGACGACAAACTCTGATTCAAGTAACACCCATTTGTTACCTCACAGTTCTGTGGGCCAGAGCTCTGAGGAGGCTGGTTTTCTCGTCAGCTCTCAGGAGGCTAAAATCCAGGTGCGCAGCCTGGACTGGGTTCCCACGGCAGCACACAGAGGCTCACCCATGTTGTGCGAAGAACTTAGTGCCACAGGACGTGGGACCGAGGCTCTTGCTTCCTCACCAGCTGTCCACTGGGGTCATTCCCGGCTCCTAAGGAGCACCCCCATTCTCCACCTCATGACCCTCTCCTACAACGCAACAGCGTTTTCTTTTCAGGCCAGAGGGTTTACTTGCTACAACTAACAGTCTTTCTCCTTAATTTACCCCTGGCCTGTAAACCTTCTTTTAATAGAGTATAAAGACTATCATCAATATTTTTCTGGTATAATCAGACCAACCAGAACAATCTTCTTTTGATTAATCCAGAGTCAACTGGCTAGGGCCCTCACTACTTATGCAAAATCCTTTTGCCATAGAATGTGACAAGATTGTGGAGACATGAGCCCCGGCAGCTCCTGACTCACAGGAAAAGGGAGACAGGGCTGGTGCCAGCAGATGGCAGGATCAGGCTCGTCACACAGCCCTGCCTATCAGGGTCCGCCTGCTGCCCCCAAATGCTTCATTTTCCTTATCGATGCAAAATGCACTCGCCCTCCCCAGGGTTCGTCAAAGTAGCATCTCATTACAACAATTCCAAGTTCAAAATCTCACCATGTAAATCATCCAAATGTGGTGCCTGAGACTGCTGAATGCTGAGCTCCCATCCCTGCATCCTTGGGTTGAAGGGGTGCAGCTCCTCTCCTTCAAGCCTTGGAGGCAGGTTACCCTCCTCATCACACCAAGAAGGGCTGGGGATAGGACTGCTCAGCATTACAGAGATTCTGGTTCAAAACAGGGGGAACAGAGAGAACATGGAAGTCCCGGGTTCAGTTCATAAACATTTTGCACTCCAGTAGGATAAATGGATTTCTCTTGACTATGTTTCAAGTTTTAGGAAGAATCCTCTGTAGCTGCAGAGGTTACCCTCCTGGCTCTAGGGAGGTTCTGTTCTCCTAGTCAACTTTCCTTTGCCAGGAAAAGTGACAGTCAGCAGTTGAGTTGTTTTGTAAGATTGCCTCATGCCATTAGAAACTTGGGGTTCCAATAACCTCTTTTCATGCGGTGCACTTGTCTCTTTCATTCCAAGCTCACAGCGTTTCTGTTGAAAAGTCCTCCTCAAGAACCCTGTGGGCCTTGCTTGAAATTCACTCATCGGTTACTGAGATAAGCTCTTCACTCTCCTAAGCGCCTGCTGAGACGGTTGAGGGTCACGTCTTCCTGGAGGCGCCATGGTTCAAGGTAGAGGGTCTGCAGGGCACAACCCTGACCTCTCGAAAGCACCTTTGAGCTTCTGAACACTGTGATTCGGTGCTGTTCGGGTGGTTTAGCGAGTCTGTGCAGTCACACACTCAGCCTTTTCTCTCTACCACACTTTGCACCATCATGTCTGATTTTTAACATATTTGCCAGCCGGAGAGGTGGGAAATTTTCAAAGTCATCCAGTTCTAATTCCATTTTGTTTAATAGTTCTTCCTTCGGTTTATTTCTCCCCTCTCACACGTTACTATAAACGGCAAGAGGCGCAGGGCTGCGCTGCCCACGCTTCCTCGGTGCTTACTTAGCTGTACAGCAATGTGTGTCACTTGCAAGTCCGCTGGTGCAGCCCTGCAGGACGTGATTTCACTGAGCTTCCTGCCACTACAACCAAGGCTCGCCCCTCCCCCAGTTTCTAATAACAAGTGCCGCCTTCTAGCTGAGCTCTCGGCAGCCCGCCAAGTGCAGGTTTATTTTAACCATCTGTCTAAGGCATTTTGGGCTTCTTCTATCATGCTTCTCATCATTCAGCCAACCTCTAACCGTGGCTTGATCTTAAAACTGCTTTGACATTTTTGCTATCTGACACGGCAGCACTTTCTTCACCAAGACCCACTAGGGATTTCTAGGGCTCTGTGACAAAACTTAGCACCCTAAAACACACAGTTCCTATCCCACAGGATCAGAAGCCCAAGCACCGGCTCTTCTGCTAGGATCAATCAAAGGTTGGCGGGGGCTGTGGTTTTCAGCTGGTTCTCAGGGTGCTGTTCCTGCTGATTCAGGTTTTGGCAGAGGCAGAATTCGGCTCTTTGTGGATAAATGACTGAGTGTTCACCCCATGTTCTTGTTGACAGTTGGCCCCAGGTGCTCTCAGTTCCTAGCTTTGCCCCTCTTAGAGGCAGGCAGTGCACAACATGCCTGTTGGCTTCTTCCCCCAGCAGTCTCACCTTATTTTAGAGAGCTCACCTGATGAGGTCAGGCCAGCCACGATTCTCACCGGATGAGGCCATGCCCACCCAAGATAATCTCTCCTTCAGTAAACTCAAAGTCTGTGGATTAAGGACCTTATTGACATCTGCAGAAAAACTTTTGCCATGGAATATAACTTAATTATTGAACAACAGCCCACGTGATTCACAAGCTTTGCCTTTCTCAAGGGGAAGGCTTGGCAAGAGGCTTCTATACCAAGAGTAGGAATCTTCTGGTTCATCTCAGCACTCTGCTCTCCACTCAATTCCTCTTGAAGCTTAAATTTTATGGCATGTATATTTCTTCATTGTAAGTAGACGTGTAGTTTATACTCTGTATCATTTTGCCACAAATTAAGATGAAATGAAATCCATTATCTCACTTCTGCATATTATTGTGAACAACAGTCCCAGGAAGTAGACAATTTGCTTTCATCTCTTGCATGTTTGTGTTTAACAGAAGCATGCTACTCATTAATCAAGTATTAAGTGATTGATATTTTACTGGGCAAAAGCTCTAAATGAAAGCAGAAAAAACTAAGGTGGAACTGCAGAAATCAAAACAAGATACTAGTTATGTTATTATTATGTTATTAATTACTAGTTTTGTTAACTGATTGTGATTACTACAAATTCATGCAACACTGGAAAATATTGAGCAGGTAAGTCAGTTTGAACAGGCACATTTCACTAATGTTCCCATACCTCTTCCATACTTAAATAAACAATGCCCTCAAAATTGGCCAAGAATGTTCATAGAAAATAAATACAGTCAAATTGAAATGATGATAATTATTGAAATAATCAATTTATTTTTTAAATTGTTTGATACTTTGAAGCAAGATTGACGACACTGTACCGTGAATAACTAAAATAAAATGTGACATACTTTTAATAATCAATGTGATCATTATCCAATCTACTGCCTATTTGTCTCCAATTGGATTCTTTTTCTTTATCTGCAGTCTGCTCTCATTAATATTTGTTGATTTTTGACCCAAGAAAGACAATTCATTACAAAGACTAAAAACTTTAGTCTCAGAACACACTCACATGTTAAGTCCTCTTTCTTAGAGAATATCAGCTAAAACTAATACTGAACACATTGAAGGTCTTTCTCGGGCATGCCTCACTGCCACAGAACACCTAGCTTAGGAGTGGTCCGAGGCTGCGGAGTAACGCAAGAGCCACTCACCACTCAGGTTTTTAAAGAGGCTCTGATTGAATTACGCAAGCGAGGACCCTTCAGCAACAAAACTGACTTTCTCCCAGGTCCTCAGCCTTCAAATCTATTTCATAGGATCAAGTCCAGATACCATTCCTCCAAAAAAGAAAAAAGAATCAGTGGCAACCAATAAAGTTCATTAATCAGGCAACAGCATCTGACGAAGTAGAGAAAAGACAGAACGGAAGAGTTAGCAAGTCAGTAGAAGCAGAAGTGTGATGTTTATGTTGCCATTAGGGGAAGTTTTAAACCAGGGCTATTTTTCAAATTTCATTGGGGAGTAAAATAATCCTATTCCATGATTTTATTCCTCTCCATTAGCAGTATTAGAGAATTTTGTCATCGCACTCATTAACATTAAATTCAGATTTTATGAAATGCTCCCACTATGGAAGTAAAACCTAAAAGGCTGATGACTTGTGATAAGTTCTAGACCTCTCTTGTACAATCACACTCACTCTTCTGGAATTCATTCAGATGCGAGTGTAAAAATAGGAAGATTTAAAACTATTCCTATTTGCATTCATGAATCCCCAGATGAGGCCGCGCCAGAACAGAAGCCCCTAGCTGTGATTTTACTTCATTCCGAAGCTTGCAGACACATGAAGGTCCGCACTGCGTGACTACAGTGGGCTTGGTTTGCCCACACATGCAGCAGGGATGAGGGACAGACATCGCAAGGCGCTTAACTCCTAGGGGATGAGTTCCAACTACGTGAATGATTCCTAAGCGCTACCTACCCCAAGCATTCCTTCTCATTTTTCTTCCACTTTAGTTCATCATCCTCATCACCTTTGAGATGGTGGGAGAGCTGCTCATTCCCGCAAAAGTTGCAAAGTTGTGCACAAGAGGCTTAATGATTTTTGCAGGCTGGTCTTAGCTTCCCCCCATCGCGGTTACCAAGTCACAAAGCATGTGGATAAGAGGGATCTGGGAAAATTGGTTAAATCCCCTGGGTCTCTGCTATTTGTCTGAATTCATAAAATGGTTGGGAATGGAATGTATGATCTCCAAACTCTCTGCTAAGCCCTACAAACACCCTCTGACTCCAACATAAGCCATTTTGACAGATATTGGAATGTTGGGGGCGTGCTAATCACTCTCAACGCTGCACAAGGACACTAGTGTATAAATGCAGGAAGCAAGAAAAACATCAAGGTAATTTCTTATTTTCAGAGTAAGGCAAAGATGTTCATGGATTTCACATCTCTAATATTTACTCCATCCATGTGTGGTAATGTAAGGGGTGTAAGGTTAGAACTAGCCACTGAGTGGTAGCACTGGTAGGATGAAGTTCACTTATTGTCTTTAAATTTTCATCTATTATCTATAATACCTGGAATTCAATGCAAAAAGACCTAGTCTACACTCACCTACTTTATCATGTGATGGTTTTGATCTTAGGCACGTAAGAGAATTCTGCAAAGTTTTAGCCTATGCAGATAAAACAAAATATCATAGCAAAACTTCATAGGCTACATGACAAAGATAAATTTCTTTCAATTGAAGCTTATCATAAATTCATGAGATAATCATAGAGTGTGTCACTGTCGCACATTTCATGCCAAGGAGCATGCCATTCACCCACCACGTAGGGACACAAAGGGTTGGTGCCTCCATCCTATGGAGGAAGAATGTTCCATTTCTCCTGAATTTGTCATCAAAAAGTGAATGACTTGAATGACTTCTAGAGATGATTTAATTACATGCATGGAATCTTTATCTTTTAGCACAAATAAAAATAATAAAAATGTTTCTATTGATATATGCACATTAGGACATAATTCATCTTTTCCTAGGTACGTAAACTATTAAAGACTCACTGTTCTTCAACCCATTTTAGGGTTGAAAGGGGCCTTAAAAATTAGGCAGCCCATCCCCCTACCCAACATAGATGACTCCACACCATTCGCAGCTAATCAGCCCTCCATCCAGAGTCTATCTTTTATGGAAATCCACTAAAGTTTGAAATACAACAGATCCTATGAGGTAGACAGACATTTTCCTCTAGAGTGTACTCAAATGTTTTCCTATAATTCACCTGAAAAACACTAATCTTACCTTTCAGATATTAATCCACATCATTCAACATCAGTTATCACATTTTGAATTGAAAAACTTCTACTATAGACATCTCTGCCCCTCTGACCTTTTCTCAGGATACTAGATGCTTCTGCTTCCTGGTCAACTTCTACCAATTGATTACTCTCCTCACTGATGACAGCTAGACAAGAACGCTGGGTTGGCTGGGACAGAGAGAGACCACAGGGAAGGATGAGTGATGAGGTGATCACACACATACTCTGAGCCTGGGTGACTGGGGTGGAGGAGCTTAGAGAGCAGAAGAAAGGTAGAAGACGTGCCACATAAGGTCAAGGAGGGGAACACGTGGCATATTCTATGGGATTTGAGGAGAGGTGGATAAAAGGGCTTTTATCAGATGTGACTCTGCAGTGTCGGGAGGAGGGGCGAACCATAAGGGGTAACTGTGCAGCTCTTTGGACTTATTATAGCCCCAGGCCGTGTGATTTGCATTTTGACCAGAACAGCTTCCCACAAGGCTATCTTCTTTGGGTTGTTCACTGGACATTCCATAATAGAAACTAAGTAAGATATTTTTCTCTATCATTTAAAAACGTTTGGCTTATACTGAGTTTGAAAAAAAAATAAAACCTTAGAGAGAGTAAGGGACCAGAGTTTTCTATCTTATTGTTTTCTATCTTATTGTTTTTCACCTGAGATTTGAAACATAAGACTATATGTTTTAATTTATCCCTATTACACTTATGGTATAATTTTGATCCAAATTGCAGATTTGTGATATTTTTAAAAACTTGGGTATATGATTGAACATATTAGCTTGCTCCTCCATAGCTGTATCTGTTAAATTAGATGGTTCTCATGAGGTATGTTATTATCAAGAAGATAAGAATGTTGAATCAAGTACCTTTTAAGCCCTCACCACAGGCAGGAATTACTGCATAGGAGGAGCAATCAGCACTAAGATGCTGTATTGTGAAAACACTAAATGTTCTACTGTGTAACCTGAATTTCCTCCTATTCCAGTCAAGAAAATCAGGATTTGTTTTGGACCAAATACCTCGCTGAAATAAAGCCACACTACATTTTGATCAGCTACTGAAATGAAAGCATAATAGCATGCTGTTTAAATCTGCAACAGTGCTGGGCGAGATATTTAACACACTCAACAACGGTATCAAGATTTAGAAAGACTGAGTGACATTGAGTCCGACAGTGCCCTTGAAACCCAGCTGGGTAATTAGAGGGGAACTTAAAGCCAAAACTTTTTGTTCATGATAAAAAAGAATTTCCTAATACTTTTAGCATTTGTGAATTGAAAAAAAAAAAAACATTGAATGTTGTGTCTATAATTAAGAAATCCTTGAAATTTCAAAAACATTACATTGTCTCTATTCAAAATGTCTAACTTCAAAATACAAGGTCCTGAAAGCTGAATTTCTCAGGGTTACTTTTCATTGGTATAAATTTATTAAACATGAATTATTCAGGGTTTTTAGAGAACATTCCAAATATATCTATTAATATGAGTCATTATTTGTTAGAACATAAGTTTCTGAAATTGCTGGGCTTTGCATATATCTCTGCATATCACCCTTCGTGGCATTTTAAATGTTTTCTGAATTTTTTTCGGTTGACTCTCTTCCCAAACATCTCTCTTAGCCAACTGTAATTGGAACTCTGCAGGCACAGAGCTATTTGAAATAAATAGAACTGCAAGAGAAACTTAAAAAAGAAAACCTACCAAATACCTTCATGCAGCTTTTTAAGATTGAAACTCAAACTTCATCACAAGCTGCTGCCTCAGTTCCCAAAGCTTGGTGAGAGCTAACCCAAAACCAAAGTCAACAGCATCCGGCTGAACAGGGGGCCCTGTCTTAGATTCCCAGGCATGTGCAGGAATCAGGAATCAAAACATGTTGGTAAATCTCTGCTGTGGCTGGATCCCCATGAAGGAAGGAAGCTGGGGGCTGCTAACACTGATTAGGGAGCACCCAGCTGTGCTCAGCCAGCATGAAGAAAACACATTAAGGGCTTATGAGTCGTGCAGCTCATGACACATTTGAAGGACACGGTCAAGGCAGAGAATCTTACGTTCTTGAAAGGATGTGAAGAGCATCTGGAAGCGGCTGTTGCGGCTGCCCTCGTCGGCCCAGAGCCGGATGACGCCCAGCCCGGTGCGCAGCATCACGTCATTGGCCACGGTGCTGCAGAACTTGGCCTTCAAGTCCTCCACCGAGCTGCTGCCGTCGTACACCGCCACGAAGTTCCTTTTGCACTCGTTGGAATTCTGCATCTCGTAGTCCAGGAATCGCAAGTAGATCTGCAAGACCACACAGGCCATCAGGTCCCGCTCCCACAGGAAAGCAGTTCAGAACCAGGCGGAGCCTCCCTGCTCTTTCTCATGCTCACAAACCAGTCTTGATTGCAATCAATCTTATTATTCCCCCTGCGGATGGCAGGAGGTAGAGATGTATGACTAAGAGCAAGTCGTGATCCATCTTTTTTTCAGATGTTATTATCCTTACTCTACGCAAATGTACCATTTTCCCTTGGCTATTTTTACCCAAATGATCCTTATTCCTTCTCAGAATGTACTTGAAACCAACTATGACTTTTCCTGTTTCTACGGTATTTTAGGTTGATCAGCACAAACACTCCCCATCCATTCCCAACGTCTTCCGTTTACTTCTGGAAAGTATGGAAAAATAAGTTGTATCCACACCGAAGGAAACCAGAATGGTGTCTAAAGATAGTCTCTGATATTACTCTGCTTCATTTTTGAGGAGGAACATATTTTTTCAAAAGGCAGAAGCAATCTATGATCGCCCTTACATGAGTCATTTGTTTAACTCCACATAAATAAAAATGAACACTTAATGAATTAAAAGCACTGCAAACCTACTTTACAGGTGGCTTTGAAATACTTTCCATGGCCCTACAAAGTTTTCTTGTCACCTTTGGATAAGAAACTCAGTCTCGGGGCCTCCCTCGTGGCACAAGGGGTTAAGACGCAACCTATGAAGCTGTCCGCAGCCACTGCAGCACGAGTTCGATCCCGGGCCAGGAAGCAACCCACATGGCACGACAGACCTGTCCTGTCTCACCCGCTGCTCCCCTCAGCAGTGGATTTCAGTCAGTCTGCCTGTTCTGCTCCCCACTCTGTCTCTGGTGAATCCTCTTGCCCCCCACACCTCTGGCCTGTACCCCAGCTCTTGCATGCATAAATAAATAAATCTTTTAAAAAAATAAAAGCTCAGTCTCAGGGGTTACAGAGGGGAAACAGGACAGAGGCCTCCCACTCCCAAGCTCACACTGCCTCTGCAACGTGCTGCTGTCTCGGTCCGTTTTATGCCAAGCAGATCGCTCTTGACTCTGTATCAACACACTGAATGAGATGAGTCAACCAGAGCAAGGCCCAAAGAGAAGCGGCTCATCCATTTAGCCATCAGTGCTACCCGGGCCGGACACTCGTGAAGGCTGTTTAGAGGGTGAGGCTGAGAGCAGGGGCCCTGAGGCGAGGGACTGGCAGGCTGTGGCCGGAGGAAGCACTAGCCCTCTGCTCCAGGGGGGCGTCTGGGATGGAGCCGGCCTTCTCCATGCTTGACACGCTTTCATGTGAACTTCTACAGCCTCTGCCTCTTACCCAGCCCTCGGTAAAGTAACAGGTATAGACTCGGGATGTGCATTCCAATGAAATATTCATCTCTCATCTCTCTATACTCGTTTGTCTTCATTTATTTTATAAATTGTGATCTCACAAGATATATTTCCCCCAGCTCCAGTACATCTGCCCCAAATTAAAAAATCTCAATATTTCGGGGCCTCCCCTGTGGTGCAAGGGGTTAAGCACCGCACTATGAAGCAATCCACAGCCTCTGCAGCACAAGTTCAATCCCCAGCCGGCCAGGGAGCTACCCACATGGCGCAGCAGACCTCTCCTGTCTCCCTGCTGCTCCCCTCAGCAGTGGATTTCAGTCAGTCTGCCTGTTCTGCTCCCCACTCTGTCTCTGGTGAATCCTCTCACCCCCACATCTCTGGCCTATACCCCAGCTCTTGTATGCATAAATAAATAAATCTTCTTTTTAAAAAAATCTCAATATTTCAATTAAAAGAAATTTCTTATGCCCTGCATGTTCTCACTGAATCAGACACTGGTCCTTGTTAACTCCACCTTCACAGCATTTTCTCTGTCTCCACTCCCAGGCCCACACCTCTCAGTGTTCCCCCCTGGCCTGCCTGATCCCAAGGTCTGAGCTTTTCAGTCTCTCCCACCCCGCCAAGTGCAAGCCAGTCAGTTACATTTCTAAGACAGGACTATCTTTACTAAAATCTTTAACTGGCTTCCTAACTGTTATGATAAAAATGTTTAAAACCTGAAAACAGACAAATGTGTGCTCCGTCCCATCCCCAAACATCGCACAGCTAATCTGAGGCCCGCCGTGGCTCACGTACATGATAGCTCGGCAGGAAAAGCTCATCCTCCATTTTCTTCCTTCCATCTTCCTGTGACTTTTCAAGGTCTGTTTCAGTTCCCTGCACAAGGCAGATGGCCCAGGCCCCCAGCCCCCACCACGGCAGAATGTTCCCCGCACCCTCCCGATGAAAATGTTCTGATGAGCACATGTTTAGCGTTCGTGCAGGTTACATGCACTTACGCTACGCTGAATGTTCCTGAAAAGCCACAGCAGCAGATTCTTTTCATAATGTCAGCATTAAGCCCCGTGTTCATGTATTAGCGGCTCCACAGAAGTGTGAGTGGGTGAGGCCTCAAATGACTGATGGGAAATTGTTCTGCTTAATTTCATTTGTTCAGCTCCCATCAAATCTTTAGTAGGCACCTCTATGCTGGATTTTGTTTTTGGTGCTATAAATAATGACCGTTATATAGAATAACTGACATTTTCTTACTTGCAGTGGGAAATGATATGCAATAATTCTCACAACAAGGTATTTATAATATGACTGTAAACTATGACAAAGGGGCATAGCCAGGCCTGTTGCAGACATGCAAGGCACTGACTGAAAATAAAATGTGAAGTCCCCACTCAGGAAATGCCATAACTTGAGGAGGAGGGACAGCAGCAGAGACCAAGAGGAAGCGGACGCAGCTGAGAAGCCATGGGAAGTGTGTGGTGTTATGACGCCTTGTGTGCTGAGCAGCTTTTCCTAAGTAAGCAATCTGGAAGCCTTCCTAAAATTTCCAAGTCCTTTGATGCTATCTTTAAATTAACTGCCATAATCCAGCCTTGAAGAACACAAGACATTAAGAAAGCCCACATGGTCTGCATTCTAAGGGGACTGCATTATTATATTCTATTGAAAGTGCAAATATTACACACTGAGTCCATCTGTGATCTACTTTTCCCAACAAAGTATCACATTCTTGAAAACTATCCAGGAAATTCCCCAAATGGCTACTTGAAGACACATCTGACAGTGTTAATCCTACCATATTTTCACTGACTAGTTTCACTGACTGATTTGTTTTTCAAATTTCCCGGTGATTCGTAAAATGGCAGGCAGCTTTCAGACGACCTTTACGGAGAGCTGGAAGAAAGGAGATAAAAGAGCTGGCTCAAAGAAAATGAGCAAACCGATGGGGTCCCTTAATGGGGTTCAATGCCTGATCCTTGGTCTAAGGCTTTTCTCACTACACCACATGGTGCCCCACCCAAGTTTAAATAAACAAATGAAAACACTATAAAAATATATTGGGTTGGGTCTCCCTAGTGGCGCAAGGGGTTAAGTTCAGTGCTGTGAAGCTGTCTGCAGCCTCTGCAGCACGAGTTCAATCCCTGGCCGGCCAGGGAGCAACCCACAGGGTGCAGCAGACCTCTCCTGTCTCGCCCGCTGCTCCCCCAGCAGTGTATTTTTAGTCAGTCTGCCTGCTCTGTTCCCCACTCTGTCTCTGGTGGATCCTCTCACCCCCCACATCTGTACCCCAGTTCTTATATGTATAAATAAATAAATCTTTAAAAAAATAATATTGGGTTGTTGGAAAAGTCATGACACATTTTTGCATGGAAAACAGAAAAAATATGTCATGAGCTTTCGACAACCCTATAAATACCTATACAGTCTCAGTAGTCTTATGAGGTAATAAACTTGTTAAAAACAACAAATCTGCCATTGGTGTTTATATTTTCAAATCCTATGCAGTAACTCTAGCACACAACTACAATGGTAAAAATACATATTAACCAACTAGAAAGCTGATGAGGGCAAGTGAAAAGATTCTTTTTGAGGAAATAAAGTAACTCTTGCCTCCAATGTTCTTCTGAGGTGATAAAAATTAATCACTCTGCCCCAGGAAAAAATATTTCATTGAAGTAAAATCGTGACTAATCCAAGAAAGATAATCAATAGCTTGACATGTTCAGTGTCTAAGAGATTTGAACAATTATTTCAAGTTTCTTCTTACTCTGCATGAACAAACACAACTTCAAATGGGAATTTATTACTTGCATTGTATACTGGCTATAAGGAGAGGAGCCTGCTAATACATTTGAGCTTTGGAAACACTAAATCACTTTCTCAATGTGACCCAGCCCCTTAAGGTGCAGGTGGGTGTTGAACAAAGGTATGCCTGCAACAACGTCGCTCCTAATTATCATACTATGGACATTTAAAAAAATTCTCATGGACTTATATTCCACAAAGAAAGTTCAGATCTTAAAGAAAGAAAACTACAACAAAACAAAAAATTAAGTAACACACCAACTGGAACCATGTCCATCTTCCCCATGGGACTAGGAATGGGGTCAACCATCTGGACATCAATGAGTCGCGGTGAATAAATGTGCTCCGGTCTTACATCTCCTTTACACAGAGGGTCACTGTGGAAGAGGGTCACTGCGACAGCTCCCCAGACCTTGTGCACACCTAATCTGTGTTTTTCACTTGCTTCCGGAGAGTCCATGTTGTCCACAGGCGGTGGCTGATTCGCATCCTTACATGCAGTGCACGAACTAGAGTCTGTTCAATGTGTCTGGGTCTTTCTTATAAGACAGAAGCCTCTTTAGAGAGCAAATGAACAATAAATGTCACTAGATTTTGTAATATTCATTTCTGAAACATTCAATTATTTAAAAAAAAAACATGTTTTCAATTTTCTGAGGAAAAAAATGGTCACCTACACCAATGGTTTTTGTTTCAGTGGGAACAGAGCTCTACTATAAAGTCAAATTCCATTGGCCAGAAAAGTGGGTGATGTTTTACCCCATTAACAGGAGCTGTATGTGGGATCATATAAAAGGCCCCAGGTCATGATGATTTAAGTATCTGTCTCGCCAACTTAAAAGTTGGCCATAAGATCACCAAGAAGAAGATCTGCCATATGACGATGGTTTTATTTAAGGGAGAAAACTGGAGTGTTTTAGTCTCTCTGCAGAAGAGAAAATGATAAACAGAACAATATATAACTCCAGTAAAATAGTCAGATTACAATCTCTTCTCAGTGAATCATTTTGATGCATTCTTCCTTCTAATCAATCACAGAGTTTTGAGCTGACAAAATGATTTATTGAATGGGACATGGGCAGCTTCAAAATATGCAAGCCATTTCTAGTAACATCTGCCTTTCCAATCACACTAAAGAGTCTGCACTTTTTTTTTGTATATTTAAAGCAAACAAATCTAACTAACAATTTCCCAAGTAATTTATTTGCAAATATTTAATTCCAACCATTCGATCTGGTCCCCCCCACCCACATGCCCCAATGATATCCCGATGACAGACATCGGGCAATTATTTAAGACTTGTCAGACGGTTTTCTCCGTGACAAATGAAAATTAAACTTCCAGTCTGCCCGTGTTCTCCCTTCATTTTAGTACAACTTTGGACTTTTATAAATAAATACACAGGCTCAGGAGTGTGTGCCCCAGGATTTTGTAGCTACTGTTTGGTGACCACACCTGCCAGGTTATCAGTTCAGGTATGATACCCCAAGAATCCGGAGGGCGACCCCTTTTCTTTTATTTGGAAGAGAAAACCAGAAGGGCATACTCATTTCGAAACATTAAAAAGACAAACATCCTAGGATTAATCCTGATGGAACTATATTGTGTACAGACTGGTATTAAAAGATTTCAAACCCTTCTGAATAGTCCTCCACCATCTGACAACACAAAACTGGGATTTCGTTCACACACAAGTTTGAACAGAAATGTCTTCACTGATCATTTCCCAGCCAGTTAATATTTTCATTTTGTTTACCCACTTTTATTCTAATTTTTGGAGACGAGAGCAGACTCAGCCTTTGGAATCCTGAAATTTATGCTAGTGATGCACAACCTTTCACACCCTTCATCCATTGCCTTAGTTTTCTCCTTGCTCCATAACAAATTCGTACAAATTGAGCAGCTTAAATAACGTCCACTTCTCTCAGCGTCTGTGGGCCAGGGCTGCAGACTGGGCTGTGTTTTCTATTGAGACTGTAGGAGGCTGGAAACCCAGTTTCTTGCAGCTCTAGGTGCCTGTGTCCCCTTGACGACTTAACCAGGGACTGATCTGGGCTCTTAGAAAGCTCTGAGTTTCTCGGTGGCCCCTTCATCCCAGCCAGAGAAACCTCTGCTTTGAAAGGGCTCTGAGGATTAGATTAGACACACCTGGATAAACTGACTTTTAATTAACTCAGAGTCAACTGCTTGGTAACCTTAATTATACCAGCAAAATTCATCTTGCCAGGTAATTTAACATAATCAAGTGTGGGATGTTTTATCAGATTTTCAGTCCCAGAGACTGGGCTGAAAACCTGGGGTGTTGTCTTAAGTTCTGCCTCTGACCATTACATTCATTCTCACTATAAAATATTGACTGATTATATTTGTCAAATTTTGATGCCAATTTTATCCTAATTTCATTGAAAACATTTTTGAATTAAGTAACAGCACATGAAAATTTAATTTGAAAATTTAGATGAATAATTTACTAAACGCTCGAGTTTTATTCCCACAAGACTTTAATCATTAATTATCTTCATTTGTACACTTTATAAGCCTTGTGACTTCTCTCATTTTTTTCTTTGTCTTAACAATTTTGACAATTTCCCCTAATAGTGGCTGAGTAACATCACACAGTAATGGAAATCAAGAGACAGAGTTCTGGCTTCAGCTCTGTTATTAACTGGACAAATATTTGGGCAAGTCAGTTATAGATTCATCCAGTGTTTGTCTTGGAAGTAATTTAATATTAAATCTGCACCCCCCAAAATATCCCTTATTTTGTTATCACACAAAATCCCTGCAAACTTTGCTTGGGTTCCTCCTGTGGCGTTACTTTTGATTGTTGGGTAGCTCATTATTAAAACAAAAACAAAGAACTTTCCCAGGTGGAACCCAAAATTCTATTTCTTTACTGTCAAGTGTTAAGATAAATGCTAGTACAAAATCTTGCAGATTAAACCTACTTTCTTATTCCTGTCATATGACAAACGGCATGTTTGGAATTTTTCTGCATGGAAACCAGTTCATTTTTTCCAGAATTTTTCACAGAATGAAGGTTCAGTTGCTTGGCACCGAGTATCCACCTGGATACACATAGGCCCCAGTAATCAAGGAACGGGCACCCAATAACTACATGCGTTGACCCTCCAGCATTCTCCCCGGGTGGCTCTCTTCTGGACCAGGTTACCGGCTGGTCACCCTCACCCCCTTCCCTAGACGGGTGCTCAATAGCTGCTTACAGAGGCATATCCCCCCCACCCCATGTGTTAGCCCATCTAGACCTTGTCATCATCGGCGACTTATCACCCTGATAAGCGAGCTCAATCGTGACTGATTTCCAACCTTCATTCTGACCCTAGTGTTTCAAATTCTAGGATCTGAATTAACCTGTAATTCACATTGAATTACAGGTGATCATCCATATTACTATTCTCAAACGAAGGGAGGATTAGCTATTATATTTTCTATTTGTCCAAAGACTTGAAGTAATACATACTTTGAATGAATCTTATTAGAACCTACATGGGCACCGTGGCCCTCTCCTGCCAGGGGTCAGTCGCAGGTGGGTTCACATCCCACCACGTGCCGCTCCCGATCTGTCTTGGGCTTCCAAGGTCTGTTCTCCTGCGCTGCTAGGAACCCCATGAAAACAGAAAGCCCACGTAGGCAGTAATTTCCAGTTCGGCTTCACTTCACAGAGAGGCAAAGGCACTTCCTTCCTTTCCTCTAACCTTTAATTTAACAGAGAAAACCTGTCACAATAGAACATCTTTGTCCCGCTCTGCAGGGGCCTCCCTTGGTCACAGAGTGCCCGATGTGGTAACACCCAGGGGCGCTGGGTCTTGCTGTTCTGGGACTGGACAAAAGGCAGCCTAGTGACCAGCTGGAAGAAAACGGGGCGTGCTCACACCCCAGCCAACCCGTCTTCCACATGGCCACGGCATTGCCGTGTGGCCCCAGGAGGAGGGGTTGCCTGTTTCCTGCAGAGCACTTTCACTCACAGCATGCGCACGTCGGGGAACCCACGGACGATGAGAAGAGAGCACAGTGCCCGCCACGTGGCTCTGGGCCAGCAGTGCGGGGATATTTCCACTTTAGTCACCAATAGTCTGATTCTTTTAAGGAGGTGGAATATCCTGTTGTCTTCACGATGCAATCAATCCCTTCAGAGATGTGTTCAGATACACAGAGACCCACTGGGGTGAAACGAGGACCTTGACCTTGGTCCCTCAACCCCTGGGGCTGGGAGTTTGGGGAAAGCAAGCCTTGCCTCACCCTAGGTGCACACCCCAGAGACACACCAAGGCCAGAGCGAGGAAGGAGACCAGCCAGCACCCCCAGGGACGAGGACCCACCACCCCTCCGCTCCCCACCCTGACATCTCCATCCATCTGCCCCATCCCAGCCTCAGTGGCCCCGACGGCTGTCCCGACGTCCTACTGGAGTCTTCCCCCTGTGGGGTCAGCCCCTCTGTACCTGCTTTTCAGAACACTGATCTGACCCCCCACTTTCGTCGTCCCTCTCTCCCACGTGCCCCCACGCACTCAGGGGGAGCCCCGGGCACTCAGGGGCTGACAGGGCTCTTCGGCATCATGCCTCACTGGCCATGTCCACAGCGGTGCTTTTACGTGAACGCGTGTAATTAACTCCTGAAAAGGCATATTCCAATGTGACCCCAAGACCTCAGACCCCTGGAGAGGTCCCCCCTCTTCTCCTGACACATCCATGTCTCATTAGGATTCGGGGGGATCCTGGCGGCCATTTCATCCCACCTTAGACTCACCTGACGTGGCCGGTGTGGTCTTTCCCTTCAGCCGACCACACCCTACAAACACCTCAACGATTGTGGCTCGTACCGTGGATTATCTTGTCACGTGGTCCACTAAGAATTGAACTAGAAACATGCTACCAGGGGCTGCCATCCTTCTTCATCTCGCCAGCAGAGTGCTTGAGTTTACAGAGCTACTGGAGCTATTAAATAATGGATGGGATCAACCTCAATCCACAGCCGACTAGAAACGTGCTCCGTGAGTGCTCGCGGGGCCTGCTCCAGACGGAGGCCCGACCACGGGGGGAGGGGCGAAGCCACACCCGGGGCCCTGCACTGTGGTGTGACCCCCGGCAGAAACCACTGGCCCCCAAGATTTCTTAAGAAATGCCCACAGGGGATGAGTTTCGTTGTTTTGAAGAAGTGGCTCCAAAAGAGTAGCCTGAGGTGGATCTGGTCTCCAATCTGTTGAATCTAATACGGATGACCCCTCCCTAGCACTAAAGAATCAAGGTCATCAAAACCAAACCTACAAGGGGGGGCTGTCATGAAGAAAACGGGGCCCTGGTGATGCTGGGCTGACATTTTCTCATGAGGAAAATCAAAAGCAGCATAAGGGGCAGTTCAGCTCTGCCTCTCCCCGCACAGGGCGGCCCAGGCTGGCTGCATCTGGGTCCCGGGTCCCCCAACTTTAGCCCAGGTTTATACGCTGGAGACGTGTGATTATGCAAACCCTTTCTCCTGCAGATACGATTTTTGGTTAAAAGGCAAAGAAGCTGCAGAAACTGGGAATAAGGGCATCAGTGGATTCTACTCGGGGCCACAGCTTCAGTGGGACATTTCAATCCATTTTTCCAGAGACGTCGGGCTACATCCGTGCCCCTGGTCCGGGTTCCCAGGCCATCTCCTCAGAGCCCTCTCTGTTTTATCTGTGACATCAAAAGTCTCATTGACCAGGGGAAACCAGCGCCCGCCAGGGACCTTCCCGAGCCGCCCGTGGCGACGAGGCCGTAGGACTGACCTTGGATCGCGGCGGGGCTCGGATGTACCATTTGCAATCCACGGCCTCGCTCGCAGAAGCTTTGCCTTCCTTCATGATCTGAACAGACTCCACAATTCCTTCCGGACCGCCCATCTCAAACTCACAGGCTGGACAACAAAATGCCAAAGAAACATAGAAAAATGGAGCTTGAATAATAAACTAAAAGCATATTTTACAGCAGCAAGCAAAGGCCTCTGAACATTGTTAAATAGCCACTTTACCAACCTGGTAATGGTTTCAAAGCTCCCAGGTCCTTAAAGTCAGGATCTTAAAAATTGAGAAAAAGACAATTAGTCTTATTCTGCATTTATTACTTACAGTGATGCTGAGTGATACATCAGTCACCTGCTCAGGATTCTGCCCTCGTAACCCCATCAGAGGAAAGCAAATGGTTCAATAAAATTACACGAAAATGTGAAGACTGAAATGTTAATTCGTGTATTATTCCTGGATTATTTTTACTGAGCTAATTTCATTTTATAACACTGCATAAATTCCAGAATGTTTATCATTAAAACAAGCCAGGTTTAAAAAGCTTCCTTTGCCGCATCATCAAAAATCTCACTCATTACCTATAACTCCACAATCAGACAGGAGTTTTGTAAAATGTATCCATAAGTAAGTCAAAATTTGGGTAAACGCTCATCTATTCCAGATACAATCATTTTGTCTGATTTAAAGCATTCTGTAAATTGTTGAGACACAATTTTTAACTGAAATTTTGGAAGCACAGAGTGAAGCCACCAAGCCCAGGTCTCCTCTCGCCAGGCAGACTGCACCGTCCTGTTTTCACCAAATCTGCTTCCCTAACCTCATCCCAGGCTAGTTTTCAAAGTATCCTCAGGTCCCTCCTGTCTACTCAACACCCAGTTTTCCTCTCAACTTACCCCCAGCTCTCCGCTCATCTATGTGTTTGGGGGCAAGCCTGATTTACTGCGAGCCTTGAAGGGTTCTGATTGTTAAAAACCTAAAATGGCGGCCTCTTTTGCAATTCCTGGCATTGACTTTTAGGTAAGTCGGCAGCCAGTGTAATATACAGGTAAGCCTGTGGCCATAAAAGTACCAGGGAGAATCACCATGACGATGCTTTCATTTAAGGAAGAGCTTCTGGAGACTTTTTCCTCGATCCAGGGACAAGGCATAGCCAGATCTCCAGGCTACGCAGTGGACACACTTGTATGACCCACTGGGATCGCCTGTGATGCCCAACTTGGGAAGTTACAGAGGCTGACACAGATGTTAGCCCTTGTGGAGAGCAGACGAGAAGCATGGAGGACCTCCAGCCCTCAGTCATGCTGGGGCGGACTAACCCTTTGGGGCTACACTGCTCTGCGCTTTCACTTGGTGAAACAACAGATGCCCCCTTATAGTCTATTACTTGGGAATGGATTGTCTTTTATTTATGGGCAAAGCCATCAACGACTAAGATTTATCTTGGAGACACATGGTATCCAATTTGAAAGATGATGGTGAAATTTAATTTCTTTCCACGACTACGGTATTAGCTATAAACTCTTACGATGTTAAAGGTAATTTGTGAGACACTGTTCACCAATGGTCCAGGGCTGAATGGGAGAGGTGAGTGCTCCTTCTGGGTGAATTAGTTCTGGATGTTGAGCTCGTGTGAGGGCGTGTGTGTGTGTGTGTGTGTGTGTGTCCTCATGGGATTCTCTGCAGTGAACTGCAGCCTCATGCACACTGCCTGTTGTGTGTGCTTATTTCCACCAGATGTGCTTGTTTGTGAAGCAATAGCGTGTGTGATGCAGAGGAAGCTTGCATTAGCAGTGCGACATCTGAGCCCTCAGATGTCCAATAAGAAAGCTAACTTTTGGGCCTCCGTGGTGGCGCAGTGGTTAAGCCTCAGCACTATCAAGCTATCCGCAGCCACTGCAGCCTGAGTTCAGTCCCTGGCCAGGGAGCTACCCACATGGTGCAACAGACCTTGCAGTGTATTTCAGTGGATCTGCCTGTTCTGCTCCCCACTCTGTCTCTGGTGAATCCTCTCACTCCCCGTAACTCTGGCCTGTACCCCAGTTCTTATATGCATAAATAAATAAAATAATTCTACAAGAAAGCTCACTCTCTTATAGGATACTATCAACATGAGGTGATCCATTTTGAATTGAGGTGCAAATTCCTTTGCAAGTTGTTTTGAAAACAAATCTTTTACCTTTGGGGAGATAAAGAAGAAAGAAATACCTATAGACAACTACCGTGAAAGAAGCAGAGATGAGGACACCATCACCAGTGTGGACGAGGATATTTCCTAGTAGAGATTTTTTTCTTCATCTGAATTAATCACTATTTGGTTATTAAGACATGTATAATTAATAGCTACTGTGTGCCCAAAACAGAAGCATGTTTTCTACAGAGTCTCAGATTGGTTCTCACTAGTTTTATTGGGACTGAAGGGACCCATCATATTTTTTCCTTATTTTTATGGCGAGTTTGTCCTCCCCAGTTAGCTGGAGCCTTTATTATTCACTGATTATACTCGCTTTACTTCTCTGTATACGGCTCAAGAGTGCCCATTACTACTAGTCACTGCCTCCCCGGTGATGAGTTTCAGCCTTCCTTGGCTGTCCCTGTGACTAGTGTGGAAATGTGGTCGCGATTCTATTTTCTGGTTTGAAGGCTAACATTTGTCATTTTTATAACTCTCGCCAGACAACGTTGAGAGAAATGCCAGTTCTGAAAATTGAAAATTTATTTTTGACTTTGTATTAATGGTGAGAGCACTTATGGTTACAAAGCAGACACACACACACACACACACACACACTCACACACACACACTCTTTGGGTCAAGTTTCTGCAACTCCATTTGGATCAGTCTCTAGTAATAACCTCAGTCAAGCAATGGATGGTTCACGTGACCTGCCAAAACAAACAAAACACAAACAACAAAATAACTTTTTCCAACAGCCTGTATTGTGTATAAAAAACACGAAGAGTGATTTATGGCCGTAGGTTGTTCCGGGCAACGCCATAAATTAGCAGCGCAATGAAGTCGGATTTCCTAAGCAGTGCAACAGACATCTCCCCAGACCTATTCTCCACTACGCAGCCTGAATAAACTTTAAGAAATGCCAATGTCCACATTTAAGAAATGCAAACCAAGTCCTGAGAGTCACCTGGCTTTCCGTCACCCTTAGAACAAAACTACCACCATTTCAGTGGGCTCTGGCCCCCACGGCACCCTGGGCACCCACAAGCCAGTCCCTACCTTAAGCTCTGTATTTCAGTACCTTCAGCACAAGCTCTATCCATGTGGTCTGAAAGGCAAGAATTCATTTTTTTTAAATATTTATTTATGCATATAAGAGCTAGGGCACGGGCCAGAGACGCGGGGATGGGGGTAGGGGGATAGTGAGGGGATCCACCAGAGACAGAGCGGGGAACAGAACAGGCAGATTGACTGAAACACACTGCTGAGGGGAGCCATGGGGAGACAGGAGAGGTCTGCTGCGCCATGTGGGTTGCTCCCTGGCTGGCTGGGGATCGAACTTGTGCCGCAGAGGCTGCGAACAGTTTCACAGTGTGGTGCTTAACCCTTGCACTACCAGGGAGGCCCCAAGAATTCATCTTTTTTAAAAGCTGAGTAGTACCCCATTGAGTAAAGATACCCAAACTCTTCTATCCCTCATCCAGTGATGGCATTTGGGGTGTTTCCAGGCCTTAGCTATTCGAGCAGCCTGCTATGAACAGGGGGTGCAGGTATCGTTTAGATTAGTTTTCACGGTCTCGGGGAAGGTAATACCTAGGCGAGGTCTTGCTGGGTCATATGGTATTTCCATTTTTAGATTTGTAAGGAAGGCCCATGCTGCTTCCTGACTGTGCCCAGTTACACGGGGCTCCACTTTCAACGCGTCCCTTTCTCTGGCTCTGGCTATTGGGGTCTTTGCAGAAAGCTGGACCTTCCTTGGTCTTCTTTTCTAAACTCAAATGATATTTCCTCGGAAAGGTCTTCCAGAGGACCCGCTCCAAAGTAATAGCATCTCCAGTCCCTCTGATCCCTTCAAGGTTTCTTGGTTCACATGTCACCATTATTTTACTATTTGTTCATTTCCCAGCTGACTGTCTACCTCCTATTACGGTGAATAAAGTGTTAGCTTGTGTTTTCAAGAATGTTCTTAGGCGGCAGGCTTAGAGTGTAAATGATGCGGCTTTCAGAGGCTCACCCAGGTTGTCCCCAGTGATTTTATTGGGCACTTACTCAACAGCTTCCCTTTTCTGGGCTCTACTCCCTGTGTCCTCGCTTTTGTGAAAAGCTCACTTATTCTGGAATGTTGACGCTTTTCTTGATCCTACATGGAAACACAACTAGGATAAGTACATTTTCTGTCTTACTTTATAATTACATACATATGCACATATAGGTAGTTGTAAATGCTTCTAACTCTTAAAATATTTTCTAAAATTATAAGTATTACAGAATTTAATATTGCCACTGAAATAAAGTTCTATTTATGTTTTTCATTTTTCAATTTGAAAATTCGGTCATGCTGATGTACAGCACGGCCCATGTACTGTGGGTATAGGCGCCCTTCTAACACACAGGCCTTTTCTTCCCGCCACCACCATATATTTTTTACTGTGAAGTATGGACATTTATCATAGAGGAAGGTGCCTGAAAGAAAAGACTCACTTCTCCACTATAATTACACTGTTTACTTCTAAAGTTGGAGAAAAGGAGGGCACTGCTATCACAAAAGGCCTTTTATGGAAGGGTGGCACTGATATCACAAGAAGGTCCTTTATGGACAGGAGAAATCTATGATCAATAAAACGGGAAAGCTGCACATAAGAAAGGAAAACACTACCTGCCCGTCAGCTGTCTACATAGGAATCTTTGATTTGTTATTATTTACACAGAAAAATATTTCCTTATAATATTGTGGCAGCTTGTTTGCAACACTCTTTTGAGACAAATAATTGCTAAAATGTACTGAATATTTTAAAGGCAAACATCATTAGCTTTTCCAAAGCTAAAAATCACTCTTTTCACTGCAAAATAAAAATGTAAAGTCGCCTAGACACCTTCGAGAGTGGCTGCGCATCCCTGTCTGGAGAAGGACACGCAAGATGCGCGACTGGCAGAGCCCGGGCAGCGGCCACCACCGCCAGGAGGCCAGTGCAAGGCCAGAGCTGCGTCTCCCAGCACAGACACTCACCCACTTCGCCTTTAACCTTGGGAGACAGAGTTGCTGTATCGCCTGCAGAACTTGACTTTTGTCCAATGCAAGGACGCGCAGACACAGCTGGGCTGACTGTCCTTGAATTCAGCCCAGGTCAGCATGAGCCAACCGGCAAAGGTCTTTCACGTGAACCTTGGCAACGGATGCTCGCAGCGCTGAGCTATTTGGACTGCTGGCTGACTCTTGAATCTTATGGCTTATTCTAGAACATCTGTGTTGACATTTTCCATTGACAGCACAACAGTGATGGTGGATGAAGCTGCCACCGCCTTAATACAGACCGTGTCTGTGGGGCCAGACCTCAGCCCTTGTATTCACTGTATAATTCGGTCCCACACATTTGTGGGGGTAAAAAAAACTATTTTCCATAACAATCTCCTTGATGAAGCAATTACAGTTCCTAATGTTTAAAAACCTAGTGTCGGTACATCACTTCTGCAGGATAAATACAGTAATCTGTTGACTTGAAGAAAAACAACTGTCAATACTTGCTGCCAGTGATAAAATCCAAGCTTCAAGCATGGAATTGTGTGTATCTCACAACATCTCAATACTGAGAACAGTTTTAAGTGTGACTGTTGATACGAACAAATATGATTTTTGATATTGAATAACGAGATATGTCAACATTGTAAAGTCTGCACAGCAATGACACAGCAGTGATTTGACACATCACTGTCGAATCGTAATCTCTGCTGTTAAATAATCACGCTTGGGTAAAAGAACCATTTGAAGAGAGAAATACACTGATGTACATTAGTGTAGCTGAATATGAAATAGTCATGATATCGTGCAAATTCAGCACCTACACTGGGGCCCTGGTGCATCAGTGGATCTGAGGAGGTGTCACTCCTTCCAAGCAGAGCTGGAGAAGCTCTCAGTGAAGCTGTGGTCTTGTCCAATGCTGGTGCCCTTGGCAAGGGCATGAGAGCCCTTCTGCCAGGAACTAGCAGTGCGCCCGGGCACGGGGAGCCAGCGTGGGACTGAAATAAAGAGCAAATGCCGTTTGCCAAGTGCTGCCACTGCCAACCGGCCAGCAGGGGCCGGGCGCGCGGTATCTCTGGATAACTCTGAGAGAAGCCTGTGGAATGATCTGAAGAGAGTGAACTTGTGCCAGTCAGATGAACGGGCTGGAGCTGTCACACTGCATCTTCACAACGCTCAGGTCCCTTCACCAAGGTCAGCAGCACTGCGTCCTGGCCACCCATGCTGCCACCCTGCAAATCAGCCACTTAGAGCCACGTGCCATGTGCAGTGGTGCAGAAAGGTTGAAATTAACAGTATACAAAATGAACGTCAGTCGAGTTTAAAAAAAAGAAATTAGAAAATTTAGGCAGTGAGATTATGGTAAACAAGATATGGACCTAAAAGTGAGAGCGAAATATAATCTCAAAGAGTATCCTGGGGCGGGGGGGGGGGAAGCTAGGAGAAGCAAGTAGGATGCAGAACGACACCCCGGATGATCTCACTCCTAGATGGAAGACAAAGAAGCAAAGCAAACACCCAAAACAAAACGAATGCTAGATTCGAGAACAAACTGCTGGTCACACGAGGAAAGACTGTGGGGGCTGAAACAAGTGAGGGGGTCAGTTACCCAGCGGTGGGTGTCCTGGGCCTTGCTGCCAGTGACCGTGCAGTGCACACATGTCAGAGCAGAAGGCTGAGCACCCGGAACATGTGACGTTACAGGCCACTGCTGCCTCTATCCTGTAGAGTAGGCCAAATATTCACTTTGTCAAGAATTCACCAGAAAGTTTTAATAATGCTGAATTTGTCTTATGTAACAGTTATTGACAGATTTCTACCTGCAAAGGCATCAACGGAGAAATTTGCTAAATCTGCAGTCTCTTGGCTTATTTTTCTCTCTTTCAAATACGCACCCCGAAAGTTATTTCAGAAAGAAGCGTGCAAATAACCCAAGGTTTCCCCAAAGTAATGTCTAAGGCAATATATATCAATATATATATTTAGGAGAATTAGATACCTCCTGTTTCGTCAAAGAGTAAGATTAATGGGATCTCATCAACTTCCTTCCCTTAGACTTTTTATTTTTATCAGTCATTAGCCTGGTCCTAATTACCTGAGCTGAAAACCTGAAAATCAAAATTCATTTGAGAACCTCACACTTTGCTTCCATCAGAAAGACACAAAAAGCTTTCAATCACCCTGTGAAATCTCTCCCCACCAGCTTCCCTTCCCCATCCACTGTGGTCTTGTTAGTCCCAGACTTCAACTCATCAGGGCATCGGAATCCTCGGGGCTCCTTTCCTCAGCCCCTCCTGCCTCCAAGGCTTGTCTATAATTTTTGAACTAAGTTGACATAAAGTGAAGAAAGAAATCCTGAGATAAATGATCAAATTATTGTTGACAAGACTGCCAGGACATTAAATCAAGGTGAAAGACGTAAGTGAAAGACGTATGGTTTCTCTGAGGAGCAATCAGACCACAATCAATGGTGACAGGACAGTCTTTTCAAGACGGGTAGACGAGAGCCCCATGCAAAACGATGGATCTGAAAGCTTATGTGACACCACGTGCAAAAGGTAACTCAACAGTGGCCCAGAATATACATGAAGACTAGAGCTAGGAGGGAAGGAACACAGCCAGGAGCTTCAGGACACTGGTTTTATAGTGGTGGCTTCTTGTATAAGACACTAAGGACATAGGTAATATAAGAAAAAATAGACAAATTGGACTTCATAAATATGAAAAAAATACACCCAAAGTTACTATTGAGAAAGTAAAAGCATCCGCTCGCAGAATGGGAGGGCATGTTTGCAAATCATATATCTGATGAGGTACCAGGATCTAGGATCCCTGAAAGTCAACAACAGAAAGCAAACAACAGGATTCAAGAATGGACATAAAACTTGAGTAGACATTTCTCCAGGGAAGATACTCAAAGAACCAGTAAGCATAAGAGACATCTACTCAGCATCACTGGTCATCAGGGAAGCGCAGATAAAAGCTATAAAGAGGGACCACCTTATACCCATCAGGGTGGCTGCTATGGAAGGGCGGGCAATGCTGGTAAGGCTATGAAGACCCAGTAACGCGCGTGTGTTGTCGGTGGGAATGGAAACTGGTGCAGCCACTATGGCAAAGAGTATGACCGTGCCTTAAAAATATTAAAATAAAAACATTACATGATCCAGCAGCTCCACTTCTGAGTTTATATTCAAACGAATTGAAAACAGGGACGGAAGAGACACTTGTACATGGCGTCCATAGCAGCAATCCTGACAATAGCCACAAAGTGGAAGCAAAATAAGTGTCCAGCAGGGCAGGAACAGATAAGTAGAGCGTGGCATAAGCAGACAATGGAATATTATTCAGCTTTTTAAAGGAAGGAAATTTCCCAACATGCTGCTGTATGGAGGAAACTTGAAGGCATTTTGCTCTTGAAAGAAGCCAGTCACGAAAAGACAAGCACTGTACAAACCCACTTGTAGGAGATACTTAGAGTGGTCAACAGCACAGAGACCTGGAATTGAATAGTTGACAGAAGTCACAGAAAAGGGGACATCGGGAGCTATTGCTTAACGGGGCTAGAATTCATCTCACAATACGAGGATGTGGAGACGTACGGTGGGGATGTTCCCACAGTGTTGAAAATGCCTGTCACAGCACGCATGGCGAAACCCTTAAGCTGGAAATTTTTGGTGAATTTGACACAATCAAAAAATGGAAAAAGAAAAGTGAAAAGGAGTCCTCTCCCAAGACAGGCTGGCAGCTGCCAAACAAAAGGACTAGAAGACAATTCAAGACAATACAAAGAATTTTTATGAGGACATAGAAAAAATGATCGTTGGTTTTGAGAAAATTAATGAAGTTTAGGGGGGTGTCTTGTCAAAGTTAATAGCAAAATGAACCCTGGAAGTATAAGAACATCCTACTGTGATGAAAAACAACAAGGAAGGGATGGCTGCACATTGAGCAATAATCGCCTGGAAATGAGCAGAAACCCTCATGGCGGGAGCCCCTCCCGCTGGCTCCACTTGCAGAGACTCGGAGTCAGTAAGTCCTTCCAGGGGAAATATCCGATTCTCGGACGTGCCTGCCTCTTGCAATTTCAGGCTATTAGGGCAGAAATGGACAGAACCAGATGTGATGAATCCTGCCTCCGGCCAGGGCCTCTCGAGACCGGGGCCCGCGGCCCAGCCCCGCAGCCTGCTCCCCCGGCCCGCTCGGGCGCCTCTTCCTCAAAATAAAATCACGTAGTTCCGTTTCCAGAGCAAAGTCTCCCCTCCGCTATTTGACACTATTCTCAGGGAAGCAAGGCATGAGTCAGCCTCATACGTTAGCATTTTAAAATTAAACGGGAGGCATCTCGCTCCATCCTAGAGGGTCCGCTGCTCGCCGAGAGTTAGGGTCACAGTCAAGGCAAACGGCTCCGCAACGCTGCTCTTTATGTGACGGTTTTTCCTTGGGAAAAAAGTATGTCATAAGTTATTGTTTGTCGTACCTTTGTAAGGACCTATGTTTACCTTTCAATCAGGCAAACAACCAATACAGTCCTTGAATGGCCACAATGGTCCGTGCAAGTGATTGTGTGATTCTCCACTATTAGTGACTTAGAATATTCAGAATAAAGCAAACTCTGAAGACGGAAGTGCAGGTCAGCAGAGACGTGTGTGTACATGCTGCACAGAAAATGTTGGGGGCCTTTCTGGTGGCTTAGGGGTTACACCTCAATGCTACCACTGAGACGGCCTGAGTTCGATCCCCGGCCAGGGAGTGACCCACAGGGCGCAGCAGCCCTCTCCTGTCTCCCTGCTGTTCCCCTCAGCAGGGAATTTCAGTGGATCTACCTGTTCGCTCCCCACTCTGTCTCTGGGGAGTTCTCTCACCCCCGGCACCTCTGGCCTGTACCCCAGTTGTATGCATTAAAAAAAGGCAGTAACACACATACATATAACACATATATTTTAAAGACACTTTTTTGAAGTATTTAAAACTATTAAAACCTTTAATATGATTACAATTTCCTTCCTGAATTTGTTAAAAAATTCTTTCCTTAAACACTGAAATTTCTTAATACGAACTGTTAAGAAAATTTTCACATAGTGAGACACACAGCCACAGTAAAACACTATTAGGCATAAAAAACAGTGTGAAATGTAGAGAAATTCTGTATAAGATATACTGAAAAAAAAAGGTATACTTTTTAAAAAACATAAAATGTTGATATATATTTGATACGAGAAAGACTAATGTTAGATAGTAAATGCAAATATGATAGCAGGACTTACTTGTGCTTAGCTCATTCAATCTAATTAAACAATTCCCAATCTATATTGCAAAATTTATTTTGTGGGTGAGAGATGTAGACATTAACAAATCAAACATGTGGACAGCTCGATTCTGGCAACAGAAATATGTAAAGCTTCTGTTTTTGCTTCTGTACTAGAAGGAAATGAAGACTGTATTTTGCATTCAAGACAGATAAATGGGAAAACTCAAAATTGACACACTAATCCAAAAAATTTTAGAGACCTTTTGACCAACCAAAGCTAGTCCATTCATGTTCATTTAATTTACATCTGGACAATGAAAGAAGATTAAATTATGTTTACCTTTCATGTTTTAGGGAAAACCAACAAAAACACGAAAAAAATTAAGTTTTATAAATGCCTGTTTCTGGTTTCCACTCATTGCAGCGCACCTCACTGGAGAGCAGTTAAAAGAGTAACACGTTGGGAACACGCAGATTGGAAGGCAACTCCAGTTTCAAGGTTCTGGAGCACTATGCACCTCTCCATGAACAGCTCCGTGTCCCTAATGCTATGTGTCCCTAAAGCTACATGGTGCAAGGTCTAAGATTTACCATACGGGGGTTGTAAGGAGAAGGCAGGGGGAGGCATTAGTTCTGCTCCCCCAGGTTACAGCTGGACCTGCCCTGGCTTCCCATCAGTCTTGTCAAGGATCTCCCTGAAGGTGAGGTGGGTATAGCTGTCACGGTGTTTTCCTGCTGGGGTCTGACCACTGTGACCACAGATGCCTGGAGCTAGAACCCATGAGGGAATATTCTGTGCAGAGAGGAGCAAAGGTCTAGGGTTCTCCTTTGACTTCGCTCGAGCTAGAGGAGATGGGTAGGCGTGAAAGACGGATAGAGGCACGGCAGGAATTGTCTGGGAGAATGGCTGGGGTTCAAGTCTCCAAAGGCTACAGAGGCAGGCGAGGTGGGCACCAGAGGGGCAACTGGTAATGGGCCAGGCAAGTGGACTCAGAGGGAGCTGACTCCTGTGGCTTCCAGTGCCAGGAACCTGCAGACCTGCCCCAGGCCACCGAGGGGAGCAAGCACGGGGCACTGCCCAGGCCAGTCCTGCAAGGCCAGCAACAGCATGATCAGGTGATGGCATGGAAGATGGGCAGTGCCACCACTGCCCTGCCACCCCGGGGGAGCAGGTGCCAGCAGACAGCCCTCTGCAGAGGAGGCATCAAAGGCCAAATCTTGAATATGACTTAAAAAAAAAAAAAAAAAGAACAAGAAAGGAAATTCCCTGGATAAGCATGAGTTGTCTCCTAGCAAAATCCTGAGCTTGAGTGAAGAAAATGATTTTGGTCATGGGAACAGAGAGACTTGTTTCTATCCCTAAGCTCTGTTCATCTTCTAACTATAAAACAGATGAGAATCATGCTACCGTTGTCAAAACAAACGAACTGCCGTAGGAATATGAAAAGCGAAAGACAACCTTGTCTCGCATGGATCTGTAAACTTTTTACAGATTATTTAACCTGCAGATGTAACCATGCTCCTGGAAAGACAAGCAGGACAGCAGCAGCGGTGGGAAATTCCCCAACCTCCTTCTTTCCAAGAAATAATAATATTCAAACCATCTCGCCACCAATCAGGCTGACTGGAACACGCACACCCCCTCATGCATGCCTGGCCACCCCCCACAATGGTGAGCTGTGATGCCAGAAATGCGTGCACCCCAATATATACCATCTGGCCCTTTACCAAAAGGACACAGCTCACCAGGCAGTGTTTCTGTGTCTGGTTTTATTTATTTTTTATTTATTTTTTAACGATTATTTTTTATGCATACAAGAGCTGCAGTGCGGGCCGAAGGTGGGGGTGGGGTGAGAGGACTCACTGGAGACAGAGCGGGGAGCAGAACAGGCAGATCGACTGAAATCCACTGCTGAGGGGAGCAGCGGGGAGACAGGAGAGGTCTGCTGTGCCATGTGGGTAGCTCCCTGGCCGGGGATCCAACTTGTGCTGCAGAGGCCATGGACAGCTTCATAGTGCTGCGCTTAACCCCTTGCGCCACCAGGGAGGCCCCTGGTTTTATTTTTAAAAGATCTTCTGGTTGTTCAGGAAAATATTCTGTTGGGAGCAAGGACTTGACTGTATTATACAATTTCACGTGTGTATTCTAGCATTTTGTTCTACAGTTATGTTTACTCATCCAAAACTCCTAACAGATATAGACTTTCAGAGTAGCTAGAGTTTTTCATTTTGTTTTCATCTTAGTAAACCGAGTCCTCACAGTTCCTAACATCCGCCTGGACCTCATGAAATAACTGCTAAAGAATTAATGTGCTCGAATCACGTTCAGGGACTTGGCTGAAAGGGCCTTTCTTTCTAATTGTATTTCCATGGCATTCTACTATTAATATGTTTCTCTTCTCATAAAATTTTTGTGAGCCTCAACCTTTGAATTATGATGTCAGATTGAATTTATAATTATCTGGCTAGCTATGTTTGGTTCAGACAAATGAGGTTCCCTTTAGAACAACAGACAATGTTCTGGGAAATTCTTATTAGCTACGGAAGACAGCATCAGATTTTCCAAATATTTATTCTATTTCTTGAGAATAGAAAGCAACTTTAATGACCATTAAGAGATTCTGGATGAGATGCAAAATTGCACCTTGATTTTAGAACAATAGAGCATTAAAAGAACAACAAAAGTTTTCAAATATTCTCGTGGGAGTTCTCACAGGGTAAGGACTCGCCAGCCATGAAATCAGAAGCCAACCGTGATGGAGATGGCGGGAAATCATAGACGCACGGTCCCTCGTCTCGGTGAACCTCTCTGTTGTATATTCTTACATTTCCACCCTTCCTGCATGTGTGTGGAGACATTTTAAATTCAGGGGTGTTCTTATAATTATTGTGTTGCCGGATTTTTCAAAAAATTCTGGCCCACATGTCACAATGTCTCTCTTTTTTTTTTTTTTTTTGATTGGCGAACCTACTCTGTTTATTGATATTGATTAGTGACATATCAGGGTTTATTTTTACCACCACATTTTTTGTTTTTTTGTTCTATACTTTCCCTTCAGTTTCTTTTCCTATGTTCCTGCCTTCTATTTAATGTATACATTTCTGTATTCCCTTTTAATCCTGGAAACTATAGATTTTTAATATACCTAGAGATTGTTCTCAAATGCGCACGTTCCTGATTTAACAGTAGCTGTGCAATGTTTGTAAAAGCTCAGTAACTGACTTGCAGAATTTTGTATTTATTTGTTATCTTCATTGTATCTGTATTTGTCTTGATGTTTGATATATTCTTGGTAAAATAATCATTTGAAATTGGCTCTGAGAGCCTGTTTCTTGTCACATAAATGACTAAGAGTGTTGGGAAGGGAAGCAGGAGGGCAGGAAACTGGTCTGAATGCAAAGCAGCGGGATGGGGTCCTTTGGAGCCTGACTCCTCCAGGCCCATCCAGAGGGGCCTGCGCTGTTAACAGGCGCCATCCTGGGCTGCTGGCCAAAACAAAGCAGAAGGATAACTTACTGTCTTTGGAGGAAATTTTCTCAAAATGAGCCTGCGTAGTGGCAATAGAGTAGAAGAGCCAGTGGAGGGCTCACAGAAAGGCAACGGCCGTCCCTGGACAGGGCCCCGGCAGAAGCAATGACAAGGCCTCCAGGCCTGTGGCCATGTAAACTAGGAATATGCTGTGATCTTTGTATGAATTTTTGGAGAAAAGGCATCTGTAAAAATAAGTAAATAAGGGCTTTTCAAATGAGGCCTCCCTGGTGGTGCAGGAGGTTGAGCGCTGCGCTGTGAAGCTGCCCACAGCCTCTGCCGCGCTGGTTCGATCCCAGCCGGCCGGTGAGGGTCCCACATGGCGTGGCAGACCTCGCCTGTCGTGCCCGCTGCTCCCCTCAGCAGTGTATTTCGTCAGTCTGCCTGTTCTAGTCCCCGCTCTGTCTCTGGTGAATCCTCTCACCCTCCTGCACCCCTGGCCTGCACCCCAGTTCCTGTCTGCATGAATAAATAGATCTTTAAAAAAAGGGAACTTCTCAAATGGCCCAATGATTTACAATGGAATTTTCATGTATACATTTGTTAAATGATAGAATTGAAAATTGGTAAAATTTAAAAAATAGCTACTCATTTTTAAGAACTGTTGAAAATATGAAATCACGGATCTAGAAGGTTTAATAGACTCTACAAAAAAAAATAAAGAAAAGAAAATCCATGCCTAGACACATAGCAATGGAATTGCTAACGCAGAAGATGAAGATAAAATCTTGAAGGGGCAGAAAGAAAGTCCATGTCAATTAAAGGGAATGACAGCTAGAATGATTGCAGACATTTCAATAGCAAAGAAACAAGCAACAGCCGCTCAAATAATATCTACCAAGAGCCAGGAGAAAATACCTGTCAACCTAGAATTGTCAGTCAGCAAATGGATCTTTCAAGGATGAAGGGAAAATGAAGACATTCAGAAAATAAGTAAACACTGAGATTTTATCTCCAAGAGACCTATTTTCAAGGAAATTTTGAGGATGTAGTTCCGAAAGAAAATGATCTGAGAACAGTCTCAGGAGCAAGCGAGACCAGGTGACCAAGATAATGGCAACAACAAACGCTCCATGTTTGGTAACAACGCAGCTGAAATGAGAAGTTACCCACAAACATAATTTCATTTAGAAATTGAAAACCGGCCCCATGTGCGTGCACCTCGACTCGGCTGGTCGGCCCGAGAGCCCCCGAATGCCCAGCAGCCCTCTCCAGCAGGTGGAGGAAGCTCAGGACCCGGGGGGACTCGCCAAGCTGCAGGCGCAGGGGGGAAAGGTGGGTTCTGCTCTCAGAAGAAGGGGGTTCACAGAACGGCTACAGCAGAAGATAAAGACTTCACTTCTCCTTAAGAAGATCCCCAACAGACTTCCTTCCAAAATTCACACAGGGGCCTCCCTGGTGGCGCAAGGGGTTAGGCACTGCACGATGAAGCTGTCCGCAGCCTCTGCAGCACGAGTTCGATCCCCGGCCAGTCGGGGAGATACCCACATGGCGCAGCAGACCTCTCCTGTCTCCCAACCGCTGCCCTGAGCAGTGAATTTCAGTAGATCTGCCTGTTCTGCTTCCCACTCTGTCTCTCGTGAATCCTCTTACCCCCTGCACCTCTGGCCTGTACCCCAGTTCTTGTATGCATCTATAAATAAATCTTTTAAAAAATTCACATATACGTTTATGGGTGTACTGTGAGCGCCATCTCTGGAAGGGAGCAGGTGGGTGTGTTCACAAGCCAAGGAACAGATACCCACTTGAACAGCCCTGGAGTTCAGGCCTCTCTGGCACCTTCCCCGTTGCGGGTCACGCTGACAGGGAGCAGACAGACCAGCCTCTTCCGCCAGCCTGGAGCGGACAGTCTGGCTAGTGTAGGAGCTGGCTGAAGCCCAAACCCCAAACCCCCTGTGGGGGGAAGCACCACTTGCTCCTGGACAGGACGAAGAGGCTGAAGTCCCAGCCCCTGTGGAGAAGGTCGGCAAGGCTTCCAAGAATGAAGCGAACTGAATGGAGCCAACTTCTGAAGAAGGTAACACGAAGACGTTACTGGAAGCTGCTATTTTACCTGATGGCTGCTCTTTAAGATTTTGGTCATAGATCTGATAAAATCTCGATTGTTGATAGTTTTAAGCTTGAGCCCCTTGGGCACTGCAGCGCTTTCCAGTTTTGGTTTTTACACCTTCATCCTTCGCAGCCAACTAAGCTGAGGCAGCCGGGGACTAATGTTGGGGGCGGGGGGGGGGGACGCTTAATAAAGTTCTTAGCTTAGTGAAAATATAAAAAAGAAAGGAATTGAAAACCCAGTTTTTAAAAAGAATGAGACAAAGAGGAAATTTTAAATGACTTAAGCCAAGGGTCCTGGAAGGCGCCGGCGAAGGCGGGTCATGTGCCAGGCGGGCACCCGACGCCACGTGTCAAAACAGCCAGCTCGCGTCAGGGTCACCTGCTGACCAGCAAGACCCCACCCGTGAGCTTTCAAGATGAACTTGACGAGCTGATTCTCAGTTTTGCATGTGTGGAAGCAACAGTCCAAACCCTCCAAGCCGCATCTACAGTTATTAAGAGCTATTTATAACCAGAGGTTTGCCGTTGTTGATCATCACCCCTGCTGTGCTCTCGCTGCCTCCGCTCATTGCCAACACACCTGACACGATTCGCAGTTGTGATACGGAAGCGTGTATTTTAATATCCAGCTTCTAGTTTAGCTGTTTAAAATAATGCTATGTTTGTTTTTACTCCAGCATATGTTTACTTTCTGGAATTCAAGCAAATTATCTGCTCCTTTGCCAGAAAGTAGACTGAAAAATAAATTGAATAAGAACAGAAGAGGAACCCCAGGGAACAAAACAATGTTTGGCCAGAGTCTCTCTGCCGCTGCAGTGCACACGCTGGCGTGCTGGAGCGGGAGGGCGACGGCCCTGCGCTTGCCGGGCGGCTGTCACATCAGAGCAGCTGGAAAGGCAGCAAGTGCCTTTGCAGAGCATGTGTGCAGGGGGGGCATTTTCTTATTTTAGCTTGAGGCGAACCTGCATCACTCTAGGATTTACCTGGTAAGTTAAGAATCTTCTGAATATTTTTGGAAAGTATCCACAGGGGGGAAAATAAACCTCGCTGAAAGACAGAGACTCCCTGATGTCCAAAAAGAGAAGAGTGATTTGGAAGAGAGAGATTGTCTCACTCCAGTCCTCGATGGACAGGCGGGGAGGAAATCAAAGAGAAGGTCTTAAAAGACCGACTGCTTTATCAAAACATCAAGGGGGGTGTGCATAACTCATCCTGAGAATTGGGGACGCAGCAGAGTGGATGAGGAAGCAGCCCCCACACGAGTTAGGCGCAGCAGGGCTACATTGGCAGGGGCCTGAAGGAGTGGGAACCAACCAGGCTGCTGGAATTGGCAAAAGCGGTGGCGTCTACAGCCACACGATCGGCACCCTGAACAGTGTTCAAACGCCCGCCACTGGGGTTGGCAGTCGGTGTGAACACCGGGGTTGGCAGCAGGTGTGAACACCGCCGCTTTCGTGGGCGCTGTGCACCACACCTATATTGGCCACTGAAAGGGGCTGAGGATCTTGGCAAAGATCCAAAGCAAGAATTGGAAAAATGACAAGATAACAAAGGTCATCACGGTTGAGGCTTGGCCTGCCATTCGTCAATACGAAGATAAAATAAAGACTGCCAGACGTCTCAGGCCACAGGGTGAGGGGCGTGGGGACGGATTTCCCCAGACAGGCGCAAACCATCAGAAAACTTGTCTCAATGCTGATCTCTAGTGGAACCAAGTCTTGCGTTAAAAAGTGGCACAAGATCAACTCTAAAGCACCTGCTGACTCTGCCTGGCCCCTCAAATTCAACAACCTATTTTTTTCCTCATCCTTCCATCACGGTATTCCTTCCACAAACAAAGCTCTTGCAAGATTATTCTACACAGACTATGACTCTAAGACTGCAACTATATTTACTACCTAGTTCTCTGCAATCTGAATTCTGCCTTTACCACTGCAGGAAAATTACCGGTATTTGATAGTGTTTTCTAATATTTCCTCTTACTGTAAAATCCAGTCAATAACTGTATCCCATTTTATGCATCATAGACTCATGCAACTTCACCAGGTCTCTCCCACCCCAGCACTTCAAGCACATTTTGCCAGAACATTCACCAGCCATCCACTCCAGTATTTATTTTAGGTTCTCAAACAGCAGCCAGTCAATTCTCCCCCAGCACACACTCCCCTGTGTGTCGTCTTTATCTTTCTGGACATTTTCTTGATGAGCGGCACCATCCACATCCATGAATTTTACAACCACCTCCATGCCAGTGACTAACACATTTGACTCTACAGGCCAGATCTCTGCTACATCGTCAAATTTTATTCAACAAGTGGAGCTGCAACAATGAATTAAAAATGACCTATTCTCCACGGAATTATAGTCTTGTGTGTCAAATATTAAAATACACTGAGTTGCTTGACTTACGTATTTCAAAATTGCCTCAAACCAAAGACATACCAAAGGAAGCCAGTGTCTTCTCTTCTCACATATAATCAGAGGACATATGCTATAAATTCTAGCATCGGCATAACTCTAGGAGTTAGATCTTCCTGCTCAGCCCCAACGCCACCACTACACATACTAATTCATTTGGATGTTTTACAGCTTCCTGAATCATAAACAATTCCACCCTTTTCTGATGTCTTTTGTATCTTGTGACTCAATCATGTTTATATGTTTCAACTGTCTTCACTTCCATACCGAAAATCTTTTGCTGGTTTTCATTGTTTCGAAACTAAACTCAAATATGTGGGCATAGCAAATACTGACTTTCACCTTGGCTAAGTTTTCCAAACACATAACTCATAATGTCTTTGTGCACAGCTTTTGTTCAATCAAGTCAAATCATTTACCTTTTCATTATGGAAGCAATATTAGTATTTCTGTCTTTGGGCATTGGGGTGCTGGAGTCTGGACAGTCTGCTCACGCCTTCCTCCTAGCTATCTCTTGGAAGGGTTTTGACATAATTTGGGTTTACCACTTGAGAGTGTTTGTTGCCTAACCTTGTCTGAACTCAGGGTCCTTACTTGAAACCACAGATCATCTTTATTGTGACAGAGAACCTGCTGGGCTCTTAGCTCCTCAGGTAGGGTATGAACAGGGTATGAGTTTTGATTTGTTACCTCCAATGTTGAGCATGTGGATAAATGAATAACAGATAGATGAATAGGTGATCGCTACAATTCCAAGTCTACAATGTGTTTATTCTTGCACTTTGATGCAAAGGTGCTTGGTCATCCTTGGAAAATAAAATAAAAAGGTAGGCCCTATGCTTTTCAAAATTCACAGCATGCTAGAATTTCAACAGAACTCAACAAATTTTTAGGAAAAACATTATTGTTTGCAAGAGCTAACCAGTCTCAGGTATGAAAATTACAGAGTGATTTGCATCAGAGTCAGAAAGATTGCTTTTCTGGGCCTCCCCGGTGGCGCAGCAGACTGAGTGCAGCACTGTGAAGCTGTCCGCAGCCTCTGCAGCGCCAGTTCGATTACTGGCTGGCCAGGAGCTGACCCACATGGCGCAGCAGACCTCTCCTGTCTTGCCTGCTCTCCCCTCAGCAATGTATTTCAATCCTTCTGCCTGCTCTGCAACCTGCTCTGTCTCTGGTGGATTCTCTCACTCTCCTGCGCTTCTGGCCTGTACCCCAGTGCTTGTATAAATAAATAAATCTTTAAAAAAAAAAGAAAGAAAGATTGCTCTTCTTTCAGGGTGATATAAACACTGCAGATTTTATTTGCTTACATTTATTTATTCCTCATGAAGACCTGCTTCCAAATTATACTGCACAAGAATTAAGAAATAGTCATGCAGTCTTCTTCAGGTTTTATTAACCCATGCACTGCATAGCTACTCCCAAGGGCCTGGGGTTGTCTACAGGGGATGCCACGGGAATTTAAAGAAAAGTCACCAGGGAAGGAAGATTTGGGGAAGAATGCTTAATGCAAGGAGCAGGGCATTTTCTTTCAATCAGCTGAAATTAGAGAGCTTACTTTTGATGAGGAATCTGATGAAAGGGTGGTACCGAGTGTTTCAGAGAAAACAAGTGATTATTATCACTTGCCTTTCCCCTAGCACTGTCTCTTTATTTATATTTTTTAAGATTTATTTTATTTATTTTGCATAGAAGAGCTGGGATGCAGGCCAGAGGTGCAGGGGATGAAAGAATTCACCAGAGACAGAGTAGGGAGCAGAACAGGTGAATCTACTGAAATACACTGCTGAGGGGAGCAGTGAGGAGACAGGAGAGGTCTGCTGCACCATGTGGGTAAGTTTCCTGGCCAGGAATCAAACTCAGGCCTTCAGGGCTGGTGACAGCTTGAGTGCTGAGACTTTAACCCCTGCACCACCAGGGAGGCCCCAGTTTTAGGTCTTTAATGACTAGGAAAAACTCCATGTAAATTTTTATATATAAAATCAAAAGGGAAAATGAGATAAAATAATGATTTACTTGTATAATCAATTCAGTCCAATAGGGACTGTGTTTCAGTTTATGAGTAAAGGTGTCACTAGGGACATGTTTTCACTGCCAGGAGAGAGATCTGGCCAATCTCATAACATTGCTGTTCAGATCACGATGAGGCTAGAGTTAGAGATGATACATGTTTTGTAATTTTTTAATTTACATTTGGTACTAAAATCATCTCCAACTTTCTCACTGACTGCAGAAATGAAATACTATCTTAGATTTTTACTGGCACATTTTTTTGAACAAAAATGTTAAATCTGTGGTAATGACCAGATACTGGAGATTAAAAGAAAAACAAAACTCTTCTGGGCAGGAAAGCTCACAACATGTTACCACAAACATCACAGGTGGAAAGAAAATGAATGGTGGAGTCGACAGAGATGAGCAGCACAAGGAGCACCTGCTAGAAGAGGGGTTTTCATCTGAGACTGAAGCTAAGGGTAAGCTGCCATGTGGTAGAACTTTCTCGATGGGTCAAACAGCAGTTTTGATGCTACACAGACTTTCTCTGAGGGTCAAGATGCTTGGATGCAAATTCTAGGAACTGGAGCATTCAGGGATGTTAAGATTTTATTCTGGAGGCAAAGAACAAACCCAAATGGAGTGGATTAGATCAACACCATGATCAGTTGTAAATTTTAGAAGTTTTCTCCAATAGATGTTTGGGTCATACAGGAGGGACAATTTTGAATAGGAACACAAGTCCAAAATCTTTTCCAGTCACTCAGGTAAGAAATTAGGGAGCCTGAAATTAGTAACGCACTGAAAAGTTGAGACAGAGACAAAAGAAATAATTAAAAGCTCTTCTGAAAGAGGGAGGCATTAGATGAGAAGGAATGATGACGGCTGACCGCTCAGTTTACTGCTTGCGGGACGAGGGATCGGGTGGGCTATACTCCCAAGTATGAAATGCAGAAGGAAAACATAATTTCTTGGAAAGGGAATGTTGATCATCTTGAACTTGAAGAGGAAATGGGACATAGAAGTAAGCACAACAGTAGGTTGGAAATAACTGGGTGTGAAGGTAATACTTGAAGTATATTCTTCCATATGTTGACACTATGGTTAATGTTTGCACACAAATATGACTCACAGTTACATCTTTATGAATCTCACAGTTCAGTGGGAGAAAGAAAGTTATGTAAACAGATAATTACAATGCAATGTGAAAGAAGAGCAAGAGAGGATACAGATGTATAGACACAGACATCAATACAGATATTGTCAAAATCAGAATAGGGCCAAAAGGAGGTCCCTCATGCCAGGTCCCCACCCAGACTTAATATCTATTGCAGTTTCCTTTTCTCCCAGAAGCATCACCCTAAACCTATCAATATAGAGTTGCCCAATAAGTATCAATAAAGTCATTACAGGATGGGACTTCCCTCCTCTTTCTGTACTCAAGGGAAGGAAGTTGGCTTCACCTGAAATAATCTTTTGCAGAAAATCTTGTTGCACTATCTATGCCTATAAATACCTTGTTTTATGTAAGCCTGTGCAGGATCTAGACAGAATGCTGCCTGATTCATGAATCATTTAATAAAGCCAATTAGATCTCAAAACCTGTGAGTTGTGCTTTTCAGTATACTATGCACATCTTACCGTGAAAGCACTTAGAAATGACAGTTCTCTCTGTTGAGACAACAAGAGGGATGGTAGAAAAGGAAATGACCAAGGGTATTGCATTTAAAATGATTCATCGAGTCATCAATTCCATTCTGTGTCCTCACAGAAAAGCAATGGTAATTACGTGAAGTGATGTGGGTGTTAGCCAACACTCAGGGGTGACCGCTTCTCAGTATATAAGTATCAGCTCAACACACTGTCTACCTGAAACGAACAAAAAGTTGTAGCTCAGCCGCATGCCAATAGAAATAAACAAGCGTCCATCAAGTAGACCAGGAAGTCAGAACAATCTTTGCAAATTTCGAATAACATGGTGGCATTCCCGTACTTCTGACCTTTCAATATTTATCCATTTGCTTAAGATTTAAATTCAACTTACTATGTCATACAAAGCCATGCATAGTTTGGGTTGGCTCCTTCTCCAGCCTCATCATCTGCTGTTTCACTGCAGACGACTCATGCTCTAGTCACTCCTGTCTTCTCGCTCCAGGGCACGCCAGGCTGCTCTTCAGCTTGGGTCTGCGGCACAGGCTCCTGCCACCGTCTGGGACACTCCTGTTTCCTGTGGCAGCCTCTGACCTACCCTTCTCCATCCACTGACACATCAAATTCGAGTGTGTTTCAGGACAGGCTCATCCTTTCTCAGCAACTAGTCACATTCTCTTTACGACATTTTCTTCTCCATCTTCTCTTCTCTTCCTATTCAGTCTTTTCCTATTCACTTGCTCATTATAACTAGTAATCCTTTAAGACATGTTGAATACCCATAACTGGACATTCAAGGTCTTTAAAACCGGAGTCCAAATTTACCCAGATCACTGCTGGATTCCAGAGTCCAGCATAGCAGAACCTAACTCAGAGCAAGAATACAGTATTTACTTATTTATTTATTTTATGAATGGAAGATGCGTCAAAACGAGAGTGGCGGAGGATGGGACAGAAGCCAGGGACCATCGTCACAGCCACGATGATAAATGTATCCTAAGTGACTGGTTTTCTCTGGGGGATGAATACAATTAGGTTTTTATTTCACGTAAGTCTGGCAGTAATGGGTTGGATAAATGGAGAACAGGCATGTGAGTGAAGGGAGACAGGTTATTACACTGTGTCCGATGAGACAATCTAATCATCTGCCATCTACGTTTGCCTCATGAGGTGAGCAGGTAGAGAGGTCAAGTGCAGCGGGTTTAGGATTCACAAGGACTTGGGGAGTAGGATCAAGAAAATCAAATATATGCCATGTGACTTGTATTTGAATTTCTGGTGCAACCACAGCACTATTGACTAGGAACAAGGGAATGGAACACAGGAGGAGATTTAGGCTCGGGGGGTGTTTTCAATACCGGGTGTTCAGCTGGAAATACTGAGCCTATGAGTTCAAGTTTGCACATCATAAATATCAGGGCCAGAGCACGACCTGGCAATGCCTAGGAGGCAGCTTTGAATGCAGAACTTTGGAAATGCAGAAAGTGCAGGAAGAAGAGACAGAGGCCACGTGTGGTTGAAGAATAAGCAGTCACTGCATTTAGTCAGCAGGTTGAAGTCAACTAAAGCAATGTTCTTCCTTACAGTGAAGACACCCGTGATGCAATTAATTAACCATTTTCATTTCCACAGGAAGGACTGTGGAGGAGGAAGGACCAAGGGCTGCGGGTCAGACTGTGCGGGATTTTAATTTTCCTGCTATAATTTGCAAACTGGGTGACCATGAGTAATTTTTAAAGACTATTCAAACTTCTATTTTCTTCTTTGTGACATAGGACTTGACTTGTCAGGCTTCTCACTGTAGGCTTCACAGACCTACAAATTTCCTCTATTTTATTTCTGACAACAGACTTTGACTGATGGGGAATGACTTTCTCTGTCCTTGAATGAGTGTTTGGGAGACTCTTACAGCTGCCTCGTCTCCAGGACGCACTTCCAGATATTTCAGTTGTTTTAAATCCAACGATTGCACATCTCCAGTCTCAGCCTTCTCCACCCCCAGGGGCCTCTGAGCACCCTGCGGAGGGAGAGGGCTCATGCCTTTCCTTTCTGTCAGTTCCCTTGCCCTCTCATCCCCTGCAACCACCTGGGTGGGGAGAAAGCCAAGGAAAAGGAGCAAAAGTCGGCAGGTTCAGCTGCTGAAACGGCCACGTGTGCCCAGGCCGTGATCCTCGGACGCGCCCCCTCCCTGCTCTGGGGAAGTAAGTGCCGTTGCAGGAGCCACCCCGTCCGTGGTATTTTGTTATGGAACCTCAGCTGACGCCAGCAAGCCCCGAAGTTCAAAGGACCAGGCATAAAAGAGGGAAAACAAAACAATCTTGTTTTGAGTGATTAAGTCATCTATGTTTCAATGGAGAAACTGGTGAAGGGGAATAATGAACGGTTCTACCATTTTTGGAAACAGCGCTCCAGCAGGCCTGGATGACATCACCTTCTGTGAAGCCCTTTCATCAATGAGCAAGTGGGGACCCAGGGGGGAGGGTTTGCCAAGGTCACGTGGCCCATCCTCAGTCCAGGGTCCACAGGACCATTGAGTTTGTGAGTCCTCAAAGGCGACATCACATTCTCTCATTTCAGGAGAACACCTCAAATGTCCTTAAAACGCCTACTTCTTTTATTTCTTGCCACAGAAAAGGACAGACTCTCCCGCAGGTATAGAGGCAGTATAAATAGATACTCCTCACATTCAAGGGGCAGGGACGGTGGACTAGGCAGACTCAAGCACATTGAGGAAATGCTGTTATTAAGCTGCTTTGTTTTTAATTCAGCCACAGCCTTTGTATTTACCATAACTACATCCGTCCGTCCCCTCCTCCTGGAGGGCAGTCTTTCTATCTGTACTTTCCACACCCAACACACAGCAGGCACTCGTGAACTTCCACTGGTGGAGGCACAGAGCGTGTGTGAGGGATTGTGATGCTCTCAGAGTCGAAGTCACTGTGTCTCCCTAGAGTGCCCCAGGCCTAGAAGTACAATCTCCACGCTGCGTGCCCTGAAACCAGTGGGCTCCCCAGTCCTTGCATGTCATCAGTGCTACCTGGTGAATAAAATTCCTCATCAGGAGGGCTGGTTTATAGGGCCTTCTCCAGCCCGGACACTAGCTCAGAATAAACATCTGCATGGAAGAGGCACCAGACAGGAGGATGACGAGAGCGTTGAAGATGGTGGACAGAAGTGGGAAGGTCAAGAATGGGAGATAGAATGGACCACACAGTTCATGGTCTCTGTTTCCATTAGACTGAGGTCCCCTTTCTTCTGGATGGAAGCCAGACTATCTCTGAAGTCCTCGCTCATGGTCTAGCAACTTCCAAGTGCTGTATGCAGGCAGTTCATTGACCTACACCTTGAAGTCATCACATATTGCCCATGTGCTAGTTAAGGGGAACAACCCCCCCCCCCCAAACACACACACCTGACAAACAATCTTTGGGTGCCAGTCAAGCATTTCATAGTCAACGATCATTTTCCCAATGAAACAAGAAATAGAGAAATAATTATTGAAGATGATTGATAAATATCTCAAAAGTCTATCAGCATCCTAAAGAAATGTTCTACAAGGACACACTATATAACCCAGTAAGAAACTTGAGTTTGCTCTAACGACAAAATCAGAGGTAAAGATAAAAAAAAAGTGCTTCTTGAAATTGTGCTTTGGAATTTAACCCATGATACAGATGTAATATTGTGGCAAATGCAATTGGAACATCTATGTCACAGTGACATCGGTGCTTGCTCTAAGGATTTGAGACAGAATGGCTGACACTCGTCGTGACCACTGCAGGAGAGTTTCTAGAAGCTGCCTGGACACGAGGGGAGCAGCTGAAGGGGAGCAACCAAAGGAGTTCAGTGTGGGCCGGCAGGGGCCTGCTGGGGGTGCACTGTGCTGTGCTAAGTATGTCCCTGTGAAGGGAGGTCTTTGGAAAAGGCACCAGACAGGAACATGACGTGAGCGCTGAAGATGGAGGACAGAAGTGGGAAAGTGGAAACTGGGAGATGCGGTGGCACCCCTGGCCCCAGCAAGCACGTGGGGACAGCACAGAACCACCTTCTGTGAGATGCAGCTCAGCCTGTGGCTGTGTGGGTCATCGAGGGGGTGGAGACTGACGTTAGGTTTATGGAAAGACCGAGAAGAATTGGAGGTAAGGACAAGAAAGCACATATGGAGGGAAAGCAGCCATTTCAAAAACATAGCTAGGAAATTGGCTTTTTGATACTTGAAACAACTGCCTAAGGCTGCCTGGAGAAGCCTTTTGCCAAATCTGCAGGGGGCAGCAAGGCCTTTGCAGAGTCCGTGCAGCTGTGCTGAAAGATTTTTTTTTTAAAGATTTTTTTTTTTAAAACTCCACAGACCTGCAAAGCAGGACCTGTGGCGGGAAATACTCAAAATGAAGACGGCTAAGTCCATTATTATTTCAAGGTTTGAAATTGTCATTCATTTTATTACTAGGCGATGATATGTACAGACAGAAGGAATTAATCATTTCTGTGTCGACTATCTATTATCATGTACTTGGCAAATATGGATATTTTATTCATAAGCTATACATTATAAACAGATATCACTGTTGAGGAACCTTATTGATGATTAATTTATTATAATAATGATGATGCTAATGATGACAGGAAAATATTATGATTAAGACTTTAAAATTCCAGGAGAAATGGCTTTTATATAATATTGTGAAGATGTTGCTGTTGTATGAAAGATATTAGCAGATAAAGAAGAGATAAATTCTATGATTGCTAAGAACATCTCAAGGCTCCACAAAAAAATCAGAGTGACAAAAATTAATGTTTTTGAAATGTAGAGCCTGAGCGAATAGATATTTACTTGTTGGCACTGGGGCATAATACTTAAATGTACACACTTCTCGTGTTCTGGTATCAATTTTGCTAGGGAAACATTTAAACATTGCCAGTCTTTTTTTTTCTTTTAATGTAAAATAAGAATGACAATGTTGTAATGCCTCATAGTGGGCTATAAAAATCAAATGAGAAAAATGCAATCAAAGCACTGGCAAACATGCCTGGCATCTAAGATAAACATCTTATGATGAGACTGTAGAAAACAGGTATCACTCCTTACGTGTAACGTTGTTTCACTTAACTTTGAATCACTGACTTATTACATATTTTTCTGCTGGACAATTTTGTGGATAAATTTCTGAGAAAGGTATTTTACCAACTACATCGAATTGTGTTTGATAAGAAAGAAGTGGGTTTTTTTTTATTTTTTGGTAAATATGTGTGAGATTATATTCCAAAAATAGCATCCTCTCAGCCCAACTCTCTAAACTGTAGCCAAATAATGGACATTATTGGCATTTTACAATATTATACTTGCAACTGCAATAGTGTAAATCCTAATAGAATCAAGCCATAGATAAAGGAGATACTGTCTGAATGACAATAACTCAATATTAGAAAAGTGATTCTTTTATCTGCTGTCCTTCCCCATTGTATTAAGTTGGGCCACATGTGTATCTTCAGTTCTTGCAGGATCTCTGAAATCATCCTGACAGTAGAAATATTATAATATTTCAAAGGTATGCATAATAAATAGCAAAACCAAACAGAAAGATAAACCAAGCATTATTAAACGAACTTTCTTGAAATGACCGGGTCACGTCATGGGCGCGACAGCTGACGCCTGCCTGTGCATTTCAGAACAAGCGTAAGAAGTTCTGTTGTTGTAAGCAGCCTCGTGCAGCCAGTGCTTTCCAGAATTCAGAAGAAAGCTCCCACTCATGGGAAGACGCCAAGCATGAAACAGAAGAAATACTCTGCTCTTTCCTCATAAAAATAAAGTACATAAGACACACAAAAAGATGGGGACTTGACAAATCAATGGGTAAGGAAGGGGTCAAGGAAGAAAAGTAAAATTCCAAAATAAACAATTCTGTACTCTAATGATTCTAGCGTATTATAGTCCTTATAATAATACAAGCTGGCTGGGCTTCTGTGCTTTGCCCTTTAACTAGCTCACGCCTTCTCTCACTGTGCTTCTCCCCCACAGCTCCAAGTTGCTAAGTTTCTAGAAGGTGCCCAATAAGACAGCTACCAGCTGAAGAACAAAAGAACATTCTCTCTTCTTCTTTTATTTTCCAGCGTAGTGACATAACCGCTCACCAAATCATTGACGACCTCAGCATTTTATTTCTCTCAACATGCAGACCTAACCTGTCACTGCCTTCTGTTGTCCAAATTTGTTTTCTCACTACCTTGCCAGGTACTCCTCAAATCTCGGTTCTCACATTTTTAAACTGTGATTTATTTGTTTTATTTTTGTTTTCTGTGCTTCCATTTTCTCTCTACTTCAACCCATCCTCTAAATTCTGATAAATCACATACCTGCCATAATGTGATTAGTATTCAATTTAAAATATTAGTCAGTCCCCACCTCTGAGATTATGCCTGCATCCGTTCCATGGTGTACACAGTCTTTCTTTATCTGGATCGGATCTTAATTTCAGTCCTATCTCAACTCCTCTTTTTCAAAGTCACAATCTATTTTCCAAATGGTCTGAACAACTTATACATTTCACTAATCTGTTCATACTTATTGTTTTACTCATTCCACGTCTTGATTATTTAACTCCGCTTACTCACTGAAGTCTTCGTTCAAATACGTGTCAATAATCAGCTCAGCTAGACACTGATGAGGCAATGAAAGTTACAAGCTAGATATCAGGTTCCTTCCTTTTAACAAATTGGGTGTCAATGGGGAGAAAGAATTTCCTTTTTGTAAAGCATCTCACAAGGGTCTAGCGGAGCTAAGGCTGAGGGAAGCACAAGACACATGATCCATCCTGAGGACACAGGAGAGCTGGTCAGGGAAGTCCCTGTGAGGCACTGCCCTGGAGTCACAGCAGGTGAAGCCCCCATGTATCCAGGTGCCAAGATGCCCTGCATACCTGCCCCGGCATGCACCATGTGGGGCACCCATACCAGAAAGTTCTTTGAGGGCAGATTCCGCATCGAAATCATTTTCATATCTCAGCATTTATGGGTCAAGTCTGAGCCAATTACAAGTCAATAAGCACTTATTGCTGTTGAATGAATCTATGAAATAATGAATCAGAGGCTTAGAAATGACTCCAGGGAGCACCTGTCACCCTGGAAGTCATGGCAGCATCTGATGAAATTGGTAGGTCCCTAACCTATCACTAGGTAGCACGATGACAATGGGGGGGGGGCTCACGAGGACACTGCAGCTCTAAGAGACTAAGTAAAATGCTGTTGTCAAAGTCACAACACAAGAAACTTTCAAGTCAGAATTTAACTTAGAAAATGAGCCAGCACACCCTCTGTCTGACCAGGATTCATGAAATGATGAGATGTAGAAAGACACAGTTGCAGACATGTAGAAACAAGAGAGACACGTGGAGTGTACAGATCTAGACCTACATGGTGGAGATACAAGATGTGTGGATATGTAGACACATGTAGATTTATTATATGAAAATATTAAAAAATGATGACACTATAAGAGAATGAGTTTATGCAGAGATGAGTAACTGAAGACCGAGACATGGAGACCACAGCGTTGGCTTGGCACGTTGCCAACGTCCTCTGACAGAAACTAAGCATCCTCCACTGTATTTTGAAGGAAAAACCCAAAAAGTAAACTCTTTTCAGTTGAATGTGCATTATAAATGATGGCCTCAAATGATTAGGCATAAATATTTCATTCGTAGATAATGAGGAAAAAAGATACAAAAATCATATCCTGATAGCCATTTTACCTTGAGTTAACAGAAAGGCAAGCTCTTTTATGAATACTTTGTTAGCTAGAATGGAATTTGCAAGTAGTTAGAAGAAAAAAACTGTCTAATCCAAGCTAGGTGGTGAGAGGTTTAGCACAGATATCTCAAATGCCAAGACCGCCATCTTGAGCAGGAAACTAAAGACCTTATTTGCTCATGCATCATTGATTCTTATAATACCATGATTACATATTACATATAATCACATTACACATTACATATCACATACAAGCATATAACATTATTATCAAGCAGCACTCGCACAGTATAATATACAATGGGTCCTTACAATCACCACAGTTCTCCTATATTAAGGCTCATAAATAATTTAAATGGAAATGGTATCTGCATTTTTTTATCCTAAAAATCTGGGAGCTGATCATAAAAACAGAGCTGACAGCGTCAGAGGCGCAGGGTAGAGTCTGGAATTCAGCAGCCCAGAGAAGCGGTGAGTGCAAGGTAGGGGTCGCTGTCAAGGAAAGAGGTGTGCAGGGCAGCCCAATAAGTGAAAGGGGCTGAGAGGGCGCGGGTGGCCGGCAGGGAGCAGAGCAAGAACCCCGGAGGACACCAAAGAAATGGACAGAATGGAAACGATACCAAAGGCAGAACAGCTGTAAACAAAAACCAAGCCCAGTTGCACTATTTTTGAAATCGTCATTTTCTTAGAATTTCAAATTGAGCTGTGAAGACCATCTGAAGATGATTATTAAAAGAAAGTAATGGGCACATCCAAAAAAGCCTGGATTATTTCCTTACCCACTTATCAATTATCTATGACAGCAGATCTCTGCAAGACTGATTCATCTTAATGCCCATGGAAACCCTCTATTTCAGACGTTACCTATCATTGCCATGACAACCCTCATCCGTGCTGTCTTCCTTCACGAGCACAGCCACTGACCAGTCTGCACAGCCTGCTGTTTGCCCGCCAACTCTGCTCAAGGAAATACGTGCCTCTCGAAGGGCACCGGCCAGCACAGGAGTGTCTGGAGTTGGTGTAAGGTGTACTCATTTCTCTGTGGCATTTCTCCCTGAATCACTCCAAGAAACTCCTGGGGGCTTTGAAGTGCAAATTTCAGAAGAAAAGTTCCGAGGGAATAGAACCGATTTGAGTCATGATCAACAGAGGACAGAATAGAAGTGACATATTTTTAAGGAATCTGTCCTCCTGCTAAAATCGTCAAGTCGAGTTCTTTTGTGGGTACACGGATGCTGCTCGCGAACAGTCCTGCCACACGATAATCACTCTGTAACTCTCGGTCGCCTCGTTGAAGTGAGGTGTCTGGAAGTATCCGAAAGGGAAATGCCACGAGGATGCACTGAAGCAGAATTTCAAGCAAGTCAGCAGAGCTGCGGAAGGGCGGGACGCCAGCCAGCTGAGCGAGCAGGAGCGGACAGACAGGCCGTGAAGAGGCAGAGGCTTAAAGAGTGCCAGGTTCTACAAATAGCTATTATTGTCACAAACAAAAATACCGACGTTTCATGCACATCTTTGGAAAGAATTGCGAGTAGTTACTTGTTGGGATTTTAGCCATCCGGATGCATCAAGATGGCGTGCACATGAAACCACATGGTCTCTCTACACACACACATGCAGTAGACGCAGGGTATCCACTTCTGTGCAGAGATGTTCAGCAGGGACACTGTGTAGTGTGCAGGTATTCTACACAATCACAAAGGTGATTGAAATTTTTGAACTGATTATTACGTCGTCCATCCCGTCAAGAATTCTTGCATCACTTGTTTACTTCCCAGATCACTTCCCCAGTTCTAACATAACTGAAAAAATAGCTACGTGCTATATCAGTCCCTTTTGCTCCTATGACTCATCACACATTTAGGGTCTTTTACAAAATTTATTATCTTAGAGTTCTGGAATATCAGGTCTGAAATGTGTAGCACTGAGTTAAAGTTAAGGTGTTGGATCCCTTTCCTGGAGACTCTTGGGGAGAACCAGTCTTTGCCTATTTCAACTTCTAGGGGCCACCCACACACCTGGGCCCATGGGCCCCTCTGTCTTCTGCACCAGAAGGAGTCATTTGATTCTTGCATGACATCACTCTGACCCTGACTCCTCTGCCTGCTCACCTAGCCCACCCAGCATAACTTCCCTGTCTTTGGACCAGCCGGGCAGCAAACTAAATTCCATCCACATCTTTAATTCTCCCATCTTCCCATGTCCCAGACTTCCAGATACTGATATCTCCAAGTGCCATTATTTTTCTGTGATCCATAAAATATCAAGTCTATCCCACATGCAAAATACATTCATTCCCTCTCAGGGGCCCCAAAGGCTCCTCCCACCACAGGCTCACCCATACCTGATTTAGATGCACCAGATGTGGAGATGTGGACTATTGAGTTGAGGTGATTTGGATGTGGCTAGATTGAGGGAGTAGAGTGAAAGGGAAAAAAACAAATCTTCCGACCAATTTTGAGATCCAGCTGGAAAATTCCACTTGGTTTCTGAGCTTGGGAATAACCTTCTGTGATTTTTAGTTCTACTTCCAGGGCTCAAGGCTCTGAGCTCTGGGTATGGGGATGTGTCCTTTGAATCAGCCTTCTCTTTTCTTGGGAAAAAAAAAGGAATATATCTGCAGTTGAGCAGTTTAATCACCTTGTCTCTTCTCTCAGGGCCTTTTAGTTTAAGATAGCAATGTTTGCATTCTTAGAACATTCTTAACCTCATGTGTCTCTTGTATGTGTTGAGATTCACTCAATTAGCCGAGAGTCTCTTCCACAGGTTAGGTCTTTGCTAGACAATTCCAGCTCTATTTTTTACTCCTGCTGAGAGGACCGAAGGAATTTATGATTCACACATTAATCATTTCAAAGAGTTTTTTTTTTTTTTAAGACTCTGATCTTTTTATCTTTCCTGGGGATAAGTCAAAAGTTGCCCAACTATCACTTTAATTTTTTCTCGAGGGCATGTTTTTCCTATTCCATCCCAAAATGTCCTAAATTTTAAGTTACAGTCTCTCTCTTAACTGTAGAACATTTTGCAATCTAGCAAGTCATTAAGCCTTGATTCTTTCTGGTCTAAAAGCAATCCCAACTGTGTCTTTTCTCTTGTGTTTTCCTTTAAGTACCAAGAAGCTGAACTTTCAACACTTGAACTTGGAAACCTCTTCAGTTAAATATCCAAGTTCATTGCTTAAAAGTTCTGCTGTTTATAACTGTGGGACACAATGCTGCTACGCTTTCCGGCTCAATGTAATAAGGTTTCCCTTGCAGCCAAATACATGTTCTCATTTCCTTCTGAGCCTTTAAATCAGCGTCTTAAACATTCATTTTTCTACCAATGGTCGGTTTTTAAGATAGTCTTTCTAAGAAAGGCATAGATGCTTTTCCTACCATGCTCGCCACTGTAAGTTTTCCCTGGCAGTTGCTAACATTCACATGTCTTCTAACAGCCTAGTTAAGGCACTATATTAAGAGCTTTTTCTACTATGTATCTCAACATTCTTCCAGCTTTTGTCCACTGTCTAATTCCAAAACTACGTCTACATTTTTTTGGTTAAGTTTTTACCAGTATCCCACTTCCAGGCACCAAAATCTGTAATTGTTTCATTTTGCTGCTGTCACAAATTACTAGAAACTTAGTGGCTTTAAACAACACATATTTATTATGTGACCATTCTGGATAGCAGAAGTCCCTGGTTTAAAATCAATCAGTGTGCTGGCAAGACTGTGTTCCCTTCTGGTGGCTCCAGGGAAAATCCCTTGCCTACTTTTCCCAGTGCCCAAAGGCTTCCCACTTTCCTTGGCTTGTTGCTCCTTCCTCCATCTTCAAAACTAGAATTGGAGTCATTCTTACAACACATCACATGACACTGAACTTCTGCCTCCCTCTTCCAAACAAAAGAAGGACTTTTGTGCTTACATTGGGTGCTCCCAGATATTTGAAACTAATCTCCCTGTATTGAAGTCAACTGGTTGCCATCCTTAATCCAATCTACTCGCTTAATTCCCTACTGTCATCCAACTTACTTTAGTCGCAGATTCCAAGGATTAGGCCATGGACTTTTTTGGGGGGTGGGGCTGGGAAAGTATTACTCCATCTACTACACATGATTTTTTCTTTCTCCTAGACTCTGAACTCACTGCACAGAAGATATAGTCCTATCCATTTTGAATGCCCACACATTTACATAATAGATCAATAAATATCTGTTCAGTAAATGTAAGTGACAAGTATACCTAGTGGAAATTATGTTGTTCTGTGCACTCACTGTAAGAATAGTAACATGAGGGCCTCCCTGGTGGCGCAGGCGGTTGAGCACCACACTGTGAAACTGTCCGCAGCCTCAGCAGCGTGGGTTTGATCCCGGCTGACCAGGGAGCTACCAACATGGCGTGGCAGACCTCTCCTGTCTCGCCCGCTGCTCCCCTCAGCAGTGTATTTCGTCAGTCTGCCTGTTCTGTTCCCTGCTCTGTCTCTGGTGAATCCTCTCACCCTCCCGCGACTCTGGCCTGTACCCAGGTTGGGGTCAAAATAAGGGGATTGCAATTGTATGGGGAATATAAAAATAAAATTTATTTTAAAAAAAAGAATAGTAACAAGAGTTATATTTAAATGATAACAAATTCCAAAATAGGGAAATATTTTGGATGAAGAGAATACTACAGTGGGTCATTTTCCCAAAAATTCCTTGATTTATTTTGAACATAAATAAAATAAAAATGAATCTGCAATTATCTGCAAATTGTTATGTAAGGAAAAGTTTGAAAGCTTTAAAGACTAGGTAATATTTCTTAGCCATAATATAGAGGATGTTTATAATTTGAAAAGCATCTTCCCTGAATATGAAATAATTTAAATACTAGTTACTAGACCAAGAAGACCAAGAAGTCTAGTAACTAGATACCTGGAAACATAAGCATGCAAATGGAGAGAGTGTATTTGAATTGTTCCAATTTTGTTTTATTTCATGAATGCTCATCTTGTTCAAATGATGCATTTTCTCTTTAGGACAAATGATGTGAACACAGCTGCTGACTGTGACATCAGGACTGCAACGTGACTGGGAAGAACAGGAATTATGATGGCACTGGGCGTGGTCCCAGCTGGTCCACGAGGCACCTCTGAGCCAATGAGCAAACTGTCCCCATTTCAGACAGGGCTCTGCTCCAGGGCATCGGAGTGTGGCTGGGCCCCAGCTCTCCCGTGCCCTCGGCTGACTGCCCTTAATGTCACAACTGTGCACCCCAGGCTTGAGAGAGGGATGGCCTTGGTGGCTGGGAACAACCAGCAATGCAAGGAAAAGCCAGAGATGGGTCTTTGGAGGGGAAAAGTGGGGAAAGTCAAGGAGAAAGCAGTTCAAGATTCCCTTGAGTTTGCAGCATGTGAGCCCAGGCTTTAAGTCATGAAAACATTATACCACAACTGACCACATCAGTACCAGCAGATATTAAGGAAGAACAAGAAATGAATCACTTACTGCAGCCTCAGATGAGTCGAAAGAGAATTTTATGAGAGGTAGAGGGAGGAGACACAAATCACCGTCTCTGGTCAGTGTGGACTGAGGGACGTTTGGGACAACATGGGGAAGCTGGACTGTTAAATTCCTATACCAGTTAATGGTGAAATGTGGGTACTATTGTATTATCCCTTGATTAAATTTCTTAATATAACAGTACTAAAAGTACTTGCAGTAAGTGATGTAATTAAATCTCTACTCTTTGTAGAAGGTGTATCTGTGGAGTGATTATGTAACTGAGAGAGAAGCGTCACTTCCACACAAGGTCGCAAACCCAGTAATGCATGATCTCCAGACCTTCCATTATCCTTAGGGTGAAAAGGGTGAATGAGAGAGAGAGGAGCTCCAAGGCCTCTTTCAGAGCTAAAGAAAACACATCTCTATCTGGAAATAGGTCTGGTCCAGTCCCAGATGTGCCATATTCCAAGCCCCACAGTCCAGCCCTGAGCCACTCAGTCAGTTAAGTGTCAACCCACCTAGACACTGTCCCCTCCTGGAGACAGCTGAGGGAGGCAGCCATCCCGTCCAGGGAACTTCTTAAAAATCTTCCTTCTCCTTTGCTGTTGCTTTCAATATTCTCTGCACAGATGGGAGCTAATCCTGGAAAATTCTCTCCCACTCTCAAAGTTTCTCCTGAACACCCACCTAGACCAAACAACATATTCATTCTTCCTCTCTCTCTCTTGATCTCTCTCTCTCTGTCTCTTTGGTTAGGGTGGACTGAGGGGCATTTGAGACATCTCTGTCTCTGTCTCTCTGTCTCTCTGTCTCTCTGTCTCCTTCCTCTACTATATAGATGAAATGGACCAAGCCACAGATGGGCTGGACAGAGGAGAGTAAGGGTCAGGCGAAGTTGCCCTTCCAGGACAATGACTGTTCCTTGTACACACTGAAAGTTTTCTCTCTGCTGTCACTCAAGTTTTTTACTTCATTTCTTGAAAATTATGCTTCGAGAAGAAATGTGATTTTTGTTTCTTACATTTCCCATCTGACAGCCTTTGCTAGGGTTGAAACAAGAATATTTTGAGTCTACAGGATAAATATAATAGAAAGACAACAAGTATGGAGCTAAATTTATTCAGTCAATTATTTCTATATTAAACAAACAAAGTATCTAATAAAGTCCTTTTAATCTTAGCCTTGAAAACCTTTTATTCTTTCATCTTCCAGTGCAAAATTCAAATTGAATTTCAGTTGTTGAAAATAATGATATTGGTAATAGGAATATGCCATTTTTAAAATCAATCTTGCCAGAGCATATTTCAGAGCATTGATTATCTAGACAAGAAAATTTGGGACTTTTCATACGGTTAATACATGGGCAGTCCCATTTCAGACAAAAAAGGGGAAAAGCACTCCAGTGAATAATTGAAATAGCATTTCTCATGACAATATTTTACCTAAATATTGCATTTGATTGAATATGCACAAAAATCTTTTCAAGACGATTTAAATCACTGCTCTGCATGTATACTTTGCTTTACCTTTGAAGTCAATTGGCCTGGAGTTTGAGAGGAGGCCAGGAATGGAGCAGTGAGCCCCCCACATCTGACCTCCTCAGATGAAAGAGGCCATTTAAGTACAAAGCACCATAAGGAAGTTAGCACAGCTACCTGCTCCACACGCTCCCTGACCGTGCCTAACTCTGCTTCGCCTGTCAGTACTTTGAGGCACAGGCATTGTTTCTACAGTAGAGTGTGCAGAATTTAATTGCATCAAACTAGCACAGGAAAAGTATCATCAAAAGAGGAAGGTTCCATAAATATCCCACTGTGTCTCTGTGAATAGCAGATAACCTCTCCCTTTGGAAGTAAAACACAAGGTTAACCACAGACATTTGTGCTGAAAGGGTTACTTTCCCCAAGACCAGAGCATTCTGGACACGCCACCTTGTTAAAACCTATCTAAGCCCCAGGACAACACCCTGGACTGGGGGTGTACACTCACTGCTCGATTTTTTTCTCTTGAGTTTGTATTTTCAAATAGCAAAGAAAATGGAGACCTGGAGGCAGGTAGGTGGAGGGAAGGGGTGTTCCCTACTAAAAGGTACCCCTGGTTTGAGTAAAACACATTGTTGAATATGAAGACATGGTGCCTTTTCCTTCTAATAAGTCTCCTCAAAATTATCTGCTACATTATTTCTTCTTTTTGAGTTTTTTAATCTTAAATAATTTTATTTACATGAGTAATACTAACAATAAATATCCTTCTCAAGAATTAAGTCATTACTAAACAGCTGCCCAGGTCACCGGCTCTCGCTCTTGGCCCCTTCCAGCCCTCCCCACTCTGTGCCCGCCCCCCCACCGTGGGGTGATCACTCACAGGAGTTTGGAGGGTATCATTCCAGTATTATCAAAGTACTTTTACCACAAAATAGTTTCTCATCACTTGTTTTCCTATAATTAATTTGTTCCAAATCTTTTCTTCACAAAATTATTGTCAATTAGGATGAGAAAAAGCTATTTCGTGACAATGAGCACGCTCTGCTTTGTGAGGGTTCTTGTTAACTTCTCTGTGAGTGACCCGTAACTCTCCAGTCATGCTGGACTTAGCTCCCTTCTCAGAGTGGGACTGACGATCGCCGAGGGGACCTCAGAGCCAGCTTTGTGCTCATCAGGACAGGTTTTCCTCCAGGTGCTCCCCAGGAGCCCCCACGGGAGCCGCAGCTCCCTCACCGGTCCCGAAGCCTCCCCCTGGCCCTGCGAGTCTAGGAACCCGCCTGTTTCTCTCTAATCGCCGCTCAATCTCGCACCTCCTTGCGCGCACTTGACTGTAATCCTGGGTGAGTCATCGCTGCCTGTGGACCTGGGAACAACGCGGTAGCCAGAAATAACCACAGCCCATAAAATGAAAAGCAAGGAAGCAGCAGAACGTGCCGAGGGACACAGGGGAGCGCCCTGAGCACAGCTGCTGGCCCCGTGTCTGGCTCTGCACCCACGCCCACCCTCCGCTGCAGCACCGCAGCCAGCACAACCGACGGCTGCCGCCCGCCTCCCGCCGCTCCAGGGCACAGAGACCAGGGCAGAGCCCAGGGTCAAGGGTGTTTTGTCAATGTTGAGTGAAGAAGAAAGTCAAAGAGCCTCAGATATGAAGAGAAACAAATGTTGAGATAAGACTTGACACAAATGAGAGCCCCAGTTAGACAAGATGGAAAAGGGAGCCTGGACGGGGAGCTGACCCACAGCAGTCGGAGACCCAGAGCTTCTTCAAAGAAAAACGATCCCTGTTATGGGGTAAAATCAAGCCCCTTAGCTGGATGCTATTAACCATGAATGCCACTGAATTAAGCTTCAATGAACACAACTTTCTAAAGACAATCTGGGCATCCGGGTACATTTGAAACAGGAAGAACTAAGCTGTGTGATTCTAAGAAGACTTACTGAAGACGCACCTTTTCATATGTGTGCAAATAATGTACATGCACGCGTGTGATTGCACCCCTGTATGTGTGGTCTGTCCTTTTAGCATGAGGGCTGAGAGTCTCCCCAAAGAGGGGGTGCCCTGTCAACTCAATGGCATTGAGTTTCTGAGACTGTGTGTTTCTAACACGCGGATCCCAGATTGTGGTTAGTTCCTAAAAACCACCCAGGCTTCCACTCTTTCAGCCTCATGCCTGCCATCAGGAGGAACCGGAATCCCCGCGAAGTCCAAGGCCCACTCACACTTAACAAGGGAAAGTGATGTCCCATAGGGATTAGCTTTGCACAGCCACCAAGACAACTCAGAGGAGAGGTCGTAATCTTAAAAATCTGGATACGTGTCATTCTAAGAACCAAGGTTTGCTACCAATAGTTGAGTGAAGAATTCATAAATATGCGTTGGTTGACAATCAGTTCTCAAACAATCCTGTGAGGTGTCAAAAACATCCTCTCTTCAAATGAAATTCCTGAGGCTTGGAACAGTAAGGGTCACGTCTAGAGTTTACAACAAGCCTGGAACAAGACAGCCAGGGCTGGAGCCAGAGCTGGTTTAGACCAGTGATGCTCACAGCTGTGCTGGGGACCAGTTCTGAGAGGTGACTGGGGGGGGGGGGCAGGCTCACCTCCAAGACGCTGCCCCTTGGAGATTTCAGCCACGCTTTGTCATTTTAATCATTAAAATTGACCTGAGGACAGATGCCTTCCTCCTGTCATTTGCTCAAATCACCACTTAGAACACAAAACCAAATAAAAGTTAAGCCAAGATTAAACTACAGCCTGCCTGACTCTCTATCCCTCTAGGCTGTCCACATCATCACGCATCCCTGCCCCCTCCTATTTCATTAACTAATTGGCTTCCCCAAACTGCCTCTTTATGGAATGAATTGTAGGCAGCGCCAGAGGCAAGGGCCTTGGCCAGAGGCGTCAGCGTCTGCAGTCTTGGAAGTTGTACAAGCCTCCTTCCACAGTCCCACTTGGCGCTCAGATGCCAAGGGCAGGTTCCTCTAGTTGACTAGAGTGAAAACAGCCTCCATCTATCCTTAAGCTTAATTTCATGTTCCCTTCTGATTCAACAGTTCAAGGTACGAAAAGCCTCTCTTCCTAGATGAGGAAGGTGGGGCTACAGAAACAAGGATCGAAGAGCAACAAGCAGAGAACAGACAGTAGCTGGCACGCCGCCACATGCCAGCCCAGCCACTGGACAGCCCGTGATGCTCACGTGTTAGGTGATGCAGACATTCCAGGAAACCCCACTTTTAATCCTGCGATCACAATGCCAGGATGACAATACACCTTGTAAATGCCTAGGCCACCCCAGGCACCGCTCCCCTTAGGTTCTAGTTGTACTCAAAATCATCACCTAAGGGCGGGAAATACCTCTGCATCCCAGCTCCAGCACTAACAATGTCACAGACAAAGCCATCAAGACGCCTGCACCTCCTGGACACATAGAGCTAGTCTGATTGCCAGATGTAAAACACCTGATCTCCATGAACAATCCAGCGTGGGCAAAGCATCATTACAACCGCAACTGCTTTGTGACATGATGAAAGTTCTCCTGGTGGCCCAGATCAGCAACTCCGGTACATGTAACAAAAACCATGAGATGATGACGGAAGGCGTCATGTCTTACACAATTTCAGTGGTGTGCTTGGAGGGATCCTCCCAGGCCCAGGCAGATTGTATCATGGGGTAGAAACATCGAAATTTTACCAAAGTTTCCAAGTTCACCTACTGCCTGTTATCACTTAAGTAAAACAGTATTAGCAAGTTGAAAACACACAGATGACGTGTAAACAATGTGTATTACATCATTTGGGTCATTTTTCTACTTAAACAAAGACTTCATGTCATCAGATCTCAATTGCTTCCCTGTGATATTCTTGCAGTTTAAAATGTAATGACCAATGTTTATTGTAATAAGTGCTAACTCATCATAAAGAGAGCCCGTCTACATCACAGGCCCGATTTAATATGAACAGGTCAAAAAAAAAATTGACATAGAAAGCGTAATTATGTAATTACAGATTCTGTCTGCCAGACCTTGCAAATGAATATTTGAATGCAAAGGGTCTCCATTTTCTTTTCATCCAAATTCTTAGGAATTTGCATTTCTAAAAAGAGATTAGACTACCTTAATCTGGGACCCATTTGCTTAAAAAGTCATAATTTTTGGAACAAATGAATTTTTTATTCAAGTTCTCCAAAGATCTTTTTGATGGATACATTTTACAATACTATGATTGCCTTTTCAAGCTTATTGGAATTCAATGTGTAATTAGTTTTTTTATTACAGACAGCCTCTCAAATTACACATTTCAGCATAATGGAAGTCTACTTAATTAAGTGTGTCGCTGATGACCACGCAGACCCCAGCATCATTACACTTTACCTCTGGTGTAAGCTATATTTTAAGAAAAACGTATTCTCCATTCAAAATTTATGAAGTGAAAAGACAGAGCGTTGAAGCTTTGGCTTTAAATTACACTGGAAAATTCTTTGGAAAACCATGAAGTTGTCTCTTTGAAGTTCTTGTAGTAAGAAGACAGAAAAACAAAGGAAGAACAAGATATAGGGAAAAGTTTAAACAAGTTCCAACTTACCAGGTGTGAAATTGTATCGGGCTGAAAATCCCATAGATTCCAGCTCTCCATCTGCGAAAAATTTAATCCATAGAAATCGTCCACTGGATTTTATCACAGGTGGATTTTGTTGTCCACAGAAACGTCCAATTATTGGAGAAAATCCAAAAGGTCCATCTCGAACCTCAATGTGATCAAACTTGCACTCCCAAGATGGCTCGATGGAGTACTTTTCATCAAAGTAAAGTTCTATGCACTGTCTTGGGGCAGCTGGAAAAAATGAAATGCCCTTTCTTAATTATTTTGATTTTTCTGATTCCACTCCCAGTTTTCTGTCTTACCTTCTATCAAAATTTGAGCACTGTGTGCACAGAAGTGCTAAGCAAGTATGCCATCCTTAGCATTTTAAGGGACAATATTTCTGTAAGAATGTCTCTGGGATGATCCTTAAAATGGAGGTCAGTGCATTAACTATTATTCTGAACGAAAATGACCGCCATTCTGATGTCCAACATGGAACTATCACACACGGTATTTTCTGAAAGGCTGCTAACTCAGTGGACAGGCATCTTCCTGCGACTTTCCCCATATTTCCTGGACTGCCCAGTGGTGATGTCAGACACAACTTGGGAGCTAGGCAGCAGAGTCATCAACCAACACATAGTCCCAGAGGTCCTAAACAGTCAAAGTGCAACATCAAAGATACCAAGAGTAGTTTTTCTACAGCGGAGGTCCCATCACTCTCGAGCTGACACTTAGGCCTCAGCCCCCACCGGGCTACAGGGTAATGACCAGTGCATTGGACACGTAAGGCCCTTGAGGGCGTCCAGGCCCACACATCCAGGGTCTTCAAGCCTTGCACACAGTCCAAGTTCAAGCCATTTCAAACATGCCATGTTTTGCACACCAGCACACTCTCTCCAGCACTCATGTCTCTCTCACTTCTTTAGTATCTACATATCTCCAATTTGTTCACCCCTGATGCATGCAGGACAATGTCAATTAAAAGAGGCCTCCTTTCTAAGTCCCCTTACTAGAGACAAAACCCATAGCCATTCACTGTCTTTTTCAGCACTTGGCACAGTTCTTGTCATTGAGGATTTCTCAAAAATATCTTTGTTGGGTGGACTGCAAATGAGTTTATTTTCACACGTGTTGCCATAGCTGTCTACAGAATCGTGAAGGAGACGCCAGGCCAGCAGCCCCGCCCGTTAACTGCAAGCCGGTGCTTTTGCTAGTGCGCCCCGTTCTCTGCGTGTCCATCACGGCTCCAAATCCTACCATGATTGATATGAAGGAATTTAAAATGTGCAAACTGGAAAATACTCTAGGAAATTATCCGGGGAGCTGCGGGACGTGGAAAGGGACGCTTGCAAGAGACAGAGACGTGGGTGGGAGACCGTGGCCGCCTTTATATTGACTTGGATTTTGATTTTAGTCTTTTCTTCCCAGACTTGCCTGTTGGCCCCTTTTCTGTGGTCCCCACCAGAAGGTGCCTGAGCCTGTGGCGGCTCCCGGGCCGGCCCTGCTCTGGGCCAATCCTGTTTGGCTGGACATTTGCCCCCAAGGGTGTGGGAAACTGGATGTTCCACTGAAAACTGTTTTAAACTATATTCCTTCTCCCCCTCTTCTCTCTGTTGCACACTAATTGTATTAAGGTTTGTTTTATTGAAAGTTTTAACGCATCGGAGTATGTTTTGTCTTTGTGGCAGAAGACAGGACTTGGGGGCCCCAGGGTGCCCCTCACTCTGCCTGCTTTTAACACGAGTCCTTTTATTCCTACCTTCCTTTCACCATCAGGGAAGGTCCCACACATTTGCAGAATTTTGCAGAAACCTCTCAGTTCCTGCAGGCAGCCCTCGGTGCGCGGGGGTGGGCCACACCCCGCGCCAGCTCCCCTCCTTTGCTCCAACACGAAGGGAACTCCACAATCCTGTGCACTAGGTGCATTTTAGAAAGCAGTGAAATCACTTTTTGACAAAATATGTGTCATGTAGTTCTTGCCATAGATTTTAGAAGCGAGTGATTATGGTGCACACGAACCATTTAAAGCGCTCTAGAAATAGCTCCCTAACTTGTTTCCTGCCCCTTCAAACGTCTCCATCCATAAACACCTTTCCCGGCAGCAGTTTCTACAAACCATCTTTGATCAAAACCTAAAGCTCTTCTTCAGTGAGTACCGCTGGGCAGGTAGAGGCCGACGTAGTCTTGCACCCAAGTAACGCACAGAACCCAAAAATGGCCTCCTGTTTGAGGGAGTTTTAAGACCAGGAACCCACCAAAAAAGGTCCTTTCCTGACCTAATCAGTTACAACCTGTGTCACCTCAAACCTCAGGATACTTGTCCCTCCTTCTTTTATATTTTTAATTTACCTTCAAGGATAGAACAATCTATTCTTTTCATATTTAAATAAGACAATTTGCTCTATTAAAATAAAAGACTAAGAAAAGAAGAAACTGTTTCCAGCAGGGCCCACCCTTCATCCTGCCCTCAGGCCCACCCACCCTCGCTCCATTTCCAGGACAGCCCCACCTGCATCCTGAAGTCCCCTCAGCTTCTGGAGTGCTGCAGCCTGCAAGCATTTGATTTGTTTTCAGCCTGCTTTTCATTGTTGTCACAACAAGCATTTGGGGTCCTCCCAGCCCACTGACCCGTCCCCACGCCCTGGCCTGCTGCGCTGTACTTGAGTGCACTGTCCAGCCCCTCTCCCTCCTGCCTTCCCTGTTATGTTTCTCCTTCCTCTGGGCGGCGGCAAGTCTTGTTTCCTAGCACTCTCCTCCGCTCCTCCCGCTCTGGGGGCCCTGCTATCCCCAAGGAGAGTTGTTACTTGTAAACCAGAGGCCGCTCTACTGAAGGCCACTGAGCCAGGATTCCTGGGCCCCGGCATCTGCATTATTTGAAGACTTGAAAACAGCCCTTCAAATACTCCCTGGGTGATTCTGTTCATTCCAACAGCCTCAAGACAATCTCCCAGTTCATGACCTACACAGCCCGGACTTCTCCATGGAGCCCACGCTCCATGGACGCGATCTCCTGAGACAGCTCCAGAGACATCAGCTCAAAACAGACGCGCTTTCCTTTAAACCCTCGTTCTGCACCCACGGTCCTTGCCCAGCCTGGCCATGCCGCCTAGCAAGTTGCCAAACCAAAACCTTTACCAGGGTCCTGGGGTTTCCTGTTACTCATTCTGGCATCTGGGCACTCATGGATCAGTTCCCCACAAACTCTCGCCTCTTCCTCCACTCCCTGCCCAGGCGCTTCTGTAGCTCAGGCTGTTGGTTCCCCTGGAATCCGAGGGCAAGTCAGGGAGAATCAGGCAGCCTCCAGGACAGTGCGGGTGGGGACCGCGGAGAATTCAGGAAGGCTTCAGAGATCAGGGCAGCAAGAGGAATGTGCTAACACTGGCCTTGGTTTCCTCCAGGGGATCCAGGATGGTGGAGTTGGGGAAACGGAGAGTGGGTTAATTAGGGCAGCAGACCCATTCATGCCAGGGGGAGACGAGAAGGGTCAGCACGGAGACCCGTGGGCGCCAGCCTGGTTTTCCTTCAATAGCTGATGGTTGACTTTCTCTTCCCTAGCATGCAGGGGTGCTCATCCGGGAGACGGGGCCATAAAGATAAATCTATCAAGCAAGGGGGAAGATGCAACACTCGGGGAGAGACACACCTGTTAGATAAGGAACGTGAAGATCCCCCACTGGGCAGCAGATGAAGTGAGACCCCTGAGAACTCACCAATCACAGAGAGACGGGTGGGGCTTTAGAACAATGAGGGAAAGAAGGTCTATGTTCCCTGAGACACGACTTCACTGTGGCTTCCTTGCCCTCCCTGGCCTGGTTTCACGGCCTGTTTCATGGCCTGGTTGTCCCGCTTTATTTCTGTTCCTTTTCTCCTCAATAAACTTTTTCTTTCTCTACACAAACCTGCCTCTTCGCGCTCACTGGCCTGAGCATCTGCAAAGTTCCTGCTGCGGCTTCGTGAGACACCAACCTGTGGTGGGCTAGTGGCCTGGACTCAGCGCTGCCCCTGCAGCCTGGGATCCGTCCCTGGCGGGGAGACCAGGCCTGACAATTCCGGTATCAACCTGGTCTCCGGCAGGGGCCCCAGTTTGCATCCTTTCCTTTCAGTCACTTGCTGAGCGTCTCCCTGTATCTCTCTTCCTGCCTCACCGCAGACACACCCCACTGTCTCCTAAGGCCATGTCAGAACTCTCACAGGCAGAGCACGAAATCCTCAGAGGCATCTGGTATCCGGGACTCACTTTCCCCCCTCACTCGAGGCCGAAGCCCCCGTGATAGGACGGGGTCCCCACCTACACCCCAGCCCTGAGCCGCTCTGTCCACGAGACTTTCTCCTGGATGTTCTTCAAGTCTGCCCGTAGCATCTCTTCTCCTGGGAGCCTGTGTTTTTTTTCTCTCCATCCCAAACACTGCTCACCTGGGGGGGCCCTCAGACTGCTTCCTGAAGGGGGCGCGTCCCAGACCATTTTGTCAGTGCATAAGACAAGTAGCAAGTCTATGTTGTCCAATCCCCTCCAACTGTGTCTAGAAAGGCGGTAAGCAGTTGCTCAGCAAACACTGTGTTCAATTAATGGATGAGAACAACTGCTTGTGTGACTTATTTCAAAAAGAGCCTAGAAGTATGATTAATAGTAAAGAGATTCTATTTATTTCCCAATTTTAAATTTTGTCCTTGACATAACTACAAATAAATGTGAACATGCGCATGACATTAAACCTTATGTTAGCAATGCTTTCTAATTCTAATAAAAAACATGAAAGCACAATTAACATGCAAAGATTTGTTTCTGAATTAATCTTTTTAAATGAGCCAACTAGATGATTTAATTATTTTTAATAATTTGGAGTTTTAAAATACTGTTGCTTCAAAACATAAATTATGTCAGATGAACTTAAGCGACATATTTAACCCCTCTGGTCCTAAGTGTCCATATTTGTAAAATGGGGAAACAAAATACCTACTTCCTATGATTAAATGCCTTTATATGCTTTATAAAAGTTTCTAATATAGAAGCATTGATAACAGATATATAAAATAGATGTGTGATATTAACCTGATAAAAAACACCACTAATTTTAACCCAGAATTTCCGTATTTCCATATTTCCTTTTCTATCAATCATGAGAGGAGGAAAAACTGCCAGAGCTCAGCTTCATAGTGTAACAGGGGGGTCCCCAGGAAAAGGGGAGGTGACAGGTTCCCTGGCCTACCCAAGGGAGGGTGGAGCTGAGCAGAGAGAGGCTGGAGAGGAGACTGGGGAAGGAAGGAAGCAGAATGGGGCGCAAGGAGGAGCCTGGAAGAGGCACAGGCAGCAGGGAGACTCGTGAAGAAGGTGCTCTTGCAGGGAGGTCAACAATGGCAGCGTTGGCCTTGATTTTGATTTTGCTCTTTTCCTTGTCTGGCTCTTTCGGACCCCTTTCTTCTGATGGGTCCCCACCAGAAGGTGCCTTAGACTTGGGGCAGGGTTTGCGGCCTCAGGGTCTGGCTCTGGGCCACTGCTGTTTGGCTGGACCTTTACCCGCGAGGGGATGGGTAACTTTGGGTGCTTGATTTAGAAGCTTCATCCTTCCCCATCCTGTCTTGCACACTAATTGTATTAAAGTTCCTCTCCAGTGAAGTTCTCACGCACTGGAGTATGTTTTGTCTTGATGGGGTGGATGGCAGAACCTATTTAGAGTGGGCAGGTTTGGGTATTTTGGGGTGCCCCTCTCCCTGTCCTGTAACAATAGCTTTCTTACCAGAACACACTCTTTTTCCTACTTCTTGCACTATGTTCTATCTTTGCACAAAGCAAAACTTCACGTACGACAAGGAGAAGAAAGTGCCTTAGGTCAAACATTACAAAGAGAAAACGAATTAGTTCGAAATAGAAGTTCTGGAAATCAGTTAAAAAGAAAGTGAGATCTTTGAAAGATCCATCAAACAAACATGTCCCTGATTTGTAAGTAAAGACTGAACAGGCATCGTTTTCTTTAAGGCATTTCTGCCTGCCTGCCTGTCTGGGGAGAGCGAAACAATTGCAAATTTGGAAATACTATGACCTAACACTTGCAAATTGAAATCTTCTGTCACAGAGGAAATGTTCACATATTTTTAAAAGCTGTACTTAATTGAGTGGTGTCTGCAGAGGTAACGGCAATAGGAAAATGTTCAGAGAGAAGCAATTCTGCCTTTCCGAGCTATTTACCATCCGAGTTGGGAGTTGGGGGAAAACGATAAGATAAGATAAGCATCAACACCTGGAATCCTGACTTTGGGCTCAGGTATGATAATGTCCCTTCTGAGCAGAAACCAAGGCAACTGGCATTCAGACTGATGTTCAGAAGGCACAGCGGTGGGCTTATGTGTGGTTTTAATACGTTTTCTGTGATTCATATTATTAAAGTAATGACAATGAACTTGTAATAATAATAATGAATTTTCAGTTATTCCAATGATTGTTAAATCAGTAAAATACTAGTATACAAAGGCCATGTTATGCCAGCTCTGCTCCCACTGCTTCACTTTAGAATTCCAAGTCAGTTAAATCAACTGGAAAACAAACTGAATTATGGACTTAAAAAAAAAAAAATTCCCAGAATTGCCTTGCACAGAACCCATTACTGATAACTTTAGTACTTAGCATGAGTCCAGATTTTACAGCTGTCACGGTCACACAGAGACACTGCTGTCCCTCATCTCCAAACACAGTTTCGGTGAGGGCTAAGGGCCACGGCCCGCCCAGGCAGAGAGGGCCAGGGAGAGCCAGGCTGCTGGACCTGGGGCAGCCAGCCCTGAACTCACCTTCTATGATGTAGATGCACTCTCTGTCAGGGGGGTACTTGCTGGGATAGTTGGGGGAGGTGAAGATCCCCCCCTCCGCATGTTTTGTCCAAGTTCCACACTGCACTGACTTCTGTGTTTCTGAGGTGATTTGCTTTTCTGTAAGAAAAAAAATTCAATAGAATGATCATCCCCTTTTGTCTAAAACTAACATAGAACATTCTTCTAATATCCATTAGTAAATTAATCTCTAAATGTTGTCTTAGTCAAAGCCAAGCAATTAGACATACTATAAAAATGTGCAGCTCTTCCAAAATATTAAGAATACGGGGAAATAGGAAAATGCAGGCAGAGGTCTCCCAGCCCCATCTAAGAAACACACACACCCCCACACACCTGTTCCTTTCTTGGTTGCCCCAGACAAGTGAAGGATGATTAAACTTGCTACAACTGAAACAGAAAAGAAAAATTAGAGACACATAATATTATTATACACTGAAACGCTGCAACTCTTTAACAGCATCCGTTAAAGTACAATTTCAAAGCAGACCGATTTTTAAAGTTACTGTTTTTTGCTAATGCTCTGAGTTGACTCCGAAAGTGCAAAAAAATGATCCAAAATGTTCACATCGGGAAAACTTAGGAATCCCTTCAGGAGGTAATGCAAGGTAAGAGTTGGTGAGACCCAAACTCCCAAATGCAAAAATTCCAGCTAAGAGGCCGTGTTTCTATCTCCTGGAGTCACCTCAGCCGGAGGAACACTTGGGGCCCACACTGCTCCCAAGCCAGCCTTCACAAAAGGCCCTGCCAGCATCTCCTCAGGAAGGAGGAGGCAGCAGGTACAAGCATGAAAAGGAGGAGTAAGCAAGGAGAGAGACTCCAGACAGATCCCAACACCTTCCCAATGGGGTTGAATATTAGAATAAGGAGGAAAAAAAAAAAAAAACTTGGGCAAATCCTACGCCAGTGGGGAGCTGGGGTGGGGAGGGGGAACAGGAGGCAAACAGATTAATGTGATTTAGAGGCATTAAGCTGCATCATAAAATTGCTCCTTATAAAATCATACTGAGCTACCAAGGAATCCCAGGCCTCAGCATTTTTAAAGCCCCGCTATTGATCTCTCTAACCATAACTTTGATTTACTCTCTATAACTCCCAGAAATAGGTGATTATTTTAAGCTAGGCGATTTTTACAAGCATTTTATCCAGACATTTTTTATAGATCAAAAACAGGCTGCATGCACCTTAGCAGCTATGTCTGCAAAGACCCCTAGAGCCCACACTGCTGTTTTCCTTCCAAATTTTGCATCACTCAACATTTGACAAAACCTACCGTCATCATTTCTGGGTTTCCCGCTTGCTACATCATTTCTACCTCTATTGTTGCCTATTCACCCAAAGGAGTTATCGGGTACCTCATCCTAAATCCACTTAAAATTAATTCGTGAAGGGGTGGGGGGTCATCACCCTGGTCTCCGCAGCGGGAGCCCACTCGGGGAGGGCCTAAGCGTTTTCCCCCAAGAAGCGTCGTGGACCTCGCGGCCAGCCTGGGGGGAGTCGCATCCCCGGGGCTGCTCTGCGCTGGCGCCGGGTCCTCGGCTTTTGGAGGAAAACGCAGCCGTGGCCGCGGTGCTGACGCGGCCGGGCACAACTTCCCCTAACTTGCCGGAGTCTGCGCACACGCGGGCGCGCAGGGGCCGGGCCGGGCCGGGCTGGACCGGGCCGGGCCGGGCCGGGCGCGCGGCTGGGGTTGTCTTTACTCCGCGTGCCGCCGCGCCGGAGCCGCCCGGGCGCGGGTGCAGGATGCGCTCGGAGCCGCGCCGGCTGCCGGCTGGTGTCACGGGTCCACAGTCCCCGCGCGCGCCGCTGCGAAACCCCGGCACACACGGTCCTATCCGGCCTCCTGCCCGGCGACTTCGGATGCTGTTTTCCTCGGGGGCCCCCCACGGCACGGGGACCCCGCTCCGGCAGCAGCACCGGGCGTCCCCGGCAGGAGACGTGTCCCCTGCGCGCTGCATTTCAGGTGCCCCCCAAACTCCCCGGCGGAGTGCGCGGGGCGGTGGGCCCGCGGCGCTCCCGGAGCCCCAGGAAAAGGGAGATTCCTCCTCGCCCCGCAAACTCGCGCCCCGCGCTCGCGCCCCGGCACCTGCGCCCCCGCCCGAGGCCCCCCGCGCGCGCCGCACGTGCCCCGCCGGGAGCGCCCCGCCGGCCGGACACCCTGTCCCCGCCCGGGCGGAGCCCCCGGCCCGGCCGCGGCCGCCCCCCGCCCCCCGCCCCGTCCCGCGCTGCGGCAAGACGGAAAGTTTCCCCGCGCCGGGCGCGCGGGGGCTGCGGGGCGCGGCGCGGCGGGTACTCACTGGGCAGCGCGCCGCGTCCATGGGTCATGTCTGAGCGATACGGCGGCGGCTCCGAGCTCCCCTAATTCCATCGAGAGACGGGGGCGCTTCCCGGGCGGCGCGGACGGGCGGGCGTGGATGCGCGAGCCGGGCACAGGACGCAGGGGCGCCGCGCGCGAGCGGGCAGGGGCCGCGCCGAGCCCACGCGGCGGCGAGATCCGAAGCCGCGCGCCCTCCGCCCCTGCCTGGCGCTCGCCCGCGCTCGCTCCGCGGCGCAGCCGGCACCCCCAGCCGCCCCGCACGGCGCGCGCATCACGCCCGGGCGCCGACCGCGCGGAGCTCCCGGCGCCCGCGCCCCGCGCCTCCTCCTGCCCGGGCGCCGCCGCGGCCGGCGGGGGACGGGCGGGCGCGGGCGGGCGGGCCGGGGCGCCCCGGGGCCGGGCCGGGCGGCGGGCGGGGGCCGCGACCGACGGCAGCGACGGGCGGGCCCGGCAGCAGCGCTCAGGCCCCGGCCGCGGCCGCCGCGAGCAGCAGGTCGGCGCCGCCGCGCGCGCAGGGGGCCCCGCCGCCGAGCTCCGCGCGCCCGCCCTCGGGCGCCCCCCGCTGAGGCAGGGGCGGCGGGCGCGCCGGGTCCGTCATGGGCTCCCCGGCTCCGCGCCGCCTCTGCGAGCCCGGGGAGGGCGGGGCGGGGCGGGCGCGCGGGGGGGCGGGAGGAGCGCGGCGCGCGCGGGGCGCGGGGGGCCCGGGGGGGGCGGGGCGGGGCGAGGGACAGCGACCGAGGGGCGCCTGAGTCACCGCCGCGGGCCGCGCGACCCTCCGCCAGGCCGGCGCGGGGGGGCGGGCGCGGGGCGCCCCGGGGCGGGCGCGCGGGGTCCGGGGCGGTGGCCGGGGCTGCGCGCCCGCGGGGCTCGGGGGCGGCGGGGGCTCCCTCGGGGGGCGCGGGGCCGAGCGCCCCGCAGATCCGCGCCGGGCCTGGCCTCCCTGCGGGGCACGGGCGCGGGGGGCGCGGGGGCGCGCGGGGTGACGTTTCCACATTTCCCGGCCGAGCAGCCGCGGGGTCCCCCCCCCCGCCCTCCCGTCCTCGGCCCGGGGGGCGCGGGCTCCGTCGGGGGCGAGCGCGCAGGGCTCGGGGCTCGGGCCAGGGAGGCGGCGCGAAAGTTTCGGGGCTCGTCACCCGACCTGCCGGCGGGGGTCGCCCCGCCAGCCGCTCCCGCCGAGATGGGGGCTCGCAGGTCACCTCCGCGCCCCCCGACGCGGCAGCCCCCGGGGCAGCCCCTCACCTCGCGCCCGGCCCGGCGGGGAGGCGGGCGCGCGCGGCGCGTGAACCCCGAGTTGCTGGGGAAACCGCCGCGGAAAAGCCCCGGCTCCAAAGGCCCCTGAAGGCAGCGGCGGGGTGCGGGGGGGTGCGGGGGGGCCTCCTGGACGCCGCCGCAGCACCGCGCCCCGCCCGCCCCGCCCGCCCCGGACTCGGCCGTCGAAGCCCGGCCTCCGCCTTGGCGGCTGCGGGTCCCCGGGGGCGCGTGGCCTCAGCGCCCGCAGCTGGGGCGCCCCGCGGCCGGACCCGGCTCCCGCGGCCGGGAGGGGGTGGCGGGCGGCGCCGGCCGTGCGAAGAACCAGGCTGTGGCGAGCGGAGCGGCCGCCAGGCTGGGGTCACCCCCAGGGCCGAGGGGAGAGGCCAGGGCCGGGGGGAGGCCAGAGCGCGCTCCAGGCGGGGCCGCTGCCGCGGGGCGCCCCGCGTCTCCCCACCTCCCCGCACCTGCTGCTGCGGCGCCCGCGTGAGCGCGACGCTGGGGGCTCAGGCGGCGGCCGTCCTGCCCTCGGACCCCGGCGCAGCGCCCAGAGAGGGGGGCCTCTCGTGATTTTAGATAAGGGCTAATGAAGTGACCCCCAAGTTGGAAGGGGATCCCCAAGGCCCAGGCATGGCCTCCAGGACTCCTGACACCCAGCTTTGGGGTCCTGGTATCCAGGCAGCTGCAAGAAAGGTAGGTAGTAAGGGGGGAGAGTGTGTGTGCGTGTGTGTGTGTGTGTGTGTGTGTGTGTATGAGCGCACGCGCATGAGCAAGAGCCTGGGAGGGAAGGGTCTGGTCGAGAGGGGAGAGAGAACGGCGCCAACTTAACTTAAGAGAACCAGGCCTCCTTGGAGAGGAGCAAAAGGAGGTGCAGAAGATGGAGAGGGGCGCAGGGGCGCGGGGGCGGGAGCCAGCGTGTGCTCCGCCCGCCTGTGAATCTGGGAGGAAGAGGACGGTGTGGGGAGCGCAGGAAGAAGGTCCCTGGGGTCCTGTGACCCACGTGGATTCTTGCACCATCTCAGGAGGGAGGAGTTGGGGGGCGGGGGGGGGGCAGTGCGAGGAAAATTCTGCAGCTGCATGGAAGCCAAAAGCTGCCCAACAACAGCAAGGCCGGTCAGTGACCAGTCGGTGCAGGGCCGGCAAGCGCACCCCAACGCGCGAGAGCCGGGAGCCCCTGGAGAGTGGCCCGCGGAGCCGGCTCACGGTGGTGTCTTGACATCTTAAATTGGATGGGAATTAATTGTGATGTGTGGAAATGTCTTCTTCACAAAAATAATAACGTTCTTCAGTGAAACGGTGACCTTAAATGACTGTGTCTCCCAGTGGCCAGTGAAGACAGGAGGAGGGGGTGGGCTTTGCTGAATCCACCCCTCAAGCAGCGCTGACCTCTCCTCGACACAGATCTTGGGAGCCGGCTAGGAAAGGCCGCAGGGACATTTTCCTAGCATGTGGCTCCAACAGGCAAATAGGGGAAGATCCCAGGGGCAAAAATAGAAAGAGACCCCAAACCTTTTATTCTCCTCTGCGTCGCTGCACCCTAACTCAGGGCCAGTGTGTCTGTGTTTCCTGTCAGCTCCTCCTGAATCGTGACCTCTCTGAACCCTGAGCCTTCCTGAGATACCCCTGGGGCTGAGGACTTGCTCAAACCTCGGTGCAAAGGGTAGTGTCCCTGCCCCGGGCGCCCCACAGAAACACACTCAAGTTCTCCCCTCCTGTCCCAGAGCCTGGAGGGACACCTGAGCTTTCTTTCACTGCTTGGTTCCTCCAGCGCGCTCCTGCAGCGTTTGGCTGCAACTCCTTCCTTGAAGATTCTATGCATGTTCCTGCTCAGATATGCAGAAATGCTTTGACCACGTCCTGCTTTCTTGGCCAACTGCTTTCTCACTCTGGAGTTCTGAGCCACCACTTGGTGAGGACTGGCGGACCCATACATTTTCCTGAGAAAAACCAGCCTATGGGCAAAGATCAGTTTCTCCCAGGGGAGGTTATGCACCCATGTGGCCGAATTTCAAGATGTGGTTATTTGAAAGGAAGACTTTCCAAAGTAACAGTGCTTGCGAGCTCAGAGGGCTGTCCTAGAGACCAGCGCTCCACAAGTTCTCCTTGAAATCGACAATATTCGTATAGATGAGGCAGAATGAATGCCCCTTGAGCCCATTTAGAGTGTCACTGTTTTCCTTTAAACTTGCACCTTGCGGCAATGAATGTGCAGAAAGATTTCCAAAGCCCTGAAAAGAATTGGTGTGGGACAGTTGCTCTTCTGCTTCAAAAGCATGTGGTATTTGTCTCCAAACAGGCCTACATGCGTGCAGCGTTCATAGACAAGTATGTGCTTTGGGATCAGAAAACAAAGACGGGGTAGAGATAATAAAGCTCAGACTCACCAGAGGACTTTCTTTAATCTGCAGTATTGGCATCATCTTCAATGTGACTAAAGGAGCTGATGCTACAGAAAAAAAAAAAAAAAAAGAAAAGAAAGAAAACAACCTAAAATCGTGCCCTGACACATTCTAGATTGAAAATTGCTTGATGATTTCCAAGTATGTTTTCATTTACTTACATAGTTTGGGTTGGAAATTTCTGTTTTGTCTTTTTATCAACAACAATATGTGCAGCAACATCCGTTTATCAAAATATGTATTAATAGGTGATTTGATGCCACGTAGTGGAATGTTTTAAAAGCATTTCTGCAATCCTTTAGCATAGAGCTGGTTTTATTGAACATTGACCGGCTCTGCGTGTCCTGATAGAGTAGAGCATTTTCATACAATCGAAGACAGTTAACATCGTGGAAATCTTATATTTAAATGAGACAGGATAGTCTATGAAGATGACTGTGGGAAAAAATGGCTTTCTCAGAAGTAGGACTATCTTGTATCATTAGGGATCTCAAGAATATTGGCAGAGACTTTCCCAATACTATATTCTCCACCCAGTTTCGAGCAGCATTGCCCGTGCTGTCCTGCATTAAATGACAGCAATGCTCGGGGAACAGTGTATGATTATCACTATCTGGAGAAATGGTAGAACAAAAAAAATTCCACAATCTATGCTAAAATTTTAGAAAAACTTTATTTTCCTTCTGACTAATATTTAATTAACAGTGGCTAATAAAATAATATCCAGATTGCTATTTATAATCAACATCTTACTTACCAGCTAGTAATCCATTAACCAGCCAAAGCTAGAAGAGCATTTATCAAATACGTGCCGAGAACAAAAGGTATGTTGCTCTGAAAAGGAACTGACTATGTAGGAGTATCAGGCGGCTACATCCACCGTGAACTTGGGGAGAAAACAAGTTTCCATCTCTAGCTGCAAAGAGGAATTAACCATATTTGGGAAATGTAAGCTAAGCAGAAAAATGAATCTGCATGTTCTCTGCCAAAACGTCCAGTCATGGGTACAAAGACAACTCTACTAGAAATCGCTAAATCAAGATATGTGAATGGTACTTATAGGTTAGATGTAATTTTTTTTTATCCTTAGTTATATAAACGAATTACATCACCCAAAGCTGCTTGCTTTGGTTCTTTTGGACATGTCATTTTATCCTGATGTTTCATTGGGTGTTATATGGATGATTTGGGGAGAAAAGTCAAAATCGACTTGATGAAAATAATTCTAAGCTTTAAGGTACGGCATTTTCTCTTAAACACAATAAAATATAGGGAAATGACCCAAATGTTTTCTTTCTTAGTAGTAAGACAAGGAGAGAAACATGAAATGCTTTCCCTCCCAGTTTGAAGGCAGCCCAAGCCAACGAATAATACAATTTTAGAACACCGTGATTCTACTGCAGAGTTTTAGGCCAGCAGTTACGATTGTGACTGTATTTAAAAATCATCAATACTTCTTAGTACATGTAACATTTAAAATAATAATCTTCAAAACAGTCTTCTAATTGAAAACATACACAGTTAATTTTCATTACCTCTCTCTGGGAAATAAAGTTATTTTTTATCGTGATTATGGGGCCATGCATCACCTCTCACAATTGCACTTCCTTCTAAAATGATCTCTTCTAATGGAGTGAAAAGAGATATAAGGTTGTTGGAAATAACACTGAGGCCCCCTCAGAAAACTGTTTTCATACAGTCCTTCCAGCAGCGTGAGCCTTTGTCAAAGGGACCCCTAAGCCAACGGGAGGCTTGTCATGTACCGTGTACGCATGGGATGCAGATTTGAAGAGTGTATGAAAAAGATGTTTGCTTTAGGTTTTGCTTGAAGAGTAGTGGCAGCATGCTTTGGTCTTAGGCGAACTAGATATTCTCATCAGGGCAGGGTATGAGACCTGAATTAATATCAGTAAAATCAGAGAAGTCCAAGTTAAAATTGTTTTAATTAATAACTGTAAAGCACACCAGGTTTTTGGGGGGCAAAGGTTAAAAGCTGACACTTTTGACTAACGTAATCTATTCAGTCCAATTCTGGGTGATCTGTGCTTCGCTGAAAAAGCCTGATATGGATCCCAGTCAAGCAACATCCCCAAATGTCAGCAGCCCTTTCACTCTGAATGAGCAAGTGACGGATTCCTACAATCTCCTCCACCCTCAAGTCCTCCAGGCTTCATGCAGGAAGCAGCCTCCACACTTCATTTCACCAGCATAGAGTGTCGCATCTTTGTCAACTCTTTCTACGATACCAGCTTTGACTACTTGGACTTAGCCCAGAGTTATGGTACATTAGGGCTTATCTGCCTGGTCTCTATATGCATTTAAGTTAGCTATCCTTGACCTCATCCCATATTGTCATTTGAAAAATTAAGAAAGTGAGGCCCAAAGGAATGTGATTTCCACAATGTCACTTTATTTGTCACATAAATGACATAGGTGGTCCAGGTCTTCAACCTCAACAGAGAAGAAAACAAGAACAGAAACTGCAATTCAATTTGGATTTTTTTTTTCCTGAGTTTGAAGGAAAGAACTAATGTTTTCTGTCATTTTCCCACTTAACCCAACCAGAGCATTCAGGTTTCTCGTGTCCCTGCTGGAATAAGTGTCTGTGAGGGCCAGGGCGCTCACAGGACAGACCCAGGCAGCAATTAAAGACCATAGCAAGTGTTCTATAGACAAAATCAAAGGAAGCAGAACTCCTTGGTTCATAGGAGATTAAAACGGTAGATGGCAGAGATGTCAGGTTGGAATCTACTGGAAAAAAAAGAGTAACTACTTATACACACATGCAAAGTGGCTGGGTAAACATCACACTTATCCAAACTGAGTAACAATCATATGATCTGTTAGAAGAAATGACAACTCCTTGAGATCTTCACAGTGTTTAAATCCGATGTGTAGACGTTAAGAAGACCCAAGTCAGGAACAGCTTGTTAGAATGTTAGGTCTGTCCGTAAGTAGATATGTTAAATCTACTTAAAATCCCTTACCCCGTATGCTCTCATCTCTAAAACTTGAGTGATAACACAGAGTTATTTCGCCCTGTGAGATGGCATATACAGCACCAAAAACAGGGACAGGCTTATATAAGTGAAGATTGCTATTTTTTATTTACACAAAGTTGACACGGCCACTAGGTTTAAAATTGGTTTATTTTATAGTAATAGATTACAGAAGAAGAGAATGTATTAGAAATATTGGTATAGCAATGATTGTTGTGGGAGTGCTAAAAAAAAAAAAGTGGGTTAAAATGATCAAAGTTGAAGTACTTTTCCCCGGCCATCAAACTGTAGGTTTTCATAACCTAAGGAATGAATGAATGAATCTCAGGAAATCTAAATCCTTCAATATCAGTATCTCCAGTTGGTTCATTGTAAGCCCTTATTTTCTCAACACTTTGAGGACACACCCCAATAGTTTTTTAGTAGTTTATTGGTAATACTTGCTTCATGTGTCTTTGTGAAAAAAAATTAAATTCTCAGTCACAGAAAAATTCCCCCATATCAAAAATATTTTATTGATATTTACATTTTATCACCAACTTGAACCTGGGATTGATTCTCAAGTCCTGCTAATAATTTTGTTCCTCTCAAAACAGTAACAGGACTTCCCCATCTGAGACATGTGATCCGTGACTGTAGCTGCTGATATAGAATCAATGAAGGAAGGTGAGGAACAGAGTTTTAAATCAAAGCAATATGTTATCTTCAGCTTAAGAAATTATTGCTTTCCTGTATTTGAACAAATATTAGAGCTTGAGGGTAGAGTGAGTCCAGCATTAAGAAAATAGAGCAAATTGAAGAGCCTCCGTTGTGGACAGACTGTTAGATGCACACTGTATTTTCCCTTTTGCTCTGAAATTCATTTTTATTTCCAAATTTGACTGATACATTCCTCAGGACATTTGTATAGTATCCATGGAAATTCTACCACAAGTTTCTACTCAACATGCAAACCTTACTCAGCTCTCAAAATGTGGGAAAGACTGGTAATGGATGTTTTAGCAGTAGAAGCCTACAACACCTGTTAGGGAGGAGTCCAGAGAATTCAGGGCATAGGCAAATTGACAAATATATTATTTGTTCATTTTTGTGTAGTCATGATAATCATTTTAGTGAGTAGTTTTTTGGGTTTTTTTTTTTTTTGAGTTTTACAAAAATTACTTTTCAAATCAAAAAGTCATCCAGGGAAAATTAAAGCTCTTATCTATCTAAAACCACTTCCTTTTGAGTTTTTTTTTTTCCATTTTAGGAAGATTCTATATTGAGTAAACAAAGAGTAGATTTGCAAAGGAGTGAGAAGGTCAGGTTGATCCGTGAAGTCAGTGCGCTATACTCGACACTTCTTACACTGTCAGGACATGTTTGCACAATGCCAGCTTAGCTAGGTGGGAACATGAGTAATATCCATTGCTTTTAAAAAGGATGAAAGATTTATAATTGTGATACCCAAAATAGGAAAAGAAGCATTCAATAAATAGAAATAGACTAGAATGATAGATAATAGATGGGTGCATGGATGACAGGTAGGTGGATGGATTGATGGATGGGATAGATACATGATACATAGATCAATTAATAGGTAGGTAGGTAGAAGAGAGAAGAAAATGGATATTCATGTGTTGAAATTTAATATCTTATTTTTGTCTATTTAGAATTTACTTTCAAGTACCAACCTATCTTTTTTAAATGAAAGATGTGTCTCATAGAAAATCTATATATTATTTTAAAGATAGAAACATTCTTCTTGTTACCCTTAGCAATAGGAATTTTTACAATAGAGTCTTAGTATATACCTTTGACTCATATTCTTTATTTTAGGCACATAACTCAGGATGGGAACAACATACATACGGAGAGGGGTGCTTGAAGGAAAACCTGCTCTTCTGGAATACTGAATGTGAAATTAAGCCCATCCCTGAAAACCCCATTTGAAGAAAACAAATTAAGGAGGGAAGATAATTTTTAAAGGCATTATTAAAATCTAACAATTCTACACTTTGCTTAAGAAATATACAATAAAAATTAAAAACATATATTGCTCCACCTCTACCTCCAGGACTACGGAGTAACTTAGGGATAGTCAACCAGTGTGTTAATTCAGTGGTCAATGTGGCTGGTCAGGGGTCGACATGTGGCCAAATGAAGCAAAGGGGGTAGGATGACACTATTTCTGTCACTCTTCAGGTGGAGCTCAGTGTCCCAGTCAGATGGGTGTTTGCTTTAGGACTTTACTCATGTGGCTGAATGGCCTGTTGGGCCTTACTGCTCTTACTGACCCTACTGAGCCTCTGAATAATGGTATTTATGCTCATATATATCTACACCACAGTGGATGCAAGTGTGTTCACCCCCAGTTTACCTGGGGGTAAAAGGAGTCCAGGGAAAAGCCAACAGAGGGTAAAGCAGAGCAGAAGCAAATTATTCCACATAATTGGAGCTTCTGCATTAAATTGTGCTTAAGTACCACTTCTGGGTGTTTCAGTTTTATGAGTCAATGAGCCCAGTTTTGCAAAACTCCATTTGGGTTGATTTATTGTCTTTTGCACAGGAAGGGGTGTTAATCGATGCATCTCGAGTTCAGCAATTTTTTCTGATGCTCCCTTGCAGTCAGGGTGGAGAGCAGCACAGGGGTGCTGGGCACAAACTTTCTGAGTTGTCCTATCAGGAGTGGAAGCTGCAAATGCAAAATGCAGGTAATCAGCTGATCGTTGAACTGTGTATCTATTCGCCTAAAAAATTCTAGCTTTGAATGGATTGATCTGTTTTTAATTGTGGTAAGAAGCCTAATGTGAAATCTACCCTCTTAATAAATTTTACTGTGCAGCATGGTATTTCTCAGTCTATGCACATTATAGAACAGGCCCTTAGAACGTTTTCACTGTTTGATGGAAACTCCATATCGCATCCTCTCACCCCCAGCCTCCCACCACCACCCCCCAGCCCCAGAACTCACAATTCTACTGTTTCCATGTTACTTCATAGAAATGGAATTAGGCCATATTTGTCCCGGGATGGATTTATTTTATTTTGAGTATGTGAATAGAATCTGCTATTATCATCATTTTATTTTTCAATAAAGCACAATATTTCCTCCAATACATGCTAAAATTAATTTTTTTCTCTGAATACACATTATCTAATTGACTTTTTTAAATTAAATTCTATCCATTTACTATTCATCTACTAGACTATGTACTGGGGGGGTCGAGCGCCGCACCTCACCATGTGACAGTGCTTCCCCCACCTCCTGAGAATGTCAATTCTGGTTATACAGTTTTAAAAACTGTGTCTAGGCTTGTCTGTATCGAAATTCAATATCCATGCGGGGGAAAAAAATCCTTTCAGGAATCCTGGTGCTTTGAGGATGTGCCCAAGACACAGGCAGAACGAAAGCGATGAGCTGTCACACGAGCATGGGCACGGGGAGAACCGGTGTGCAGGGAGCAGGCTGCCCCCTGAGTGACTTAGGACACCCCTGGCCCCGCGCTGGAGGCGGCCGGCTTGCTGCTTTGGGGAGAGGTTTAAACTGTAGACAAACGGAGGAAGGCAGCAGCTGATTTTGATCTGTTCTTTGTTCCCCTCGTGGTTACCTAAGACAGGGTCTGATACCTGGTGAGACGTGAATGGTAAGAGCACGTTTCTCCTCCCAGAAGGCAGGAGGCAGCGGGCACCTGCCGGAGGCCAAGCCCGGGCGCCCTCTGTTTCCACCTTAGCCAAGTGCCCCCCAAGACCTGTTTGCAGGGACGCGCGCGTTGGCGGCACCAGGAGTTAGCATTTCAGCACAGCGATTCCAAGAGGACACAGTGCAACCAAGGAGAGGTACAGGGTAAAATCAAAGTATTTTAAGGACCAGCCCATCCACGTTGGGGCCAGTCCCTGCGGGTCCCCAGCGTCGGCAAGGCCCTGTGGGGGTTCTTGGAGCCAGGGGCCAGCAGCCTCACGCGGAGCCTGGCACACTGCCCTGCACCTCTGCCAGGTGACCCTGAGTGGCGGGCAGAGTTCCTTAAGGCACCCCTGAATTAGGGGCCAGTGAACTATAGCCCGTGGGGCCAATCACAAACTCACAAACTCCATGATGTTTACTACCTAATCCTTGACAGAGAAACTCTGCCACTCTGCCCGAAAGACCCAGGGCCATGTCTGCTGCTGTTCAATGACCACGGACCACTGTGGTCCCTGTGGAAAAGGACCTTGGAGGGGCCTGGTTATGAGCCCTGACTGCAGTAGTCACCCCAGAGGTGAGGCAGGAAAGCACAGCCTCAGTTACACACAAGCCCACTGACCTGCTAACCCTGGTATTTCCTGTCTCCTCAGAAAGGAGAAAGCTGTCCCCAGACTATATGCACATGTCAGCCTCCGGGATTTGCTCGGCAGCCACAGGGGACATGGGGGCATGGCCTGTAGGGCAGAGCTGGTGAGGAAGGCGGGGCTTGCAGCCCTGGAAGGAGGCCCCGGGTTCTGGGGCTGCACCCCCTTGCCTGCTGGGGGTTGTCTCCCTCTAACCAATCCTGCTCACTGTTTCTGGGCTGCTACCTACATTTATTGGACCCTAATTAACATCCCTCATGTCACCGGCACCTCAGCTTCTATTCCAGAAAAGATAAACTATGACAGCCACCTGCCCGACTTGTTTGAGGCCAATTAAGCATCTGCTCTGATCTGGTGATGGGCGCTCAGGCATGAGTGGGGGTCGCTTTGCCTGTGAAATGTCTAGATTCACCAGATCCAGCACAGCTGGAGGCCTCCAGCTCTAAAATGCACGCCTCTGTTTTCCCCATTAGAGTTTGAACAACATCTAACAACCAAGCTTTTGCAAGCGTGCAAGGTTTCCCAGAGCATATGAGCACATATCACCCTGTCTTAGAGACGTGGTTGCCGGGCTGCTTTCAGGCCACGCTCTCCCTGCGTTCTGTCCTCCGTGCAAGCTGCAGGAGAGAAGCCTGCTAGGGCTGATGGTCGTTGGTCAATGTGGTCAACTGCCTTGAGGTCTTCGCCACTTAGAGAAGAGTGGGTCACAAGCCTGGAGGCGACATGTCCCTGAGGACGCCTTGTTTTCTTCCTTTTTAAAGACAGGGCTGAGACCTCGCAGCATTGCTAAGGAAAGCTAATAGGGGTTTGTTTTTATCTTTGTGAACCAAAGGATTAAAACTTACAAGTCACATGATTGACTTGCCAGGTTTTGGTTTTTGGTGTTTGTTTTCAAGCCAGAGCTGGGAGAATGTTCTGGTAATACGGGTTTGTGCTGGACACAGAGGGGAGCTGCCTGCTATCTGGACTGGACACTTGGAGACACTCAGCTAGAAGGTTTTCTGGCTCTTGTTGTGTCAGCCAGGTGTGTTACTGCACTTTGTGCCTGTGCGCATCCATTACTGTGTGCATCCATATCCTGTGTGCATCCATTACTTCTTTAATGTTCTTTTTCTTTATTTTGATCAAGCCAAACCCTCTTTGATGGGCATCAATGGCACAAGGAGATCGACTTCATATTATATAATTCTAATTAAATGCAGTTAATTGAAAAACCTACCCAAGTTTTTATTTGGCAGTTTTTATGACTAGAGCTTTCTAATTAAGTAGAATTTCCAAGGGATATTGATAATAGCATTTGGTTTAAAATTGAGAACAAAATCTCTTTACCTCAAGAGAATGAAAGCAGTAAATGGAGACCATATTTCTTTTTCATTAAAGAACAATCATGTTGAATCTGCTCTTAGGAATTTGCAGTGCAACAGATGACAGGTGTAGTTAAGCAATTAGCCTCCAAAGCAGGGAGGCGATGTCAGGCAGCGATGTGGAGTAGATGGTTTGTGAGGAACTGGCTGATTCAGTTAATCCACAAAATCCTTAATTGCTTCAAATGGTTTCAACCTATTCTGAAACTGCACCTACAAATGGAATTCAAAAGTTCCAATTAAAAGATTGCCAGCAGTCAGCATTGGGCTCCGGTGCTTCCTTACCTGTCTTTGCTATTTTTAATCCTTGCCTCTCTAATTGAAGAATGAATTAAAACAAACAAGCAGCCCAAGAGGTGGTCCAATCCTGCTTTTGAAAAGCTCAAAATCCTCTGAGCGGATGAGGATGTTTCCTTAGTTTTCAGACATCCCATCTTCCTCATTTCACATCTCATCTAGGGAGTGGCTAAACATCCTTTGTGTCAACTTTGCCTTCTGAATGCAAAAAAGGAAGAGCTGGAAACATAAGTGACTTAATCATGAGAAACAGAATGAGTTGAAGAGGGGACATCGCTCCCCAGAGGTTTGAGATGTGGGTGGTGCAGGGAAAGAGGACCACCATTCAAAAAACGTGTCAAATGTTCACTGTTTCTTTTGAAATGCAATCAAGACAGTCAGTTTTCATTCATTAAAAAAACTGCAAACTGGGGCCTCCCTGGTGGTGAAGGGGTTAAAGACAGCACTATCAAGCTATCATTGTGGAGCAGACCCCTCTTCTTGTCCATTGCTTCCCCTCAGCAGAGTTTTTCAGAACATCTGCCTGTTCTGCTCCCCACTCTCTCTGGTGAATCCTCTCGCCTCCCTGCACCTCTGGCTTCTACCCCAGTACTTGTATGCATAAAAAAATAAATCTTTAAAAAAATAAAAAAAAACTACAAACTGTATTCTAATTTTCAAGCATTGACTTGGATAAACAAATGGATGACTTACATTGCTACGAATTAAAAAAAAATTACATAACTGGTAATATAACAGAATCACCTAAGCTGGAGATTATTTTATTTCTCTCACTTTCCTTCAGTTTGTTTTGATAGGAGCCTCTAAAATATTAAACGTTGTTATTTGTATTCAGTATCAAAAATTCTTGCTCGAATTTAATGCATGATAGAGTGGGACTGATAGTAAAATAAAAACTGTATTTATACGATTGTATATTTGGTGGATGTTATACCCTATCAAAATATAATAAAGTCATCCTTTCATATATTACAAAGAATAGGAGAGCCTCTTTGAGCTTCAAGCTGTAACTATGGAAACAGCGTAGTCTTAAAAACAATAGCAAGTATTATCAGGATATGAAGTGAATCTTACAGTCTATTTCCAAACATAATAGCCACTTTACAACTTACTGAGTGTTTGCCAAAAAGGCTACTATATAAATATTGATAATTGAATTCAATAATCTCTTTGGCATTATATGGCACTGGGGATGTGACATGCATTCATTAGTATTATCAATTATTGAAATTGATAGCCATTTCAAATATTTTTAAATGTACAAGTATATGTAATAACCATTTTCCTTAAGAGAGGTTTATTTCTAAATATGTCTATTCTATCTATTGCTAAGACACAGTAGTCTACAGGGCAGGCTTCTGATTAAATTACTTTAAAAGTAATTTAAAGTACCTTGTTATGAAATGGACTGAACCTTTAAAAGGACAGAATATCAATGAAAACTTCAGAATGTTTAGTTACCATAGAGCTAATTTCACCCAATTCAATAAAATGCAACATTAAGTATTTATATAATTTTTATGACAGTGACTTATAAAAGATAAGGAAATGGCATTTTCTTAAGATAGAACAGAATCATTCATTTGGCACTAATGCAAGTTCAAGAAGCTATAATTTCTGTATATTCTTTGTGACATGGGAGGTACTTGTTCAAAGAGGGAAGGCCCTTAAGTAGAGGAGCAAGTCTGTATAGAGAGTCAATGATATTTTAAGTTATGGTCAGAATAAAATTTAGCATCATTAAGCTGTTAATGTTAAACTGAGGTCAGGTATGGTTCTATTTTTATGTCATCTTTGTTCTAGAATCAAATATATAATTTTGTTCTAGCTCAAGCTTTTGCAGTTAAGTGCATGCTCTTGTACATAATAATTGCAATTCAATTTACTCCAGATATTTTGCATAAGTTATCTAAAATAAATAACATTTACTTTTATCTGTTCTTTTCCTATGAACCAAACATTATGCTAATAAAATTGAGAAGCAGCACAATAAATAAGTACTTCTGAGATTCAGATAAACTGCTGTTTTAATTAAAACAATTATAAATACTAATGGATTGCTATTTACTATTATGCCTTTGCTAAGAGTTCCCCTGGCCATGAGAAAGTCATTTGAAAAAGCATATTATTGTTTTAAATTAATTTGACTAATAAGACTAGAGGATAAATAACACCAGGAGAGGAAGATTAGGAAGAGGTATGGGAAGTTATTAAAGGAACAAAAGATGGTACCGCCTTTCCTCACATGAGGAACACCTGTCTGTGCCAGCTGTGGTGCTTGGATAGCTTCCCTCCAAGTGGACATCCACCTCCAACCACGAAATGTGGCCTCTTTTGGAATAAGGTTCTCACTGGGAATAATTCAAGTAAGGATCTGCAGAAATGAGATTATCGGGGCAAGAGTATCACTCCAGTGACCAGCCTCCTTAAAGGATGGAGGTGGGGCCCTGGGGTGGGAGGCATGTGAGATGGGAGGAGGCAGAGGAGCCGCAGATTGTTGGGGTCCCCAGACAAAGTGTGAAGTCTGGAATGGTTTCTCCGCAGAGTGTCCGCAAGGAGCCAAGCTCTGCAACATCTGGATTTCAGACTTCACCCTCTCAACTGTGGGAGAAGACCCTTGGGTTGTTATAAGCCCCCAAGTGTGTAGTGGTTGGTTACGATGGCCTCAGGAAACTAACACAGGACTCTATCCATTACCATTTATATTTAGCCCTACTTTCAGCAGATTTCAAAAAGAGGAACACGCATGCAAGCTGACGTAAATGTGTTAATTAGGAATCTCCCCCCACCTTCACACTCATTCACAACATTCACTGGTTTTCAAAATTCATGGGCTTTCTATGTCTCAAAGTACTTTGCATTTCCTACCCAGTTGAAATCTTTAAATACAGAATAAGCTTAAAAACAGCAAAAAAGGAATGGAGTTATATTTTAAACTGGGGTTAGTAGAAGACACAAGTTTCCTTTCTGGTGTACTTATTTCAGTGTCTTACTATCACTTAATTTATTCTGATCTGCATGTATTGTACTCAATGGTATTTTAAAAGCAAGTTCAATATTGACCACTTTCTTGTGGTTGCTAAATAAATTCTCCCAGAAATTCTGTTGTGTTTCTGCATGTTTGTTAACAATGAAATATTTCTAGAAGTTTAGAAAACTAGACCACCCCAGTGTGAGGGACAGACTTATTAGAACCTGGTGTCCCTGTGACTATAAGTCTCTGCTTTAACTGCTATAAAGGAATTATAATAATAAAATGGATATTATAATGCAACGTGTCTGGGAAAGGAATCTCAGGCTCTCAAGGCCCCACAGAGCCTTGCATATGTTTTAAAATTAATTAATTTTTTTCTTATAGTGTTGTGATCCCCATAGTTCTGCCTTCCACCACTGTGTCACCAGTGAGCCTTTTGCATTTATGAGAAATTCGTGCACTTGGATAAACTTTTAGAAAGCAATTTAAAAATTGGCTCTGTGTACATTAAGAATGAACAAGATTCATGTTTCTATATATTGACTTGTTCATATCCTGCTTGTGTCTCCACAGAAAATAAGCCCCGTGAAGGCACAGAACATGTCACTTAATGATGTTCAACTCCTCGTACACGATGGTCTCTTGATGAATATAGGATGCATGAAGGAGCAAGTCTTCAACCCAACTGAATTTATAAAGTGTTTATTGAGTACCTTCTGGACATCAGACAGGCTGTCTGGTGGGGATCAGAGCCAGAGCTTCTGTGAGAACATGAAGACACCGTGATCCAGCCCCACTCCGGAGCCCAGCGGGGGCCTCCTGACCGACATCACCCGCCATGGCAGAATCTTTTATTTTTCAGATCAATTGAGGAACAATTGACAAAAATTGTACCTATTTAGGATATACAATGTGACTATCTGATTTCATATCTATACACTGGGTAATGATTGTCACAATCGATTAATAACTCATTCATCTCATAGGGTATCTTTCTTGTGTGTGGGCAGTGTGAACAGTTAAGATCTACTCAGAAATTCCAAGTATATTCAGAGTAATTAATCCCATGCAGGACCTTCGATCACCAGGACATTCTGAAAGGTTGTACACTTTGCCCTGTGTCTGTCCACCTCCCCACCCCCAACCCTTGGCAAACAGCAGTCCACTCTGTTTTCAGGAGCTAGGCTTAAAGAAAGATTCCACCTATAAGTGAGATCACACAGTTTTTTCTCCCTGTTTCTCATTCATTTCACCTAGTTTAATGTCCCTCGGGCCACCCACTGCTGCAAATGGTAGAATGCCTGTCTTTTAAAATGTTGAATACTATTCCGTTGTATGCATGTCACATCATCCATTCTTGTGCTGATGGGTGTGGGGACTTGAACCCTCTGATTCCTTTTCCAGCTGTTGCATTATAGCATCCATTGTATTATAATAATTCCTTTATAGGTCTTGTCTCCTTTAAGCAATGACATGGATTCTATTCTTTGTGTGTCCTCTGCTTTGTATTGTATCTGACAATTTCACATTAAACTGAGCTTCCTCTTTCTCTCCTATTCCAAACCTGTTTTTTATTTTTTTAGTGACATCACTATAATTTGGCTCATGTTAGTTAAAACATTCAGAGGAGGGCCTCCCATGGTGGCGCAGGTGGTTGAGTGCCACGCTGTGGAGCTGTCCGCAGCCTCTGCAGCGCCAGTTCGATCCCGGCCAGTCGGCGAGGGTCCCACATGGTGCAGCAGACCTCTCCTGCCTCGCCCGCTGATCCCCTCAGCAGTGTATTTCGTCAGTCTGCCTGTTCTGTTCCCCACTCTGTCTCTGGTGAATCCTCTCACCCTCCCTCGCCTCTGGCCTGTACCCCGGTTCTCGTATAAATAAATAAATAAATCTTTAGGGAAAAAAAAATTCATAATAATGTCCTAGTTCCTTAAGCTTTCAACTCATATCTGATTATTCCCCAGGCCAGACTTTAAGTAAATATCTGGCATCCACACTTTGAATTGAGACAATATTGTCGGTAAGTCTATGTGTTCCTTCATTTTTTGGCTACAGAGTTACTGAACTTTAAATCTTTATTTCTGTCAGACAGTGCGTTTGTACATGGTGGCTATAACCAATCCGGAATCTGCATAGTGCCTCTGTCTCTTTAACATCTGCTAAGTAGAGTGGATTATCTGGGACAAGTATTACTAGCCTTTAATTTGTGTAGTGAACTGAGGTGGCACAGGCATTGTTCTGGGGTGACGATATTTAACCTAAGGAATCAACCTCTGTAATACTTCATCTGCCTGTGAAATATCAAAATGGAGGATCTTAATTCTAGAATCTGAGACAAAGATAGCCTATTTGCATGTAGAATAGCATTTCTTTTCACCTATCGCCTTATAGTAGATCACTCACTGTCTTATGGATCCAAAAAATATTCTCAAATGCATTAAATAGGAAATCCAATTTGCTAAGCCAATGAAAGTATAAAAATGACTCATCATAATTAATATACTCTTCATTTCATCACCAGAATGCACAATTTACCAGAACCAGAAAATAAACTGCAATTTTAACACTTATTTTGGAGAAAATTTTGCAAAAATGGTTTTAATTGTGATTAATATTTTGTCTCCAAAAATTAGATTTTTTTTTTTAAAAAAAACAAGGTTATCATTGTGTATAACTGCAATTTCCTTTATTGAGATTTAGAAATATGTGATGGTGTTGTTATAATTTTTAAATGAAAAATTTATTCTGGCATAACTAGATTGACGGAGAATTTGCAAAAATGATACAAAGCCATCCTATTCCTCTCTCCCTGCCCCCCAGTGTCAGCATTTTCCATTACATGGCGCGCCGGCCACCAGCAAGAAGCCCACACTGCCAAGCCTGCCCATCAAGCCCACATTTTTTTATTTGCATCTCACCATCCCCAGTTAATGTCTTTACTTCCTTCCAATATTCTATCCAGGACAACACACTGCATTTAGAACATTGCTGATTTTTGGTAAATAAAATTCTCATAAGTAAATTTAAAATATGCATGTATTCATAAGATTGACTCTAAACATAAACACATTATTGTATAGATATGAAAACAAACCAAATGGGGAACATTAGACGATGTTTAAATGTTCAAGGAAAAGATTCTTCAAATATTTCTAGACTGTGAAATACCTCTTTTCTTCACAGGCTTTATTTTATCATCTCCTTGACATTTCTTTGTAAAAACTTCATCTTCTCAGCTATTTTTAGATATTTTGATATAAAATCTAAGAGCGACTTTTGAAAAATTCGTGAACTGCAGGGGTAAATTCACTTGTTTAACTTACAGAATAAGTGCATTTTAAAAATAAAATAATTTTCTCCTTAGCCCTTGTGATTGCTGAGCTGTAGGTGTCACGATGGTGGCAGGTTCCACAGCCAGTCCCCAGCCGCCAGATTCCTGTTTCACTTCCCAAATCCGAGTGCATTTGAAGCAAAACCTTTTCAATAATAGAAACCCTTAATAATAGAAACTCTTTCTCTGCTCTTAAAAAAGCTGGCGTGAAGGCTGAATTTCAATACATTGGACTTTAAAACATTCCATCTGATGGCTGCATCCCTCTACCTTTGGAACTGAGAGGTTTCCTAGCTTGGCGTGATGGGCAGGGTCCAGGATCGGCCTCCTCACAGGCAGCAGTGCACAACCTGCCTTCCTGGTTTGATGCGGGGTGAGTAGTCGGTGCCCGGAGAGCAGCATCCTACCTAGCTGCCAGGGCAGGGGCGCTTTCTGGGGAGCTGGGAGCAAGCACAGCGGCGTTTGCTTCCATGCCTCCTTCCCTGCTTCAGGTGTGTATCTGAAGGTGAGCGGAGAAGTCCCAGATGGGAGCCACAATTGAGAATAGAATGAACTTCAAAGTGCAGCCACTTCAGACTCTAACAAACGAACAAGGAGTTGTCCATGCACAGATGCCCTTAACAGACAGATGTGAGCATCAGCCCATTTGGGAGTTAGTGCACCGACTCTCTTCAAATAACACACCGGACATTTCAGCCAGTCAATGGCTGCTGTTCACTTGTTCCTTTAAAATAGGGAAACACGGAAAGAGCGAGCATTATTCTTACTGCACCCCCGCCTCGTGCATCTGTCCCTCCAGGTCTCCCTAGAATGAGGGCCTACCTAGGGGTGACTCTGGAGCAGAGCAACTTCAGGAGACTTTTATTTTCTCCTCCAACTGGAGGGCTCTGTTATTTCATTTAGTGTCTGTTTCTTTCAAGCAAGTGCTTAGCAGTCTGCAGCGGGGTCCACCCCCCAACAGCTCATCCACACATGGCCTTCAGGTGCTGAAAGTGTCCTCGGACACCTGCTGGGACAAGCCTGACCGCCCAGCCCAGTGCCTGTCACTGTTCCTTCCCAGATCCCCACTTCCTTTGACATGATGTATTTCAGGCTTCAAGCTGCCCACACAAAGCTGAGACAGACGCAGTGACTACCCTGACCACAGGATCATGACCACTGAAGAGCCGGAGAAGAACAGCTTCCATGTGCTGCTTTGATCCACATAGAAGAGCAAGTGAGGGCAGGACACTTTGTCCAGGAGGCCGTCACGCTGGTTACAGTTCCCATGCGGTGATCCTCCATTAAACCGTGGGGTTTCCTGCGTCTTGGAAGAATCCAGACTTGAAAGAACTCATTTTAAGTTCTTATATTCTTAATTGACACGCTTTTCACAGCCACACCCCTTTATCTCAGCTGGGGGACCATAGCCAGGAGGCTCTCCAGTGTGTGGCTGTTGCAGGGTAATAGCGGGAGGGCACCTTCCCCTCAGCTCCTGATCTCTTGGACTTGGAGGGATATTTTAGATTTTGTTCTTTATAACTAGAACATCGCTACTTAATTTGAGATCCAATTTAAAATTTAAATTTTAACATAACTGATCTAAATATTTTATTTCTAATGTATCATTCATTGTAGATGACTGTATTTCAAGCTCATTAAATGCGTATCCCTTCAGCTTTCTCCCTGTTGTCTCTCCCTGTAGGCTGTGGCCACGGTTTTTGGAAAGAGAGAATGTGGGCTGTGGGGAAGTAAATGTTCTGTCTGTCCCTTGTCACCCACATCTGAAATCAGAAGAATTCTGGCAATATGGACACATTTTAAGCAAATCGAAATCTCGGCCTCTCTCTCTCACACACACACTCTCTCTCCACGCGCACACACACAGGTCCTCATTTTTTTTAAATCAGAACATACATTTTGTACCTTTGCTGCAGCAGTCTCTAAAGGAAAGTACTATTATTAGTGCTGCTTGTAATCTATTTAATAGTGACTCTGGCACAGAAGCAGAAACTGATGTGAAAATGAGTCGACATCAGAGAAAGTCAATCTGAAGATTTGGTGGCGTTTCTTTTAGAATAATTTAAAAACACTACAGTTTGTCAGAGAGTCATTGGTTATTAACAGGCAACTTCCAATTTTGGTATCCAGTAGAAAGGTGCCCATAGAGGTTATAATATTATCAACACCTAAGATTATCTGAGGAATAAACAGGACTGAGCACTGAGCTAGCTGTGATATAACTGGCTTCGTAGACTTGGAATCTTGCAGCCCTTTCTGCAACTGAGTCTGCGTTCCCATATCTTTGGTCTTCCCAGACATTCAGTTTCTCTATTATGGTAGCTGCTCTGCGAATTGGTTTGTATTTGTTTCTGTTTCATTTATTATATGACAAGTAGATATTTCTATATTTATTTTGTGATGAGTAGCTATTTCTATAGATATATATATATATATTTATAATTTTTTAAAGATTTATTTATTTATACAAGAACCGGGGTATAGTCAGAGGCACAGGAGGGTGAGAGGATTCACCAGAGCCAGAGGGGGAGCAGAACAGGCAGACTGATGAAACACACTGTTAAGGGGAGCAGCGGGCATGGCAGGAGAGGACTGTGCACCCTGTGGGAACCTTTGCCGGTGGCCGGGTATCGAACCGGCGCTGCAGAGGCTGCGGGCAGCTTCGCAACCCAGCGCTCAACCGCTGCACCACCAGGGAGGCCCTATTTCTATATTGACCTCACCTAATTCTGGGTGATTTTCGAGGTCATTATTTGTGGAATGTCCAGGCCCACACACAATAACTAGATATCATAGATGGTTTAATAAATCTTTTCAAATTCATTTAGCCCGTTTTCAAGATGAATAGCAAAAACTGAGCATATAATAATCGTTCTTGATGTTTCCATGCATGGCCTTTGCTAAGCAGCCCACATTAATATTTTAAGAGTCTCTATCAATAGCCTAATCCTCAAAAATATGTGAGAGAGAAAACAGCAATATTTTTCTTGAATTTTAATAAATTATTTAAATTCTTTTTATAATAGTGAAGTAAGGAAAACGGACTTCTATGGGATTGTACACAACGGCCTCTGTTATTTCTCCCGTCATCTGAATATTATTCTGATCTTTCAACTTCTTCCCCACTCTCTTTAAAATGATGTTTTATCACGATTCTGTAGACCCCAGGTGACAGTCCAGCCGTGTTCTGCCTCACCTAGAGGTCTAGGGCCCACGCCTGGGGGGCTTGCCATGGGGACCCCCGGAGGCCCGCGGGCTCACAGGGACCCTCAGAGCGAGAAGTTCTGGGCTGGGTGCTACAAGGGTGTTCGCTGAGCTCCAGGGAGCTGTGCTTTCCCTGCTGGTGTGTGAATTTGACGCAACCTTTTAGCAGCTGAATCCCATTTAAGTCACTAGGCTCGCTATTGAACAGCAATCCGCCCCGGATTATTTTTCAAATGAACCGCTTCTCTTTTCAGCATCTCCCATATGATGGTGATGATCATGGTCACTGACGTTTCTGGAATATTACCATGCTAAGCACCTTGCACTTCTTATTATCTCCTTTATTTATTTTTTAAAAAAGATTATTTATGCCTGAGGTGGAGAAGAGGGTGAGAGGATTCACCAGAGACAGATGCGGAACACAACAGGCAGCCTGACTGAAATGCACTGCTGAGGGGAGCAGCGGACGAGACAGGAGAGGTCTGCTGCGCCATGTGGGTATCTCTCTGGCCAGGGATCGAACTCATGCTGCAGTGGCTGCAGATAACTTCCTAGTGCTGAGTTTCAACCCCTTCCACCACCAGGGCAGCCCATTATCTCCTTTAATCCTCCCACGTTTCCACAAGAAAGGGGACTCACAGAGAAGAAATAATCGACCCAAGTCTCAAGAACAGTGGTATGCCATTGATTGGATCCCAGGTCTCTCCAGCTGTCCAGCCCACTTCTTTGCATTTCTCCATCCTTGACACACACAGACGCGTGCATAGCCTGTGCATGAGGCTCCCTTGTCTGGTCTGATATTTCTTGATCTTACACTTCAGTCTCTCGAAGTTCACTATAAACACTAGCTCTGCCACTCCTCGGGACAGACTCCGAGCTTTGCGCTGCTGATGTGTTTGTTTCGCTGGCCTTTCGCACCCTAGCAAGTCAACTATAAAATACTGCACGAAGCCGTCAAGGTCAGAGCCCATGTGGCTGGTGCCCACGCGTGGCAAGCAGCAGCCTCATGGTCGGTTTCTTCATCTGGTGGACACGACCCACGGCTGCTGCTCGGTTCATGCTGTTACCGTAGCAGCAGCTGAAGACCTCGAGAGCTCAGTGCAGGGACACCCGCTGCAGAGAAGAGGCAGGAAAATGGAGAGAAGTTGGATTCCAAAAGAGGTTGTAAGGAAGCGGGGATGGACCACAGGTGAGCTCTGCAGCGATCGCAAGCGGGTCCCTGCTTCCCCAGGGACAAGCAACTCGACGGGAGTGTGAGGGGTGTGGGGGGTGGGGGGGTGTGGGGGGACTTCCCAAAGACAACAGCCAAGTCCATTCAATGTCCACATCTGCGGTGTCCGCCCCGTACAGAAAACACAACGTCTCCCTCAGGGAGGATTAAGGAAGGAAGGTGAGTGAGCGGAAGCCTATCCTCAATTCAAAAGCACCTTGTCGGGCTGAGTGGGATGTGGTGACACACCTGTGGTGGCAGCAAGAGACGCGGAGGGCCTGGGGCATGAGGATGAGACTGTGCCACAGACCCACAGGGCGCCCAGGAGGGTGGGAGAGGTGGTGATGCAGCCTCTGAACTCACGCCCAGGGGGCAGCTGCCCCTGGAGCATCTACCCTGATTGAGAGCCAGAAACCAGCCACAGCCCACCCGCAGCCCCTGCCTTCCGTGCAGGGGGCCCAGAGACACACACTTGACCCCCACTGTGCCCCCAGCACAGCCACCTACATCGGAGGGAACCGCCAAGCCTCGCTCCCCCTGGGGAGTGAAGGGTTTGGGCCCCAAGTCTGACACCACAACTGTTAAGACTCCACCCAAGGGCGAGCCCCCTCGCCCCTCGCTCTCAAGTCCGAGTGTCTTGCCTCTACCAGGCCCACAAACCCCAGCAGCAAAGAAGCAGTTGTGGCCCCTGTGAGGTCAGGGGCCCCAGTGGGGTCTGGGGCTAACTGCCCTGCTGCAAGAGGAGCCCCCTCTCAGCTCACAGAAATGCAGAGCGTCGCCATGGGGACGTGGCAAGTGAAGGATCATCGTTATGAGCATAAAACTGAAGTGGCAGCAAAGGGGGATGGTCATGAACCTCTTGTGGAACCCCTGGAGGGTCGGAGCAGAGAGCGGGGACAGGTCCTGAGAGCCCCTGGAGTCTGTCCCTCTCCAGAGCAGTGGAGCCACTTCTCAGGGGGATAGTTCTTTACGGCTCTCGTCAGCCGCCAGCCTGTGGGCACGGGGTCTGCACACCTCTCAGACCGGCTGCAGTCCGGTGCCTGAGTTACACCACTTTTTAGAGGCACGTTATCAGGACCACCAGCTCATTTGGATTTGGGGGGGCTCCCCGCACTACCAGGCTTTATCTGTCCTGGTCTGTCCTTGTCGGTTTATCAGCATCTTCCTAAACAGGTGACTGCTTTTTAATTGATAACTTATCAGTTAAACCTCTCTGCCAGGGTCATTATAATATCAATACACATGATGCACATGCGACAAGAAACAGTGCATAGAACGGTTCCATTACACACAAACACAAATAACCGATGATCTGTATCACAAATGTATAAATAAATGTTACAAAATTTTATAGAACACATTAGCAAAACTATATATACACAGTTTCCTGGCAACCAGGACAAGAAAAAAAAGATGTACTTTATGATTTAGTTATGGAAAGAGAATCATAATAGGTTACTTGACAGAAAATTTTTCCTCCTGACTTCAACTTCGAAGAGGAAGGAGCGGATGATGCTGCTTTAGTCACAGAGCAGTGAAGTGGTAGACACTCTTGAGGCCCTTTAGCTGAAAAATCAGAAACTGACTTCATTTGTTTACTTATGCACTAATCTTCCCCTCAAAGGCATCAACAAAATTCATTGAACCTGTTAGAATATTCTCCACCTTTATCAGTTTTCAGATGTAATCTAGGACACTGTTGAAATTTGCCACTTAACTACATTGTACCAGCAATTATAACCTTGTGTCATTTAAGAGGCTATTAAAATAATGAATTACTGCATTTGTCTCAGATCACATAGTTTAAGTGAAATGCAATTTGGATTCGTGACGTTTTCTGATGGGATATTGGATGCTAAACAGTAGAAATTAAATCAAGCTCATTTTAGGTAATATTGGAAAAATAAAACAACACTGAGTTTTGACCTGTTCTGCTGTGCCTGATTCTGCAATGACTCCACTGACACAGAAGAACACCTGGGACCAAATGGGATACTGGTCAGACTGAAAATCTGACGTCTGTGATATCCTTTCTTCCATCGTTTGATGTGAGTGCCTAGTTATTAGATACTAAAATATGTGTTGATGAAGAGGTCTAAGAAAAATAAAAATGAGCTGGAATAAATGTAAATAATTATGTTAATAACAAAATAATCCTCTAATATAACTGCCTCTGTGCACCTACTAGACATAGTCTGAAGAGCAGAGACTAGTAATAAATGGCACTAGGGCCATTGCCTGTCATCATGCTGTGAGCTGTGAGATTTGAGTGGGGATGTTTATCCTCTGATTTAGGTCCAAGAGTGTTCTACTCTGAAACCTGTTGTAAAGAGTCATTCTTTGTTCTGTGGATTGTTGTCAAAACAACTGTTGTGTTCCCATTGCTCTGATGCCTTCCTGTCTTCACCATAGCCCAAGGGTAGACTCTCCCAGTGCTGGAAACTGCCTGCCTTCCGAGTCCTTTGCAGTGGGTACTCAGAAAGAAATTATGAAGATTTCATTTATTTCTAGAAAGTTTTTTACACTTGAATTTCTTCAAAAATGATAAGAATTCATGATTTAAGAAAATGGCTTTAAATAGGAGTCATTGTCCCTACAGCTATCGGAAGATGACTTTCTAGCATTGTATTTTCTATAATTAAAAATAGGTATTTACCCAAATGACACAGAAACAGTAATTCCAAAGGGCACCTGCACCCCTATGTTTATAGCAGTACTGTTTACAATAGCTAAGCTTTGGAAACAGCCCAAATGCCCAAAAATAGATGACTGGATCAAGAAGATGTGGTACATATACACCATGGAATATTACTCAGCATTCAAAAAAGATAAACACATGCAGTTTGCAGCAACATGGATGGTGCTGGAAGGGATCATGCTCAGCGAAATAAGCCAGAAAGAAAAAGAAAAATACCGGATGGTCTCACTCATAGCAGGAATCTAGAAAACCTAAATAAGAGACCAGGAAAAAGACTAATCAATGCAAAGTGAAAATCAAAATCAACAATTCATCAACAAGCAACTATAAACCAGAGACACACACTACGGGGGTGGGGAGGGGCAGGGAAAAGAAGGACTAGAGTCAAAATAAGAGGGGGTGCAATTGTATGGGGAATATAACCAAAATGAAAATGCATACATTGTGCAAAGATGAAAAACGATGTAAGAATTATATAAATAAATAAAATATTTAAATTAAAAAATAAATAAAAATAACTCATCTAAAATAAATAAATAAATAAAAATATTATATTTCTTCCAAATACTGCATTTCAACAAAAAGTCCCCCAATATTTATTCTATACAAATTCACTCTTGGTTACAAAACAATGATCATTTCTGAGATTAAACATCATCTATTATCTTGTGTCACTTATATGAACACTAGCAAATCAATAGAGGACATAAGATCTTTAACTTTTTTATAACACAGAAAATGATGATTTGATACAGATATCACCCAGTGCTTTGAAATTTTATCTTATATTGAGAAAACAAAGTATTAGAAGACCATTTCAGATATACTTTTGTGAAGTTAAAAGGTCTGACTGATGTTGAGAATAAAGGATTCTCCTACGTGAGTCACAAAATTTTCAGTAGAAAATTATTGTTAACTTTACAAATGTGAAAAAGCATTACATATTAAATGGATGGCAATGGTATTATGTGCAGGGACATTGAATGAATAAGAATCGTAGTCATAGGAAGACAGTACCGCACTCTACAAAAAGAATCCTCTGAAGAAAAGGACAGAAATCAATGGAATTCACATTCAATTGAGCAATGTACAATGCAATTTCAATAAAAAGGCAGAGAAATGCCTTTTACGTCTAGAGACACAGTTAAGAGATGAATATCACCGAGACAGTTGTCTGAGTGTTTAGTAAAATGATAAGTAAAATAGCCATTCATGACACTTCCAAGACATGCAACCAATACAATGTTCTATCAAAGGTTATAAGACTCTTGATATCGATTTTAGAGCCAAAGAATCATATAGATAAGAAATGAGCAATAAATCATTTATCTTCTTGAAAACAGTCAAGAAATGCTAATCAAACTTTGAATGACACCTGCTACAGTCGATAATCTGAGAAGGTCATTCTCCCATTGCGGTATCAATCCAGAATCTGTTTAGAGTTAGCAACAAGAATTCTTGATTATGAGAAAAGCTGACTAAGTAATCATCATCAAAATGTTTTTGATAAGGCATTTAGGTGCACATGAAGCCATGTCCCTTTGATTTTTTTTGTCTTTGGAATAATCTATGACGTTATGATTAAATCTGGGTGTACTCTTCACTCATCAGCGGGCCAGCGGCAACTGCTGTGCTTCCTGGTGACAACAACTAGTGATTAATTTAATGATTTGGAATTCAAAGTGAAAATGTATGTAATAATATATGCAGAATTATGTGAGGATTTTTTGCCAATAGCATTTTACTTGTGTTCTAAAAATGAGAGAAAAGGCACATCTGAAATTTTTCAGGATATGCAATGAGAACTTTAAAAAATAATGTTCTCGCAAGAGAGGGCTATATATAAAGGGCCTCTCTAGAGTTGGGTAAAATAAAGAGATATGAAAACCAAGCGTCAGACATGAATCGTGAGGAAAGGAATATTGTAGAAGTTGACTTTGAGACAACTGGGGAGATGTAAACACGAACCTTTAGGATCCGAAGAATTAGCAGTTCTGAAATTACTTCTCTCCAGTCACCTGCCGGTAAGAAAGAAGGAGAGGGAGCTATCCGGCTTACCTCCTCTCATCAGATATTCTGGAGGGAAAGCAATAGGTTTTGTAAGTGAGATTGCTCCTATTTTTGAAATGCTCTTTCCAGGACATTCCTGGTGGTCTAGGGTCACTCACAATAGATAAACAAATCTGCATTGGGAAGGTTAGTGGGACATGGTTCCTTGGAAAGTGTCAGGTATGTTCACAGACGTTGTCAGCTGAGCGCTCAGTGTCCCCCCGCTGGGTAGGTCTCTTCCACATGGATAGCAAGAGCAGACACCCCGCTCAGCGCCTCCCCACCCTCACCTGGACCGGCGACCTCGCCCTGCTGGGACAGGACCTCAGAGCTTCTGAGCGATTCTTTCAGTTTTCCCGCCTTTGCTTGTGTCTCTTGAGTACTTTTGACGGGAGTCATCAGCAAACACTATACTTGGTAAATGTCAGGTTCCTGCGAGCCAGATGTGATCATCTGACGCTTTGCGTTAGCGCAAGAATGCATTTGATGATATTGTTGAATTGATATTACATGGATAAGTGTGATGTTGCGGTAAGATTTTATTTAAATACACCTTATGTATTTATTTAAATACACTGCTGTATCTGAGGCAGGCTAAATTTCATCATGCAAAATCTTGGGGTTTTTTCCTCTTTCAAGTGTTTTTTCTTTCCAGGTTTGCTGATTTATAAATGACAAATAAAATAGGATATATTTAAAGTGTACAATGTGATGTTTTGAAATAAGTGTGTTTTGTGAAAGGACAGTCATAATCAGGTTAAAATCCATACATACATCGCCTCACAGTTTCGTGTGTGTGTGTGTGTGATAATGTTAAAGAACTAACCTCTTAGCATGTTCCAAGTGTGCAATAGACACGATCAACACGGCCACTGCTGCGCAGCCCCAGGATATGCTCATCATGTAACTGGAGACTTGGATCCTTGACCAGCATAAAAACTTTTACATTATTTATAGAAAAAAATCACTTCTAGGAAGTCTTTTGTATTTGAATTTTTTATGTATTCCCTGAATTTTTATTTGATGTTTATCCATCACTTGTTGCTTTTCTCTGCTCCTGCTGTGATGGGAGTTTTGTGAGGTTTTAACTCTCAGATGTGATGATTTTCCTTCGCCTGCTCTCTTCCAAGGCAGAGAAATCGCAGAGGATCTGCCCTTGAGGGCTGGTGACGGAGGAGCTGTAGTTTGGAGCTGGCCAGGTCGTGGATGGGGCCAGGTGAGCCTCCCAATCCAGGAGGACCCCAGGCTCAGCGCATTTGTTCTTATCCCCTCTTCTGCTCAGTCAGGGAGCCCGACACATGCCAGTGGAATCAAGTATTTCTGGATCATCGATGGATGCACAGACATGTTCATTCTAGCTGGGACTGCCTGTCACCTGCCTGGGCCTCCTGGATGTCTCTCTCTGCCCTTCCATCTGCACAAGCGAGGAGAGTCGTGGGGAGGGGAGGGAGCTGTTAACCCTGAGGCTCGTCATTCTCTCTTCTCCATCCGAGTGCAGACCTGGCTGCAATTCAGGTTTCAGTGTACAGAGTCAGCATCTCACTAGCCGATGGAAGAGCAATTTGTTGGGATAAACTTGGATCCCTCATGGGCCTCCCTGATGGTGCAGGGGTTAAAGTCTCGGCGCTAGGAAGCTATCTCCAGCTCCTGCAGCACGAGTTCGATCCCCAGCCAGGGAGTGACCCACAGGGCATAGCAGACCTCTCCTGACATACTCACTGCCCGCCTCAGCAGTGGATTTCAGTAGATCCACCTGTTCTGCTCCTCACTCTCTCTGGTGACTCCTCTCCCCCCCCCCCCCCCGTACCTCTGGCCTACACCCCAGTACTTGTATGCATAAATAAATAAAAACAAATCTTTAAAAACAACAACAAAAACAACAACCTTGGATCCCTATGGCTTCCGGGAGAAAGGTGCACAGCCCTTAGTGGGCACGGAAAGCGGAGAGTTAACATCCATCATTTCCAGTGCAGTGTGTGTTGGGATCTTGCTGGCTTGCTTGCTGATAGTTACCCTGAGTAATTCATTCCTCACACTTCTACCAACAGTTATCAAACTTTCTGATGTGTGTTGACTGCTAGATACCAATGATATTGTACTTTCATCTTCTTATGATGAAGGACATTAATGAAATTTTAGGTCGACTAAGTCATTCCATTTCTCAGAAAACTTTGACGTTTGCTTTCTTCATTTTTCCATTGGTTTATTTATTATTATCATCATTATAATTTTACTACCGATATTTGGGGCTATAAAAGTTTTACAGTGCCATTTATTTCACAAGTAATATTCTTCATCTTTACTTTTTTAGTATTTGTGGTAATTTTTTGTCATGGAGAATATTTTGAAAACATTTTAAGTAACAACTTTTATCTGTTTTTGAAATGTTATTCTTCTTTGGTTTCATACTTATTAAAATCTTTCATACTCCAAATATTTCCAGAACTTATATTTCCTTCAAATACTTTTTTTATTTTGTTTTATTTTTTCCACATAATTTATCTCTCTGGAGTTTATTTTTGTAAAAGCTATAAACCCATGATTAATTATATTTTTTGACTGCCTGATAAGCTCAATATTCATGAATGATCCACCTTTTCCTCACTACTTTTAATGACCATTTTATAGAACTGATACTGAAACTTAAAATCCAAATAAATATAACCCTGTATGCCAAACATCAGAATCTATCATGATTTCATGATTTGTACTAACAGTGGAGTATGACAGTCAAGTTTTATTCACCTGGGAATTATTTCTCATTTCAAGCTCAAATTTTATTGGGAGAAAACATTATGATGGTGTTGGGAGACATTAATAGAGAACAATTAGAGAGATCATTAGGTATCTAAACCTAATAACATTTTATTTCAGAAGATATTTTGTTTTTCACTTGTTTTTTCAATTTCAGAAATTATTTCTGAAATATCTAAAAGTTCCTTTGCATTTCTATTTTACTAACAAAGACCTAGATTATTTCTTGAATATCAATTCACTATGAATCATCTACCTATAATGCATTAATATAACTTTTGACTTAAAATACATTTAGCCACTTTCATGAAAATTTAAAAAAATCAAACAAATAATTTATGATGGATAGGGTATTTATATGTTGATTTATTGATTTCCCCTTATGTTCTGCAGATGAGTGGCTTCCACATGCCAATCTGCTTTAAAAGAACCTTCACCAATTATTAGAATTTGTGTGAAATTTCTTGTACAAATCTACTTTATTCAGCACGGTCAATGGAGTGTGATTGCTACTTCCTTTGGAATGAAAGGTTACAATATCACATTCAAATTACTCTTCTTCAGACAAATAAGGAATCTTAAATCAGATGAAAGTGATCATGAGTAACATCGTTAATGAAACTTGGTACATGCGAGGCATCTGCCGATCAAACGACTCTTTAAATTTAATCCATACATTCTTCGATGAAAAGAGTGTGTAAAAGTTTCTGTAAGAAAATGCCATCCACAAAGGGAAGTGTGTATAACAGGGCCTCAGTAGGCCATGGGTTAGTCTGAGGTCAGAGGTCATACTACAGAGACATGGGTTGTGTTTCTAGGTTAATAGCATGTTCATATGGTGTTCAAACACAAGATTTTGTCTAAATGATGTGGAAGGGCTTCAAAATCAAGACATTTAGAAAATTATCCATAATATCTTATCTTGCCATAAAATTAGTGGCTCAGGCTTTGGTGTGGGGGAGCCCTAACCCCCTGAACCTTGACCTCTGGCCTCATGACATGACCTATCCTATGAATTCCACAGTAGGATTCTTAGTGATATAGGAATCCTTGAACAATGGCCTCAGCGATGTGTCTCCCACCGCCACGCCCGCCCCACCCCTCCAATCACTTTGAGGCTATGGACATTTGTGAAACTCCAGAAAAGCAACAGCTGGACGCAACAGCTGGTGAGGTCTGACACTGGCATGGTGTGAACCACCTCAGAAGAAAACTTGCCAAATGCTTTTTATAAGAGACAGCTGGGATCTTAAGTGAAAATGAAAAGAAGAACAAGCCTCTTGGATCTCTTTGTTTTTAAAAATAGATATTTGCTGAAATATTCCATATGCAGACGTGCACCATCCCTGAGAAAGACTCGTAAAAAACTTGGCTGCAAAAGCCCCATGTCCAGCATTTTGTGATTTACCCACTTGAGTTCATTTCTCATTCCCTGTAACTTAGGAACTCAATTTGTAACTCATAAGTAATTTTTTCCCGCTAGTCCCAGCTAGATGGTTATTTGGTCTTTTCATGGATGGGGTCACATTGGGATTATCTCATTTTCCTTCAGAGTGATGGGAGGCAGGGGGAGGTGTTGTGACAGGAACTGTGCGATGAGGGACACAGCAGTCGTAGCGCAGGTTTGCATTTTACCTTCTCCAATGTGTCCCGGCCTATTCCATTATTTTATTTTTGAAAAGATTTTACTGAAAAACCATAGTACTTTTCAACAAATATATGTCTATGTATTATGTATTTGTAATATATTATCTGTACATTTGTATACATTTGTAGAAATACTATCTACATGTAAATAATATGACATAGATCTCATTTGAGCGATTTTATGAAGGGGTGATGGGCACCCCTGAAATCCCCGTTCCCAGGCACCATCCACAGTTGATGCCAGGTTCTCCGTGCAAAGCTGCCTTGGTTCTGCTGTGCTAACTTTCTCTGCCCAGTCCCATTGATTTTGTGGCCTTGTTTTACTGTGATTTAAGTTGGTCCACATGAGATAGTCATGTTTAGCCATTAACGGTATGTTAATGAACATATCTTTTTTTTAAGATTTATTTATTTATGCATACAAGAACAGGGGTACAGGCCAGGGGCGCAGGAGGGTGAGAGGATTCTCCAGAGACAAAGCAGGGAGCAGAACAGGCAGATGGACTACTGAAACACACTGCTGAGGGGAGCAGCAGGCAAGACAGGAGAGGTCTGCCACGCCATGTGGGAATCTCCCTTGCTGGCCGGGAATCGAACCAGTGCTGCAGAGGCTACAGACAGCTTCACAGCACTGCGCTCAATCCACTGTGCCACTGGGGAGGCCCAACATATTATTTTAAAGACTATCAATGTACCCCAGAGAGCAGTTGTTTTTTGTTTTGTTTTGTTTTGTTTTCTGTAGCTACACTGCAGACTCTTCAGTTTCAAGCAATGATTCCGTCTCTGTATATGTTGGCGAGAATTTTTAAAGTGTCCAATTCAAATGTGATAGCCTGATTCAAGGGCTTTTGTGAGAAAAAGAAAGTACTGCAATATATTACGGATAAAGACTAACTTTATATCACAAATTTTTGGCACTTATGGGATAAATCACGTAGAATTGCTATATGAATGAAATTTTGAAATTCTGATTTATCTATTAACGTTGGAGACATATCATTATGGAGTGTGAGAAGTTCAAGATCTTAAATTATCCAAATAGTAGCTGCATGATCTTCATGTAAATGTCTGCTCAGATGAGGAGTTTATTTTTTGCCTTGACCTTTAAATTCAGGATATGTTTGATTATAATTATTTTCTTCATGTAGTTGAAGGTGAGGTGGTACTTAAAAATTCAGTATTAATTTCTCCAGCAATATTAAATTTTAGCAAAACATTCTTTTGATCCTAAACAAGACTGGAAATAGTGGTAAGAATGTCAGAAACAACAAGAATTCACTGGTCAGGAACCTGGGTGTATTTCTATCAGGATGGCTAAGCTACTGGGGGTCACTTCAAATCATAAAATCTCGCCCAAACACACTGCTCCCTTATTTCTCACCCACTCTCCATCCTACAGGTGTATGGTAACTTCCCACGACTTGGCTTATTCTCATCTTGAGATTCATGATCACTCCATCCTGAGCCCTCTCACAGGCACTGACTCAAGAGAAAGGAGACAGAGCGGAAGCACATTGGATTTTAATCTCTCACTCCCCGTGACAGCATCACCAGGCACAAACCTTAGGCCCCGCGGGTCAATTGATCGGCAGGAGGGGGCCAGTGTCGTCGTGGGGGAGCCTGGCTCTCCTCTGCCCCTGCTCCTAATTTCACTCTTCCTTCCTGATGTTGCACAAAAGCTCTTTTTCTTCTTTTCCCATCTTTTCATTTTGTGGTTTTCATTCAACGGACACCTAGGAAGAAATACAAACAAATACAAAGATACTGAGCCAGGACATGGGGGTGATTGTCATGACAGAAGTCTTAGTGGCTGGTGACTGGGTCACCATCAGAGAGATTTTCCCCATAAGAAAAAAAGTCATTTGGAATAAAGTACCGCAAAAATACCATTGCTCCCTGGAAGTGATGCGCTGACTTGAGAGGGCATTTGGTGCACCTTGGCCGGGTCATGCTGCTCCTGCTCTGCTAGGCACTGGCACCTGTCACCTATGAAGAAACAGATGCAAAGGAGAGAAAGTCGCAATCCGACCCTGAAATCAGGCAGAGAAATGGGATGTGTTGTGTGGCTTGGGAGAGCCTCCCATGAGGGCAAAACTCAGCGTGTTACATCATTTCCAATCTTCTTTCTCTCCACTCCCTCGGTGAGATCTGGGCCAGACAAGGCTGGGGTCTCTGGCACCCCGTTTTGCTCGACTACCTAAGGCCCCGGAATTTCCTCCCTCCCCCTATGTCTAGGTTGTAATTTCATTGGCGCCACTATTCAAACCCCGCTTCACACCGATCGGTTCCCTACTGGGCAAACGTGCCCCCTCTTGTAGCTTCTGATCACCACCTTCTAAATTTTCTACCCTGAACTCTGTTTCTCCTTATTAAATAATATATGCTGGAAAAAAAAATGTATCAGGACATTATGTGTAAAAGGCCCTTTGTGGGTATTGATTAAATATTCAAGTTTTAAAAATTCAACAGTGTATTTCAAACACTGGCTAATTTAGATCAAAGTTTAATTTTTGACTCAATATTTATATCACACTTCTGTCTGTGTGTATAAAATGTTAAAAAACAAGTCTATAATTCTGTATTTTAATATTAATATTTTGACAAACACTATAAATTCTATTTTATTCCATCTTAATTACTGTTTGAAGAGTTCTATGTAAATATCAATAAGTTATTAGCTTTATTTTAGCAAAGGTCAACTTTATTCACTACACACAAGTCAAAGGAAGAACATAAAATCATGCATCTAAGGGAAGAACATAAAATCAATATTTTTAGTGAAGGGAAAGATTCTGAATTAGTGCAAAAATCAAAAGAGTTGTAATCCATGAAATTCAATAAAAATGTAATTGAAAGGGAAGTGTGAATGATTAATTCAAAAACAGATAACCTGTGCTATCCACACTTGGACATGGTTTGATCATCATCTTAAACTTCTTTTTAGTCACACTTTTCAAGACCAAGCATGGTGCTTGACTTGTGATATAATTTAGATAGGAAAGAGTTAGGGAATAAATAGCTTCTGAGGTTGTCTTAAAATCATACAAAATACTCAAAAACAAACACAGATCACCAACAGGATGATTTATATATGAAGGGAAAATTATTCTAATAAGTTAGAATAATAAATAAAAAATATTCTAATAATTTATAATACATAGCTGATCAGAGCTGGTTTTATTTTATTATTATTTTTAAAGATTTATTTATTTATGCATACAAGAACCAGGGTACAGGTCAGAGGTGTGGGGGGTGAGAGGATTCACCAGAGACAGAGCAGGGAGCAGTACAGGCAGACTGACTGAAATCCACTGCTGACAGGAGCAGCGGGTAGGACAGGAGAGGTCTGTCTCACCATGTGGATTGCTCCCTGGCCTCCCAGTGGTGATCCAACTCCCATAGCAGAAGCTGCCAACTGCTTCATAGTGAGGTGCTTAATACCTTGCACCACCAGGGAGGCCCCCAAGAGCTGGTTTTATGTAACTAAATTGGATGGACAGCAGTTTAGCGCCATATATGGAGAGTTGTAGCTACTCAAAACAATGACAAACATACATCTATTCAAATACTTAGAGGCCATGGTTTTTAGTGGTTTTTTGCATAACAACCCTAACCTGGAAACAACACAGCTCTAGAATGGAGCTGTCCTTCAGCTCTAGAATGGAGGATCCATATGCATTTGAGTATTACCCAGCAGTAAAAAGGAGCTGACACATGAAACTCAAAAATCACGAAACTGCATGAAAGACCATCACATGGTGCATGCGGAGTGTGCAGGTGTGTGCAAGTTTACAGAAATGCACACTAATCTAGAAAGCAAACCTATGGCTGAGGCAAGGGGAGGTGTAGATTTGCAAATGAGCAGGAAACAACTTTAAGGTGTGATATTCTGCATCTTGTTGGCAGTGTTGTTTTGCTGGGTGAACTACTGTCCAAACTCATTGAATGAATTCTGTAAATGGCTTTCTCCTTCCTGGTGCCCCAGCCTGGTCTCCAGGGCACAGCAGAGGCGCCATGGCAGGTGGCACACCCTCCTTTGTATTTACATGCCTCTCTTCCTGGTGAGACTTTGAGGGGCCACTGACCTTTTTACACTGATGTTTGTTTCACACAGTGCCCTACAACATAATGCCTGGTAAAGCAAACTAGATGTTTCAAGGATAAGCAAGGCGAAAAGCTTGCCCTTGAAGAACTCAGAGACTAACAGGAGAGACCAAAAACTCAGGGTGCTTAAGTGCTCATCAAGTGCTCAGTGCAGGTGGTGAATGCCAGCAGAGAGCAAGGAATCTTCAAGGTCAAGTTCAAGTGGCATCTTCAAGGTCAAGTTCAAATTCCACTTCATTCTTGGAAGCTTCACTGAATTGCACCTTTCCATTTCTATAGCATTTAGAGATGATAACGCGTATTTGGTTCTAATGAGATACTGAGGGTGATGGGGTTTCTGTGTGCCTGGCATGTTCAGCACAAATGTGAGTTGAAGAGGAGTCGAGAACGTCTTTCAACGTGCTCTGTCTCCAGAGTAGCGCTGTGATTTAGATGGCTCAGGGTAGCCGTTCTTACTGATGGCTGCGTGTTCCCGATGACAATAGCTATGAGTCATATTACTGAATAGGCTCCAATACATTTGAAAGACTAATCTGCCAAAAAGCATTATAAATAGCATGATATATAAAAAGATATATGTGGCTGAAGGTCAGAGTAATTACACTGTGATTAACCCTCCTGTCTAGATGTAAGACAACTGTGAAAATCTCTTAAAGGAAACTGGCATTTGAATAAGCTTTTGTGGTATAATTATGCTTAAGTAAATATTTTATGTAAGTTTGCGGCAGAGAAAGTATATTTAGGCATGGGCCTATGATAAAAATACCAACACTCCCACACTCCTACACTAATTTTGAAATGCAAATTAAAATTAACTAGCCTTTTATAAATAAAATTGTATATGATTATCTATCGTAACAATTACATTCTTATTTTTTTGGTAAATTATGGAATTTTTAGAATAAAATATTTAATAGTAGCTCCTAACATTGTCTAATTTCAGGAATGGTGGGGGCTTATAATTAGTTGCACCTATGAGAATTCTGAAAATTGTAGAAAGGGGATTTGGTTTCTGGCAATATAGCTATGGGGAGCATGTTGGTTCTGAGTTACTATCTCGCAGCTTGAAACTCCTCATGGTGTGCGTCAGTTTGGGGATCAAGGAGCTCCAAAGGAGCTCCTACGTCGGGGTCTGAGGCAGACAGGCTTCTTCTGAGACACCTGAATCCCGGTTCAAAGGACCTGTCTTTCAAACTTCTAAACTGTAATAATCCCACTCCTACTCTTGATTCTTCCAACCTTTTAAAAGTAGCTGATTCCAAGCTGCTCCATCCTATCTCAGAGCTACCTTTTTGTCGTCCTAGATCTCAGGTGACTAGCAATTTTGCTATATTCCTCTTTTCTCAACTGTTAAAATAACTGTTATGATTTCAGTTCAGTTGGACTCTGACAGCTGGACAGGCCTCTCCGGATGGACGCAGTGCAGGAACTTAGCTCCACCGATCAGCTTTGCCGGTCGCCCTGAGTGGCGGTGCAGTGACGAGTCACTCATCACCATGAGCGCCGCTCAGACGTGGGTTCCAGCTCCACGTGACTCTGGGTGTTTTTTAACTGCTTGCATTTCTTGCAGCCTCAGCTCCCTTCATGTGTAAGAAATGTGTTTAAGGATAACCAGGCAGCAGAATTAGCACAATGAACAAATGTACACGACAGTTCTAAACACGTGATGCTTGGCAAATAATAGGCTGTCCGTTGTCCCTTCTGCAACGAGAAATTACTACTTCCTGAATATCTACACATTGTCCTTGGTTATTCCTACAAGCAGTTACCAGGACTCCTTGCTAGTAAGCCAGTCACACACTCGGGCTTCCATGGGGACACCCATGGGGAAGTCCATGGGGACACCACCCCCCTCTGTGTACATGACACCTCGGAAAGCCTCCACAACCCTCCTGTGTTTTGGTTAACATCCATTCCCAATTAACTGACACCCCACATCTTGAATGGAAAGCAGGCACTTGACTGCAATATGCCGGTTTAATTTGGGCCACGTTGTCTGCTTGAACTGACGGGGTGGTTAATTTCAACGAGGAGGCTACAGGCAACCTTTTTTCAGCCTTTGGCTTCTGCCATGTCTTTATCAACCTGGAGAAAGGCATAGCCCCTGGACAAAGTACATTCTTTCAACTTGTGCTTAGGGGTTAGGGGAGTAAAAGGAGACGTTCGAGCTGGATCTCATGCCACTCATGTATTACTAGTCTATTACTCTGTGTAAATGAAAACTTAAGAAAAAAACAGGCAATGGAACTGAGCAGAAATTCAATTTTTGTTTGTCTAAGTTTCTTTTAAAATTTTACAAATTTTTCAGGCAGGGCTGCAGTGGGTACATACTGGACTCTTCAGCAATCTTGGAGGTAAGAAGGAAGGTGCCTTGAAGGGGCAGGGGATGGCTGAGGGTTGGGGGCGTGGGGTATTTCTCCTCTGGAGACTTGTTTTCTGCTTGTTCATTTGTCTCGTAGGCTGCTGGGGCTAAATCGATGAAATCTGCATTTCCTACAGTAAGCAGCCCAGGTTCCCCCCTGTGGTTTTGTTATTTATTTGCATATTCATATATATTTTAACATTTATGTTGGACTATTTAAGAGTCACTCAAGACTGGCCAGAACTGTGCTGAATGGTGCTGCCAAGAAGGCTTCCAGCCACTGCAAAGGGGAGTGCTCGAGAGAAGGAAGACATTCAAAACCAGTCTTCCTGCTGTTTGATGCATTTTTTAAATAAATATTTTAGAGTAGCTTTAGGGTTGAAGAAACTTTGCAAAGTTAATACAGGGAGTTCCCCGGCACTTCCCACCCAGTTTCCTGCACCGTCACCATCGTGCAGTGACAGTGTGCGGTATCCAATGTCTGTGCGGTGGCGAGACCAGTATCGATGCCTTATGATTACCAAGGACTCACTTAATTCACAGTTCCTTAGTTTTCCTGTTCCAGGATCCCACTAACCACTGAGGCTCCTTCAGCTCCTGTAAACACTTTCTCAGATTTTCCTTGTTGTTGCTGGTGTGAGGTACGCAGACGTTGCCCCTGGCCCGGGTGAATGTGTCCTACTGACCCTGCAGAGCCCAGGCTGTGGGAGAGCAGAGAGCGGGCTGCTGAGAACAACTGAAGTCAGCAATTAAAGAGCACCCACTTGTTTAGGAAGACAGTGGTAATGAGGTGTGGAAAGGCGAGGGCAGACAAAATCCTGGCTGTGGCTACGGCCCCTCCTGCATGAAAATGAACAGGTGCGCTGATAAGGTGCCTTTGAAAAGCGGCACAAATAGAGGCACTGAATTGGAGGCAATTTGCCTGGCCTGACGCCTCCTCCAGGTTTTGGAGGCAGGCTCCTCTCACGGTGAGAAGCTGCAACTCCCCTCCCTGCGGATAGATGGAGCCCCATTCCCAGAACCTGCTGGTCCAGATCCCGCCACTCCGCATCACCACTTCTAGAACTTTCCCAGAAGGTTGGTTATCATGTCTCTTTTACTATCAACTGAAATGTCTGCTTTTATTATTGCCACATGGATTCCCCAATAAATCCATGTACTGGCTCTATGCTTTGGCTTCTGGGAAGTTAGCACTCAGGCGATGTCAGGCCCCCTCCTTGTCTCCCCACTGGTCACCACCATAGCTTCCAGAATCTCAGGGTGGTTTTTGTCGTGTTTCTCCGGCCTGTTTTCTTTGGTTATTCATATTCCACTAATGAGTGAAACCAGCCAGACCGTGTGGCAGGACCTAGCAAATGTCAGAGCAGAAGAGGGCCTCCCTGCTGCCAGGAGCGGACCCAGGCAGGTGCTTCCCAAGCCCTCGGCCGTGGAGACACACAGGACGCAGCACACAACCCCACACAGTGGACACGGGTTATATCAGCTAAATGACTTTTTAAATAGTATATTTATTTTGATACATTTTCCATGAGATCTTGCAATTGCATCAAATTTTAAATGATATTAATGAATCAAAAAGTTACAACTGACAACAATTAAGCGTTCATTTATTTGCCTGACTGTGCACAGTCCATAGGTTCATGATACGCGTTTCCACATAGACTCTGTAAGGCTTTGGATTGCCCAGGGCGATTTGATGTTTAAAATCAATGATCTTTAACAGAGCATTTGGCACGTAATTTTCCATTATGACTTTCCTAAAATTACAAAATGGCCACCTCCTGCCCGTGAAGCATAGCCTGCTTGGTAAGCCCACATCTCCATGCTAGCTCATTCCTGGAGCAAACATTAGCAAAGCAAGCACCTTCCTCTGTCTGTAAACATCAATCAAGTAACCAAAACAGTTTGTGTATCATGGACGGTGTGTTTGGCTGACGAGCCTGTGGAGCAGTTATGTCTCTCTAAGACGAAGCTGAGCGGCGGGCAATGAGGCCTGGGAGTAGAGCAAGAGGCGAGGCGCAAGGAGCCCGGCCAGGTGAGCTGAGTCCTGTTATCCAGGAGGGGACCTGCTAAATGTGGCTTGCAAATATCACAGAGTCTTGAGGGAGAGGCTCTAGCGAAGAGGCCACAGGCACAGACCCCCACTCAGTCAGCCAGCATGCGAGACAGTCTCCTCGGAGGAGCGCGAGGTGAGTGGGGCCAACATTGCACATGTTACATCGGCCAGTTTGGTGCTGATTTGCAAATGTCCTGAGAATCTTGAATTTCCTCTTCTACATGTTAAAATGCTTGAAATCGCAATGGATCCTGCCTTCTATCTGGCATAATTCTCATGCTGAATTTGACACTAAAATTCCGTGAAATAGTATAAATGTCAAGTAATCGTTTTCGTTATGCCTATGTGTATTTTATTAAACCATCGGTTCTTGTTTGTAATTTATTTCCAGGGCAAATGTAGCCCTCGACTTGGAAGGAACAAGACTGGCCTGTTGGTGACAAGGTCTCTGGGGGAACAAACGTGTGGCTGGACCTTTCTGATTCCGGCAACATGTGAGGCAACTTCGCTCACCTGTGTGTGCTCACCAAGGGGCATTCCCTGGAGAAGAGATTTTAATTTTAAAGATTTATTTATTTATGCATACAAGAGCTGGGGTACAAGCCAGAGGCGCCGGAGGGTGAGAGGATTCACCAGAGACAGAGTGGGGAGCAGAACAGGCAGGTTGACTGAAACACACTGCTGAGGGGAGCAGCAGAGGAGGCAGGAGAGGTCTGCTGCGCCCTGCGGGTAAGTCCCTGGCAGGCCAGGGATCCAACTGGTGCTGCAATGGCTGCAGCTAGCTTCATTGCATCTTAACCCCTTGGGCCACCAGGGAGGCCCAGAAGAGACTCTCAAAAATCTGGGGGGCAAAATTATCCCTTCTGGGGATATGGGACAGTCCCCAGTGCTCTCAGCGCTTGCTCGTGGGGACACCTGCCTAGTGGCCCGGGTCGGGAGGTGTTCATGGGCCGGTGACCAGGGCTGGGGAGGTGTTCATGGGTTCCCCTTTGCTGAGGCTCCCTGCTTCCCGCCGGGCTTCTAATCTGCCCTCACCAGAGGCCGACCAGGAGGCCTCCACCGGGAGACTTCGCAGGACCAGGCCAACTCCTGTGACAGCGGCGAGATTGAACCTCTTTCCTCGCGGGAGGGCAAGGACTGTCCACGCTGGACGGACACACACTCACCCTGCAGACTCCCCCTTGCTGCCTGAGAGGCCCCCCCTGGCACCGCCCACTGTGGCTGCACTGAGGCCACGTGGGGGTTGGGGGTGCTCCCGCTTGGGTCTCACTGAGGACGTGAAGGATCAGAAAAGCAATAAAAGCCTGTGAAGTTCCGAGAGAACCACGTTCCAGACAGAGGTGATCAGGTTCAAAGAGGTAGAAGTGGGCCTAAGACTGCAATGTTCAAAATCCAAGAGAAGCCCCTGGGTCTGGAATGGAGGGGCCAGGAGGTGTGGTTTAGAAATGAGCTTGGAATAAAGGCAGACCCAGGTCATAGAGGGGGGTCAGACCCTCCCCAGAGGTGGATAACACTCCAAGTCTTTACACAAATGTAAGCAAAGGCGGCCTTCTTTGTTTGGATTTGTTGAGCTTAATGCAATGGCCATTCTGTGTCTAATTTCTTTTATGGGATACAAATTTCAAATTATTTAACTTAATGCCAAGGTAATGAGCGAGGCCCTCCGGGAGCGCTGTTCCAGGCAGGCAGCAATTCTGCACACGTATTTCTTTCCCTCCTCCATATTGATGGGAAGATCCTGGGCCTGGAGTTCCTTCAAGAAAACAAAATTTAAACTAGCTCAGTGCGCACACAGTGGAGGCATGTGCTAGTAACAGAAAAAGGAAAGTAAACCGTTCTTAAATACCTGTCTTAAATGTCCACATTGAAGGGATATATGGCTTTCCTAGTGTTTCACACATCTTAACATTTCTTTTGAGACAATAAAGTGACCATAAATTATTGAGAGGAAAATGTCTACATTATGCATGGGACAGATTCCTTTCAGTCCAACATCAAATAAATGCTCCATTTGCAGCAGGCTCAGTATCGTTCAGACAACTGCCTTCTGCGACTCAGCGGGGGCTGGGCTGCCAGGGCACACGCGTCTCTGCACAAAGACTGTCTGGGCTTTCTCAGGCACTCGTCTGGGGCACTGCTCTTTCCAGGGTCGTGTTCTGGGGGTTCCAACTCATTGGGGTCAATTCCTCAAGACAAGCCAGTGTGGCCGTGGCTGTTATTGTGGTCTTCTTAGAGATGAAGAAACTGAGGCATGAAGATGTTAGGTGACCAGTCCAAGGTCACGAGGACCTAAGTGGATGGAACATAATCCCCATGATTTTTTCAGATCGAGCAAAGAGAATGTGGCTATACTCTTGATCATTTTCAAATATAGTTTTGATATTAAACAAATAAATAAGCAAGGGTAGAGACAGGTTGTCTTAGAATTTTAATGCTTTAGTGATTTTATTGAAAGCATAATTCAGCCTGACAAAGACATGAGGAGGGGCAGGGTTGAAAGAGAAGTGGTCAGAGAATCTCATTCCTTCCTTAGACCAAAAAACCATTGATGAGTAGCCTGTAGGGAATTATTGTTCCTTCTTTTCTTCTCCTGTAAGTTTTTGTCACCTGAACCTCCACTTTCCTGTGATTTCATCGGGTTGATATTTGGGATTGAGTGTGAAGATAATGGATAAATGGGCAGGGAATGCGCATTTATGAGATTGGAGTGTGGAGTGGGCTCTGATTCATTGATTCGTTCACTGATTCATTGCTATCAATTTAAAGGGTGCAAATGGAGGGTCAGGGGTCTGCGGTGGAGAACAAGGGGCTTTGATGGTGGGTGTGGTAACATACATCCCAAGAGCTGTGACCCTACACTCCTAAGTCATATACATGGTTGGAAACCACTGTCACCTCAATAAAAAAATAATACAATAAAAAGACATGTAATTGGTTTTCCAAAATATGAATGGAAATGCAAAATAAAATAAAGATGAGCCCCCCCACCCCCACCTGCCCAAGCTCCCTCTGAGGATGAACTCAATTAGGAGGGTCCTGTGGTGTTAAGGACCAGCTGACCCTGGCCAGGAGACACAGCAATTAAGGGGTCTTGAGCCCCTCAGGTCCTTTCTGTGCTCACCCTTTAGAATTTTACTGGTTCTAGGCTGCCTTCAGCTGCCCCCACCTAACTACCTTAACACTACATCCAGCTCTTGCTCTCACCAGCCTGACTGCCTCCTCCCCACCTCCCGCCTTGCAAATACCCGATTCATCAGTGCCCCAAAGATGTCCTCCCTTCAGATGGCATAGTTTAGTGACAGCAGGAGGCAGCAGCAAGATGGATTGTATGACTTTCAGACAATCCCTTTGGGGAAGTGATTTGACTAGGCCAATGTCATAATACCCTCCAAAATACGCCTGTAGGTAGACACCAGCACACAGAGCTAACTTGCCAGAAATAGCTGTCCACATAGGCAGTTGGACCAAAGTAATGATTCACCGCTAAGCAAGGAATCCACACACCTGAATGGCTTCCAGGTTCCACTCTGGCATGCCTGGTCCTTGGCAAGTAATCTGAGTCCTCTGAAAACCATTTTATTTATTTTCAAAAAGTACCACGTTTCCTACGAATGCCATCAATCTCTTTAAAGTCTCAATATATATTTAAAATTATCTTAAGACCAAGTGTTACAATGCATTCATTAAAAATAAGTAAAATCTCTCTCATGTTTTAATATAAAAATATTTGCATCAATGACATTAATAGCTAGAGATTTAACATTAACACCAGGCAATTTTTGCAAAGTCAAACAGAATTTAATCAAGTAATTCCTAGGGCAGAAACCCAACAAATTAAATGTTAGTTGGAATAATATTGATTAGGATAAGTAAATTGCTTAAATAAAATGAGTATTAAAAATGTTAGATCGATTAATAATTACGCCACTTGAGTGCATTTTTTTAATAGCCAGCTGTTCTTACACCACTCTAAACACACCCTCACTTTCCTCCACTCCCACGCTATTCTTTTTTTTTTTTAACTGTTGATGATAATATATTAAATCTGCAAGTGGAGAAACGGGCAACACAGATATGTTTTGAAGCCCTTCTGAGGTTGTAGATATAAGGAGCCTGAAATATTAGATTCAAACACGGTCCTGGAAGACACATGGAGAGAAGCCTATTTGACTTTTACAATAAAAAGCACAAGGACATCGGTACCCGTCCAAGTGTCATTAAGTCTCTTTCAAGTAGGTCAGTCTAGCCCAGCTTATCCAAAACCCTGGGAAGGTGAATTTAGGAGAAATAGCGAGGGCCTGTGAAGGGCACTGATCTTGGCTAAAGTGGAGGGAAGATACTTCAAATCAAGTCCAGTGTCATTTTCCCAAATTATAACACGTGTCCAGCACCTTGGGGAGGACAGACACGTGAAATCTTTCACTGAGAAAGACTTAACGTTAAAAACTTTCTCTAGGGCCTCCCCTGTGGCGCAGCGGATTGAGCGCCAAGCTGTGAAGCTGTTCACAGCCTTTGCTGTCCAGGTTTGATTCCTGGCTGGCCAGGGAGATACCCACATGGCGCAGCAGACCTCTCCTGCCTCGCCCGCTGCTCTCCCCAGCAGTGTTTTCAGTCTGTCTGCCTGTTCTGCTCCCCACTCTGTCTCTGGTGAATCCTCTCACCTTTCCGTGCCTCTAGCCTCTACTCCAGTTCTTGTATAAAAAAAAAATAAATCTTAAAAAAAAGTTGCATATACTTAAAAAAAAACACTTAGCCATTCAATGAACAGCAGAAAACTGTATTTGTCTAAGTGCAGATCTCCAGCCACCTGCCCTAGATCACACCTGCAGGTGGATGAGGGATGGACACCTCACAGCCCCACCACACTGCAGGTCTGGTGGGTGGTCCCGGGAGTCTGCATTTCAGCACACCCCTAGTATCATTCACTCAATGGAATTAAGAATTTCTGACTCTGCTCTGCTGTCTTCAGACCTGACTCAAATAGTAAAATTCAAAAACTACACTGCCACGTTAGCCTCAGACTTTAGGGGAAATACTCATCTCGATCTCAAATTAGTTGGAAAATGAGGAAGGATTCTTATTCATAGAACCATGTTGATGTTGCACGCACAATACCTCCAAGTTTTCATCTTATTATTCATCCTATTTTAAGTTTATTTCAATTCAAGTATTAAAGAAAATCAATATATTCTTTCCCAAAACAACTGAAATGTAACAGACTAGTTTCCAGTGTAACATTCCTTGGAAAACACCAAGGGGAAGTGGACATTGTTTCTACTGCAGTTTTGTGACGTTCCATTACACACAGGATCTATACACACTTGGGTGCTAAGTCGAGTAGAACGTCTGTTGATTAAGTTCTTTTTAAAATAAATTTTCAAGTAAAAATTTGATAGGTATCCTTAAAAACATTTTTATAGCAATTACATACTGTTTTTTTTTTTTAATATTCCCATTTGCTTTGTGTTGACTTTTGGTACAATTATTATTTCCACCTTGATTAGTCATCACAGCCATCAGATAAAATTGTATCCACGGTCTGCAAAATGTTGAATTTTAATTTACACACAGATATTCCCTATACTTGATGGAGGAGAAAATCATCTAACCTTTTCTGATTTCCTTTGAAGTTAAAAGCACAATAATCTACACAGGTTATCTGTGGCATAATAATGAAATAATATATGAAAGAGCTTTAAAATGTTAAATGAGTCAAATCAGAGTAGGGTATGATTATCACTCTGCTGTTATTACCACTTGTACTATTAACGGTAATGGCAGTGACATAATGCCCTTTGAATGGGGGACAATAATAATAATACTGTCATTTATTAAGAGCCTACTAGATACTTTATATGCATTATGACATTTAATCTTCTCAACAGCCAAACGAGGTTAGTCATAAGCCCATTTTTTAAATAAAGAACCGGAAACTCAGAGTTCTGCAATAATCTTCTGAAAGATCTGCCCAGTGGGTGAAGTTGTGCAGGGACCTCAAGGTTCTCTCTTGTTGGATCCCTAGGGTGCCCACTGGGGTCTGACACCTGGCAGGCACTCAGCAATAAAAGGGTACGACCCAGATACTACAGCTTCCACCTTCTCTAGCTGCCTCTTGCCAGCAGTATTTTCAGGGTTCTCCAGAGAAATTGAAAAAACGGACATGCAAATACGCAGAGGGATTTATTTTAAGGAATTGATTCAGACAAAAGTGGAAGCTGGCAAGCCTAAACTCTGCAAGGCAGGTCAGCCGCTGGAGACCCAGGAAAGAGCTGCAGTTCGAAGGCCACCTGCTGGGGCAATCCCCTCTGCCTCGGGGAGTCCGTCTTTCCTCACCTGATTGGATAAGGCCCACCACATCGGGACAGTTAACTGCTTTACTCAAAGTGCGTTGATTAAATGTTAAAATCGACGTAACAATGTCTTCACGGAACCATGAAATGTTTGACAAAATATCTGGGTAGGGGGCCTGGCCAAGCTGACACATAACATTAGCCATCACAACCCCCCACTCAAGGCAACACCACACTTCACTTCAGCAGCCACACAAAGTCCAGTGGCATTTCCAACAGCAATGATACATTTTCCAAAATCTTACCAGTTCTCCCCAACTCAGGAGCTACCATCAAGGTCCACACCCCCTCAAACCTGTTCTTCTTGCTTCTACTATTGCTGCCGTGTTGTCTGTTCTCAACAGAGTAGAAACACAAGATCAATGATGACTTTTATTTATTTATTTTTTGATTAATTAATATTTTATTTTTATATAATTCTTAGATAATTTTTCATTTTTGTGCAATGTACGCATTTTCATTTCGGTTATATTCCCCAAACAATTACACCCCCCTTATTCCCTCCGCGCACCCCCCACCCCCCGTAGTGTGTCTCTGGTTTATAGTTGCTTGTTGATTTTGATTTTTACTTTGTATTGATTAGTCTTTTTCCTGGTCCATATTTAGGTTTTCTAGATTCCTGCTATGGGTGAGACCATCTGGTATTTTTCTTTTTCTTTCTGGCTTATTTCGCTGAGCATGATCCCTTCCAGCTCCTTCCATGTTGCTGCAAACTGCATGTGTTTAACTTTTTTGATGGCTGAGTAATAGTCCATGGTGTATATGGACCACTTCTTCTTGATGACTTCTTATTGGAGTAAAAATCCCACATTGACTTCCCGTTTCACTCAGTGGACACCCAAGATCCCTGCACCGACTTCCCAGGCCCCATGTGGTGGGTCCAGCATCCCATTTGCTCTCACCTCCTACGTCCCCCTGTTCCACTTGACGTGGTCACATGGGCTCCACACTGAGCCCCACCCCACTGAGCTGCTCTGTGCCTGGAAGGCTCTTACCCCAAAGAGTCACAGGACTGATTTCTTCATCTGTGTAAGCCCTTGTTCTTGCCACCATCTTCCCGAGTCCTACCCCAGCAAGGTCTTTAGACACTGTACTCCCTCCATGCCTCTTGGTTTTCTGTGATCCTCTAACACATTTAGCAGCTGAAAGTGGCACCATATGTCACCTTATTATTCTGGAGGCAGAAAACCAAGTGGGCTCATGGGGCTGCGTGCTGAGCTCTCTGAGGCCACGTCAGTTTGTCCTTTGTAGGACAGAGCAAGGAAGGTCAACCCTTTCAAGGATCGGTCTTCTTTCATGTCCATAGTTTCCTGTTTCTTTACAAATTTATCATTTCCCAGCATAATGACTGAATGGTTTCCCCCAACATTGGAACTAAAGTATATTTATTTAAAAGAGCGAAGGCTTATCTGAACAGCTTTCCATGGTCTTAACTTGGGCTGCTGTAGACTGGGTGTCCGAGGCCTTTATTCTCACAGTTCAGAGGCTGGAAGTCCAGCACCCACAGGCCGGGTTTGGAATTGGTTCAGACAACATTGGAGCTGTCACGTCTCAAAGCTGCAGGGTGGGTTGGCAGGATGGAACCATGTCTCGTGCTCTGTCCTCATGCGGTGGAGAGAGAGGGCTCTGCCCTCTCACTCATAAAGGGCACTAATCCCACTCTGGGGCTTCACCCACGTGACATCAGCTAACCCACATTACCTCCTCAAAGCCCTGCCTTTGCTTAAGATCACTTTGGGAATGAGGGCTTCAGTCGGGGAATTTTGGAGAACCCTACAAATTAGTCTGTGACATTCCCTTTTCTTGAGTTTCAACAAACATGCTCATTCTGTCCTTTTAAGTGTAAGTCAACAGTCTTTGATAAACAACTGAAAGAAAATTGGAACACGTTCATTCCCTCGTCCACTTTTTCATTTCTCCACTTATTCTCTAATCTTTTTCAGAAATTGCATGGGTAAAGTGGAATCAGATTTTCAAATCAGAATTTTTGAACAAGTCACAAATAGGTGACAGCCTTTTAACGTGAAAGAAGTCATTTCCAAACAAGGTGGTTTATTTCTTTTTGAGAATCAAGTCCAAGTGTCATCACTTATTGCACAATCCTATTTTTTGGATAACCCTGAAAACTTTTTAGGCAGTGAAATATATCTTAAAGCCCCAATTATTGTATTAAATAAACATTTTATATTTTAGGTATTTTTAACCACCAATATTTATTTATTTTATGTGGTCAAAAGGAAAAATCCTTACCTTTAAAAATGTTGTGTGTTAGACAACTTCACAGCTTTTATGAAGCCATTAAAGAAGCTAAGTTGAAAATATAGACTTTGGTAGCAGGAAAGCAAACAAAAATTAAATTAGAGTGTTCGCTTTAGCAGGTAGCTGACTATAAAGAACAATCTTTGGTTGGGAAATCAGAAAGCTTGGAGTGCAATCAGAGTACCTGCCAGTAACCATTAGGGAATTTTAGACAAGGCAGGCCACGTTGGGTCAGTTTGCTTATAAGTCCTGATGCACTTTGTAAATAGATAATATGTCAACACTGAACATCATTACCTTTAAAAAGCCCTTGAAAGCCTCAGATTCTATAGTTTTATAACAAATCTAAAACAAATCAGAATTCTAAACTGTCCATTAAAATTATATTATGATAGTATCTTGAATTTATAAAGCCTGCACTTTACAAAGAACTGCAGACAAACTGGCCCCTTCGCTTACCCTGACAGCCATTGCTTTGTGATGATGACATGAGGAAACCTCACCAAAAAGATAAACCAATGACAAATATGCATACGGGAAGACGCCCACCAATGCCTATGGCCTGCACCCCAGTTCTTGTATGCATAAATAAATATAACTTAAAAAATAATAGCATCTTCAAAAAAAAAGCAAACCTCTGAAAGCAACCCCATGTTCATATCCACTGGGGTTCAGCGGAGGAGATGCCCTCTCTTCTGCTGAATGTGCCTCTGCAGAGGAGGAGCCCCCTGCCGTGTGGAGCAGACGTTGGGTTCCATAGAGTCACTTCTCGGTGCCTCTGAGGGAGGTCACACATCTTATGGCTGAGTGGAGGAACTGCTCTCCCTTTTCTGAGCTCATCGACTGCTTAAAAACAGGGTTTCCCACCCTGTAATTTTATTTTACGGTTTCAGTAAAAATGTATAGAAGAAAACTCTAGCATTTGATTGAACAATTCCATTTTCCTCTTCCTATAGACAGTGTCTGCCCCTCTGCTGCAGCACATAAAGGATATTCTGTGTTCTGACGTAATGTGCAACCCCCCCTGTCATCTGCTCACAGTCTGCTTGTCCGGCCAGACCCAGAGGCGCGGTGGGAGTCATGCATTCGTAACAAGGGCCCTGAGGGTGATACTTTTGTTATTTTGACATCAGCGTTTCCCCTCATTTTGCTAACCTCGTTGGTCGTCATGTTTGGTCAGAAGCTCACAGAGATGTGCTATGCACCCAGGATGGCTTGGTGTGCTGCGGTTTGTGTTGAGATGTCTTCGGGGTTTACTTTTCACCAGGTAACCTGGCCGTGTATTCACCTTGCTGCTGGGTGTCTCTAGTGCAAGGATTTCTATGCATTTTCTCTGCATTTATGGAACTCCTGGGAATGATAAGTCAAACTATTTTTAACATTACTCCTGAGAAAAGCCAAATTTGGAAGTGCAATCTCAATCGTCAGAGACAAATTCAATAATAAGCAGTATAGGGAAAATAGTACCTATTATTGATCAAACATGTAGCACAAAATTGGCCATTCTTTAAGTGTACTGAACCACAAGGCTGATCTGGTCCTTATTCACCGCTAAGCACGGATTCAAACAAAGCCTCTGAAATAACTAAGAAGAAAATCTTTTCTTCAAAATAAATTCCATAACTAAACAGAGAGAAAATGTACAACCAAAAGATTAATTAAAATGTTTGTGACTCAACCAAGAAGATGATTTCTGTTAAAATGGCGGTGGCTGTTGGCCTTAGTCATTTGACATCGGAAGGAAACTCAAGGCTGTAGATTCCATCCCATTGAGCCAGGCTTGCTTGCCTTTTATGCCCAAACTGATTGTTTGTCTTCCTAGCCATGCTCCTAAACAGAATGACAGATTGTGGATGTGGAAATAAAAACCCACTTAACAGTGTTAGCTGCACAAGGCTCATATGTCATCACCTTTGGTGGAGACTCAGAGGTGCTTGGCGGTTGGGGAAACTGAGGCAGGCTTGGGAGCAGGGCATCTTGGTTAGGCTTGCGAGCCTGTCAGGCTTTCCTAACTTGGAAGCAGGACAACCAGTGCTGGAGTCCTGACGGTTCTGGGCTGATTTCTGTAAGGCTGTGGTTTAGCTTTCCCAGCTAGTTGCTGCTAATTGGGGGTCACACCTTATTGTCATACGTGGTCTGGCCAAATCCATCTGTGTGTTCAGTTTCCCAGGGTTGTTATCATGTGGACAACAGTGATTGTATGCCAAATAGGTGCAACACTTTCTCTCAAAATATCTTCTCTCTGTTATTTTTTTACCCAAACTTTAGGAAGGAGCTGAAAGACCATCATCTATGCACCTGTACTCAATAGTCTAAGGCCATTAAATGTGATCTCACAGTCAGTGATTCATAAATTCAGCAGGTAACATCTAGTTCAATGTCAGTGAGAACAAAAATATCACCCCCTGGCCTGGGCCACGGTCTGTGTGGAGTTGGCATGTTCTTCTTTTGTCCATATGAGTGTTTTAAAGTTTCCTTCCAGATCCTAAGGACATTCACCTGAGGTCCCTTAGTGTGTCTCGATGGTCCCAGTCAGTGTGAGTGTGTGTGCACTTGCACACACGTGCATGCACATGCCATGTGTGTGGATATGAGCGTGAGTGGCTATGCCCCTGTCTGCAGCCCTAACCTGAAATGAACAAGTGGGAACATGAATGAATGAGGAAATGAATGAAAAAAATTACTGCTTCATATTAGACGTTCTTTGGGTCTTTCTTTAGAAGTTTGGTTACGTTTGTGTCTAGACATATGCCTTCGGAACTCAGATTTTGTTTATATCACTTGGCATATGGTAAAATTGGTTCCATAATGCCCATTTTGATTAAAGTTGAGGTTTTCTAAGAACCTACTGACTGTCAAATTAGGACTTACTGTGGCAGGTGGTCAGGATACTTTCTCCCCAACATGGTCATGGGGAAATTTGCTCTCTAGATGCCTTTCTCTTGTTGATTACAAATGTTCTTTAATCACTAAATTATAAAACAACAAAATGTATATAGCATGTCCAAATTGCAAGTAACTCAAATATAAGTTGCTTCTCCATCTTCCTTATCGAATGGGTAAGTTATCCTGAAAAGACTCCCATATTGCTCAAGCACTCTTCGCTCTCTCTCCAAAGAAATGTGTCTGCTGTGAATATCCTTGTCCAGGGGAAGCAGCTTAGTAGAATTTTCTTATTTAACTCTTTCATGTAGGTCTTGCAAATCTGGATTTTTCCTTTCATTTTATGTCCATTACCTAATCCACTGTTTGTAATGAGGATGGGTTAAATAAATGCAAGATAAATGCAAAGGCAAAGTTGCTGCATTATCTGTTTATTTAGCAATTACCAGTGTATTAAGGTTCGCTTTGTAATTAATTACTTAGTTGTTAACAAGTTGAGATGATTTTCAGGTACTTGCTTTAAGCGTTAGGTGATATTACCTGTAGACCTTTAAATCAAAGTCCTCATGCAAAGGAAAAAAAAGAATGTCTTGTTGAATATGCCACTTTGAATTTTTTTTAGCAATCCTTTAACATTCCCATAAAAATGGGAATTGATGGCTGGGGGAAGAACAAGAGTCAAAGACATAGTAGATGCATTAAATTAACAGCAGTGATAACTTGTTTGTATATAACTTATTATTCAAACTGGGCTGGTTTAACCACAAAAGCTCAGAACATCTGTGAACTTGAATTCGACTGGCTTTGCCATTTGTGATTTCCCTGCTCTATGTGCCCTATATTAAGAATATGTTTTGATACATCCCATTAGCTTATGGCAGTCACCTAGAAAGAGAGAATGCCACCCGGATATAAAACTCCAATTGCTTTAAAGACAATATTTGAAACAATAATGCAGTTTTTTGGTTGTTGTTGTAGTTATTTCTTAACCATTATTTTGTTTACAAACGTGTTTTCTCTTTTTATCCACAGGGAACATTTTTCAAAGACGATACAAAGTTGATTACAAGGAAGCTAAGTGGAATTAGTGGTTAAAGTTATTCAGTGAGTCAACAATGGAACAAAGGAAGTATAACTATTCCGATCAATGATCCTGTTCCATGAATGCCACTCACAAAATGAGTTTACCTCAAGGTTAGAGGATATACATGGCAACAGAGTGACAAATATGCTTGATGACAATGAGCAAGAAATGAGCTAATCAGAGATTCAACAGGAAATTGTGATGTACTTGTTATTACTGGTCACTAGAAAAGTTTCTGAAGTTCTCAAAGTTTGTAAAAAAAAAAAAATGGTTTATTCTCCAAAGTTATCAGATATTTAAATTAAGATTGAAGATAGTTTAGTGAAAAGAGTGTATTTCTATTCCTTACTAGACAATCAGACTTGGTTTAAATTAGGCATATCAGTTTCACAGGCAAGATCTTTTCAAATTTAAAAAAATGTAGGGCCTCTCCTGGTGGCGCAGCGGTTGAGTGCTGGGCTGCGAAGCTGCCCGCAGCCTCTGCAGTGCGGGTTCGATCCCCGGCCGCCGGCGAGGGTTCCACATGGAGCGCAGACCTCTCCTGCCACCCGCTGCTCCCCTCAGCAGTGTATTTCATCCGTCTGCCTGTTCTGCTCTGTGCTCTGGCTCTGGTGAATTCTCTCACCCTCCTGTGCTTCTGACTGTACCCAGTATTTGTATAAATAAACAAATCAATCTTAAAAAATAAAATAAAATAAAATAAAAAATGTATCATTTGATCAATTGGATCAATTGCTTCAATTACAATCGATGTCTCCCACTGAACTGCATTAAGTTTCTGTTACTGTTAATCTAAAATATGATTATAATAGTCCTCAATTTTTTTCTAAATGATGGCCAAAGCCAGAGCGTTTATACTAAATGCTGGCCAGAATGTGGAGCTGGGGGAAGGCTCATTCATTATGGTAAGATTCCAAATGGTGCAACACCCTGGGAAGACACTGGGGTGTTTCTAACAACTCTAAACATTCTCTTGCCATACAAACCAGCAAATCCATTCTTTGACATTTATCCAAATGTGGGTTGTTGAAGACACCCACAGAAATACCTACATAAGAATATCTATAATGACTTTATTCATAATGACCATAATGACTTTATTCATAATGACCATATTCATAATGGAAGCAAATAAGATGTCCTTTCTAGACGAATGGCTAAATACATGTAGTACATCCAGACCATGAAATATCATTCACTGGTAAAAAGAAATGTGCTGCCCACATTTGGAAGAACATTAAATTCATATTACTAAATAAAAGAAGCTGATCAGAAAAGGCTACTTGCTCTATGGTAACCCTTTCGCTATAAAATTAAAGCAACCCCCCAAAAGTGTTAAATAAATATAATTATATAAATAAATATAATTATAACCCAAAACTTCAATCTTTCATTGTCAAAGTGAAAGTTGGTTAATGACGTTACATAATTTATACATATCAGTGGTTCTCGCATTTTCATTTTAGCTTTAGAAACTGGAAAGAAAGGACAAGCAGCTCCCCGGTAAATCACTGTCTAGCTTTATAGAGGAAATGTCCCTGGGAAAGAAAAAAGGGAAGTGAACCAATTAAATATCTTTATAAACATTCTTATGATCAAAGTGACAAGTGCACTAGAAATATTTGCTAGTAAGTAGGTCGTTTTCTACAAGATGCTTTTAATCAGATACAGTAAATCTTTCCAAGAACCTGGAACCCACACATCATTAAACAACAGCAGCCTGGAGAGTGTCGGTTCAGGTATTTGCTGCTCTACATTTACAACGGAAGTGTTTCATTACCCAGTTGTGCCCCCTCTGTGTCCGTGTCCGACTACACAGATTACTTAGAGACATCACAAGTCACCTGGGCCAGGAGATGTCCAGCACGGCAGGGGCCAGCCTGGGGAGGGGCAGCGGCGATCCCAGACCTCAGCTTGGGCCTGTCCTTTGTGACTGCTTGCATCATTGAAATGCAGAACAAGGCCTGACCTTGGATAAGGTTCCTGACTCATGTGAATCTTAATGACCCTTTGGAAATTTAAATTAATAAATTATACATGTGATATGTATATATGACATTCATAAATATTTTTACGATAAAGTAGACTAATTGATTACCAATGATATAATCAGTGGAGTAATAATCAAACCTTTCTAGGTCTTCCCATCATGTATCTTCTCTATTCCTGCTTCAGCTGAGTCTCAGTGGAGCACATTATAAACTACTGGTCTCACAGAAAGATTTTAAGCTTTGCAGCAAAGTAGAAAAGATTTCAATTGGGATCTGTGGTCTGCCCCTCATTGAGATTTAAGTTCTTAAGTTCTATGAACCTAAATGTTCCCTTTGGCAAAGTATATTTAATATTGGCATTGCTATGTGGTTAAAATGCAACCATTTTAAGTGTTTGGTATATGGAAAACCACATCTTAGAGCAAGTGTCCAGTTGAAACATCAGATGATTTGTCTTTGATCAAGTATTGGGTTATATTTTATTGAGTATATTAGATCAATATGTAGCATTATCAGAATTTTAGAACTTCAAATATTGACATTATATAGGAGACTTACCAAAAATTTACAAGGTAGAAAGCTGGGAAGAATGGTTAATGCTGTGGATGACAAGCAGACCGAAGATTTAGGAAGGAATTCTTGGGAAAGCAGCCTGTAGAGAATGAAATTACAGACTCCGTCAAAAACCGCCGAGCGTGAGAATTCTAAGAAAAGTTACTATTGTCTATGGATTCTAAAAGCTCCTCTTATGATGAGCAGAATTCATTATGAATCATAACACACAACTAAATAACTTCTGTACTTCTGTTTTACGGTCTGGATTACTAAGTCACTGTGTAAGAAAGTGGCGTTATATAATCGATATACCTTAGACAAGAGCAACTTTTTGATGTCATTTGTGAAACACTGGGTAGAAAAGTCCCTTTCCAAAGGAAAAAAAAAAAAAGCATGTAGTGCTACTCAGTGTCCCTGGGAGATGGGAGACCCATAATTCAATCGACAAGGAGCTATTCTATTCAGTAGTTTTATAAACATGGCTACAATAATCTTTTATTAAATAGCAAACACACTGGAAGTCTAGCACATTGAACTGTCAACGTTTAGCACTATTTTGCCCAAGAGCACAAGCTCGAAGCACAGCTAAGAATAAGGAACTTGAAAATGGAATGGATGCTGAGGAGCTCTTGATGCTGGGAAGAGAGGCTGGATACATTTACAACACCAGCGTGTGGGGGGCTCACTGTGCTCAGACCAGGCCACTAACGGGGTGTAGGGGGTCAGTCCCTTGACTTTGTTCTCTGTCCTTTATGAGCGCTGGCGAGAAATCTCGGTCAGGGGCCTGTAGTATGACTATGATATGTCCTCAGATCTTCATGCATTTTCTGGACCTATATGTTTTGTTCAGTAAATACGTGTAAGTGTAGCCCCTGAGCTGGCCGGCGGCCCAGCCCCTGAAGGACACACATTCCAAGCAGCACAGAACTCTGCCCGTTATTCTCCCAGAGCTGATCTTGTCTTGTTTTTCATCTGTTTTTAAAGTAATTGAGCAAAATTGCTCAGATACATTTGTCAGATTAATTCACATCTGTCTGTTTCAGATTCTCACCAAAACCTTCATAAAATATGGGCTCAATCGCTTTTGCACGTTCTCTGGTCATTTTCTTTTATTTTAAAGATTTGTTTATTTATGCATATAAGAGCTGGGGTACAGGCCAGAGGAGGTGGGGGGTGAGAGGATTCACCAGAGCCAGAGCGGGGAGCAGAACAGGCAGACTGGCTGAAATACACTGCTGAGGGGAACAGCAGGAAGACAGGAGAGGTCTGCGGCACCATGTGGGTATCTCCCTGGCCAGCCAGGAATTGAACTTGTGCTGCAGAAGCTGCGGATTGCTTCATAGTGTGGTGCTTAACCCCTTGCGCCACCAGGGAGGCCCTTGCTGGTCATTTTCATATAGTACGACTTTCAATGGCTCCTTGGGGCCGGATCTCGTAGCATAAGTGAGTGGGAAGTGTCCCAGCCCTTTGGCCAAGGGCCCACTTCTCTCAGTGAGTGAACTGAAGGAAAATACCTGCAGGGGATGTGATCTTAACACACCACGTGTTGTGTGTGCACTGGTTTCCAGTAGCGGTGGCACAAGGGACATGCCTCCTATCCCAGGCTGTGCTTGTAGCAGACGGCCTCAAAGTCCTCCAGCTAAAGACATTCAGCCCCGAATGAGCTGTTGATAATTTTGCAGTTATCTTGTTAGTGTTTCCTGACTTGCTTTTTTGTGTACATTTTTATTTATTGCATCAACAATGGTGTACATCAGTGGATGTGATTTGGGTTATTGGTTCACATCTCTTCACATGTGTGTTAGCACATTGTGCCCACCACGAGACAGCCCACAGCGTGGCTGCCATCCTTCCTAAGGGCTGACTTCCCTGCCTACCTGCTCTCTTTTACTGTTTACTTATTTTTAAATTCAGAATAATTTATTTACTCCCTAGAAGGTAGCAAGAATTCCCAGCAGACTAAGGCATTCATGACCCATTCTCTCTCTTATTCCTGGTAAAATGCTTCTCTTTAGAGTTAATATTAAAAAAATCTTTGAATATTTCCTCTAAAATATTTCTCATGCAATGGGAAATGTAGTGAGATATTTACAATAGAACGAGAATATCCCACTTAGTTATTGAAAACAAATGGACACATAAGTGGCGGTTTTCTGACTAATCTAGAGTGAGTTTGGCATAAGCATGGTGGCCCAGAGGCAGCAATGAGCATTGTGCTGTGACTATGGTCACGTTTGTATCACACACTTACAGTGATTTCTTCCTCTTAGCTTTGTAATCATTGAGTCAACGTAAGCAGGATCATGAACACTAAGACTGTGATAAATTCAGCTGGCAATTCCCTTGTCAAGCTTGCTTTCCAGCCAGGAGATAGATGGGATGGGGTTGGAGAAGTCCTGCAAGCATCCACTTGTATGCGGGAGGCATTATTGCCTATAAAGGGCCAAGGTAAAGATGGAAATGATCGCTTTTCAAAGCAGTCATTGACTATTTGCTGTATACAAGACATTTGGAAGAAAATGTGCCATATATTTCTGAAGAAAAGGCCACAACTCAGACAATTATTCCTTTTAAAAATATTGTATCATCAGCATGTATGTGCTTCACTCTTGAAAATTTATTTTCGTCTCCACCCCAGAGCTGTGTAATGTTTATGAAATTTCATCGACAGAGGACATTTTCTGTGTTTCAGGGAATAAACTAGACAATTAAAGGGACTGATACATAACGACGCTTTGTATTGTTTTTATTGTGGTTGCGAATAAATCTCATCCAGACAAAATACTTTTACATCTCATGAGGACACAAGATAAAGTAAATTGTAAAAAGACTGAGCCATGGAGAGAGCTCGTTATCCAATGTAAAATACACTGAAATCTATACTCATTATGTCCATAGAATCATCAGTTTTCAGAGAGAAATCATATATTTCTTCAGCATTTTTTCAGTACAACTTATGAACAAGTGATGTAACCAATAATGGTATATTTTATATGCTCAATGTGAATGAAAAACCCTGGAAATCTAAGGTCATATGCTTATCTGTGTATATTTATTTTCAGATGCCACTGCAAAAGGTAGGTTTGTATCATGGGCTGAGAAGTGGTGTCAGACAAGCGTGTGTGTCCTCTGTGGCAGAGGGAGCTTCCCCAGGAGGGAGCAGGTGGGCGTGAGATGATGGCGGGCCTGTCTCAGACGCCCTCACGGTTCTCCCCCAGGTCTGACGACAGTCTGCACATCACCTAAGGCTTAGACATCATCACAAACTTCAAATGAGATTATTTTTTGCCCAGGAGTCACTGTCTTCTTTTGTGTACTTTCTCCATTTGCCCTCACATTTCTGCATTCCTCTCTCTCCAAAAGTTAGTTATCAAAATGTACCCCAGAACTCTGGTATTTCTCATGGTAATGATAATCCAGACGAAGTTAGGAACTACTCTTGGATTTTCTTCTGTTCTCTAAAGGTTACTTTTCCAGGGTTTCTCAGAATATAACCTTTCTCAGACTTGTCTGTCTTGGGACACATTTGCCTCCTAATTCTAAGACGTCACCCCCTCGCTGGATATTTTTTTCTGCCTCCAGATGTGATTTAGTATGTTTTTGAAATTCATTCCCTAAGATAGTTTGTAGCAAACCAATGATAGAAAGAATGTAAGTGAACAAAATGGAAGAAACAGTTTTCTCTCAAACCTAACAAGCTAAAATCAGCAATAATTGACCCTAAGCAGCACGATTTATAACACGTTTTCTGTTGTCAATCGCTGTGTCACAAATGTCCCTCAAATTTAGCAGCTCTGACTAACAGTGATGTGGGGTCTCTCCATGCTGAGGATCGGCCATGCATTTCTTCTGCTTCCCAGGGCGTCAGCAATAGCACTGAGGTGACTAGAAGGACAAATGTGACCTCCTCAGGTGACAGGAAGCTGGTGTTGGCTGTTGGCTGGGAATCCCACAGGGAGGAGAAGGAATCCTCATTTGGCTGCTTGGACTTTGTCACAGAAAGGAGGTTGGGTCTAAGAGTTTCCCAAGTGTAAGGAAGTGCGTTCTGCTGATCGTCATAATCTGTGGGCTCAGAGATCTTTGAAGCTCCTTTCTTTACAGTTTTCTCTTTGTCAAAGTAGTGACAGGGGCAGCACATCCACAGGAGGGGACACTCCCCATTTTTTGAAGAGGGAACAGCATGTGTGTGCAGGAGGAAGCAAATGGCAGCAGCCATATTTGGAGACCATCTACCACAGGTTGCCTGAGAAACAGTTTTCCACATGACGCCTTCTGAGAAAGTATAATTTGACTCCTAAGACATATTTTACTTATAATTTCCTTCAGAGTCTAAAATAAACTTTCTTTCAAAAGGCTCTGACTCACAGCAATGCGGTTAATCCCTCTCACACCTGACAAAGCAACGCCTCTCCTTTGGGTTTCAATCAGTGACGCCTTTCCAAGAAATGCATTTCCCTGGGCTATTAAAATATTATCCTGCTACAAAATACAAAGCAAATACAGCATGCACTGATTATCTTGTCATCAGAATGCCTCATTATGTTTTTCTTTTAATGAGGAAGTTATTTGTAAGATTCCTGAGCTGTGAAATGCATTCTAATTAATTTTGGGATATTAATTGGTATTAAATATTCTATACTTATAACAAGAAGAATACAGCTCCTTAGTCAGCATAATCAATTCCATGCTATAAGTGAATTATTGTAATATGTTGGCTGACCATCCTCCAAGTATGGCAGCATCCAAAATTAAAACACAATATAGATATTTGAGAAGATGAATTTTATACCAAGTTAAATTTAATTGGGATTTTTTTCTATTTTTTTCAAGAAGATTAAAAATATGTGTGCAAATAAATGATAAAATCATTCTAGAACAATTTCTACTAAAGGCTATTAAACAAATCATCCATGCTTACATAGTAATATTAGTTTGTCTCCCTTATTTCCATTTATCTATATTTTCTTATCTATCTATCTGTCTCTCTATCTCTCTATCTATCTTGTCCATGACTGCAAATCCTGGAACTGATATTCCCTTAGTTGTTGTTATACTCAGTTTTCCCTTTTTCACAGGCATTTGAATATTTCTGTTCAGGATTCAATCACTACCTTTGTTCCCCAGCTTCAGCATATCAGCATACTCTGCTGACATCAGGCATAATCACAACTTGAGAAAATGTAACCACAAATAAGCACCCAGCGATTATCAATAACTTTTAGATAAGCAGACCCTGATCCATTAACCAAGCTAAAGTGAATGTAGTGATAGTCTTACATTTAAAAAAATCAAAATACATAGACATGGAGGCACAGTAAATCATGAGCAATATGTGATAATATAATTGAACAACTGGATATATTTTCAGTGATTTTTTTTAAAGATTTATTTATTTATATAAGAACCGCGGTACAGGCCAGATGTGTGGGAGGGTGAGAGGATTCACCAGAGACAGAGTGGGGAACAGAACAGGCAGACTGATGAAATGCACTGCTGAAGGGAGCAGCAGGCAAGACAGGAGAGGTCTGCTGCGCCATGTGGGATTCTCGCCGGCCGGCTGGGATTGGACTCGTGCTGCAGAGGCTGCAGCCAGCTTCACAGTGCGGTGCTCAACCACCTGTGCCACCAGGGAGGCCCTTCAGTGATTCTTTTTAATTCAAACATCTTCCTTTATCCTTTATCTTTCCAGTGTGTTTTTATCCTAAAAACACTAAAATTCTCATACGTATGACCTTATAAAGTATCTTATCTTCAATAAAGTTTGTTTCCAAACCAGCATGAATAATACAGAGGCCAAAGCACCTTTCTTTGAAAAACTGAAAGTCACTGAATAGAATGTTCTCTTTCCAGAAAGCTCAAGTCCAGTGGCCACCTGCCTCCAACAAGACCCTCCACGTGCGTCCTTCTTACCCTCAATAAAAATAATTATTGAAAGGTTTAAGAGCAGATGTTGACCTTTGCAGGTTACATTTTAAGAATCATCACCACAAACTGTACAGTCAACATCTTACATTTGTGTAGGAGACAAAAGATTGTCTTGCATTTAAAACTCCGGACCCTCTTCCATTGCAGCTGAATCTTAAAACTCCTTCATGAAGTTATCCTTCCATCTCTTCCAGTGCATTATTAGAAGAAACTCACTATTTCAATTAAATATATACACCTAGATCTATGAAAATAAGTTGAAAGAATAAAACAAACAATTTCTGAATTCAGAGCAAATGGACAGATTGTAACATTCAAGGGATTTGAGAAGTACTGACAAGTGGTTCTAGATAATTACATTTTGTGAAAAAAAAAGGGGGGAATAATGTCAGGTTCTGGGGATTCTCCCTGAGAAACCCAAATGGAACAGTGTTCAGTAAGTGTCTGGCTAGGGACTGATAAACACACATTGATGGCAAAACTTTGACCCAAAAGAAACCATGTGCAACACGCCATCTTATCAGACTCCTTCCAATGGTCAACGTGCAGACTCATTAGGGGATCCGTTACTTATTTTATACCAAACCTTTTGATTTCTCCTCACTGCAATCTCATTATAAGACTATCTTTTTGCAAGCAAGCGCCTTAGCTGTGCCTGTGCTGTGGATAAATACGAGTGTTCTTGTGACAACAGCATAAACAGGTGTCTGTTCCCCAACTCTAATGATGCAGCCACTTCTGACCTCATTTCAAAGAGTGTCTGTGGCAGAATTACAGAATAAGTTGCTCATAGTGGCATGCTCAGCCTGACTGTTTAGGCAAATATTTATGGTAGACACGGCGTACAATGTTAAAATAAATTACCATTTTATTGAAGAAAATTATAAGCACATTGCAGTGTGGCAAATATAATGGGGGCTCATTGCTCACCATCTTTTTCAGTGGTTGAGAAAGACACAGAACTCAGGAGAATATAGTAATTTTAAGGATCAATTACTTCCAATTAACTATAAATATAGAAGCAGTGCCTCATGACTTCAGAATGGGAAACAAATATATCTCCTTTTAATATTGAAAATCCTGTTCACCCCATGAATGCCCAGCTAAATAAAGCAAGGAGTCCACACCTTCTTTCTCAATGTCTTTTTTTAAGATTTATTTATTTATGCATACAAGAACCAGGGAACAGGCCAGAGGTGCTAGGGGTGAGAGGATACACCATAGACAGAGTGGGGGGAACAGAACAGGCAGACTGACTGAAATCCACTGCTGAGGGGAGCAACGGGTGAGACAGGAGAGGTCTGCCTCACCATGTGGGTTGCTCCCTGGCTGGGGATTGAACTCATGCTGCAGTGGCTGCGGCTAGGCTTCATAGGTTGAATCTTAACCCCTTGCACCACCAGGGAGTCCCTCTCAATGTCTTTTCTAGCTGCTGCAATGACTGGCCCAGGAAACTGGGAATTATCAAGAAGATAAGGCACCGTTTAAAGCAAGAGCAATGCCCTCCAGTAGTCAAGCGATAACCTGCAGTAGTTATGTTATAGGACAGGGAGCGGGGCAGCCCAAACCCCGCAAACCTGCCTATTCTAAATGGGTTCTGCCATCCGCCGCATCAACACAAAACACATGAGACTTTAATGGGAAGGAACTTTAATACAACTAGGAAACAAAACAGGTAAGGCAAAGAGTCTAGTTTCTAAATGAAGCACCCAAAGTGACCCGTCCCCTCGTGAGTAAAAGTCCATCCATATGGGATTGGCCCAGAACAAGGCCCCAAAGCCTGCCACAAGTCTAAAGCATCTTCCAGTGGGGACCCACAGAAAAGGGTCAGAAACAACCAGACAAGCCCGGAAGGAAAAGAGCAAAATCAACATCAAGATAAAAGCTGCCATTGTCTCCTCCCCATGGGTCTCACCCACATCTCTGTCACCCAATCCATGACCAAAAGACAAGCGCAGTTTCTTCACATGTCTCTCGGCTCCATGCGCCTCCTCCAGGTCACCTACCCATACAATGTAGGTGTCCTTTCTCTGGATATTTATCCAAAGAATATAAAATTGAAGGTAGCAGTTTCAATGACCTTGGGAACTTTCTAATGAGGCTGTCTTAGGTGACCTCAAGATGTTTGGTTGGCTGCACACACCCTCACCTGGCCCCTTGTCAAGTCTCAGTGTTTCACAGAGGCATTCACTGCATTCAGGCCACTGTACAGTCCATGCTCGTGACACACCCGCTCTGGGTTGGGTAATGCCCTTGGGGGTAGGGGTATGAGACACCTCCCACTGTCTGACTCTCTGAGTCCAGCTCTCAGATCAAACACCCTTTGGCCAGCCGTCCCCAACATCTCATCCCTAACACTTGATCCCTGGAGATTTCCTTGGTGAAATGTGAAAGTTTTTTTTGCTTTGTAGATTTTTACCTTCCTTTCATCTATGAGGAGGAGAATGTCAATTCTGAGAAATAACGGGGCATGGGATGCGAAATGAAAATTTTGATACGATTTTTAATCAGAAGTCGCATAAAGCTTATGTAGACTTGCCCGAGGGTTACCAAGAAAAAAAATGCTGTCACAAAATCATAGACATCTGTAAATAAAACAAAAGGGATACATTTATAAGACCAAATTTATTGTATTTCTTCAAGAATTTTAAGGCATCTTCATTGATAATTTAAAATTGAAAGAAAATTTTATGTTTTATATTATGTTTTATATCTATGTGTCTAAACTGTTTATAATGAGAAAGAACCACATAAAATACTTTGTAACTTCAACTTTAGAAATAAGGTACAAAATAAATATAGTATTTAGAATGATTCTGGCAGATTAGAAGCCCATATTAACTAATGATAATTAAGATATGGAAAAAAATAGCAAAATGCATAACCACCATTTTTTTTCTTAAATCCTGTCAAAGAGACAATGGTACAAGAAGTTACCATCCACTTCTTGAATATTCAATTATGAAAAATTCCTAGCAGTAATCTCTCGTCAATTCTGTTTTATGCTCTGAAGTTTCAAGAAATAGCACATACAGCACACGCTATGTAATCATTGATACTTAGTAGTGGTGAGCATTGCTAGTATTCATATCACCGTCGCTACTAAAATTTGGGGGGTAGACTATATGATTTGACCTGTCATGATTCAGGTCAAAGATCAACTCAATGTGTTACCCAGATTCAATTCAAAATGAAGTACAAGGAGAGGCATTTTCCTATCTCTATCTAAGAATTTTGCTGTGTTCTCCCTCTTGAATTAGCAGAGATGTTAAAATGCAAATAAAAATTCCATGTTAGGAGTTTTCAGTGTAAAAGAAAGTATTTCTGGGACTCAATGTTCTCTTGTATTCTTGGCAACAAATGGTAACAGAATAAGTCCAATATGATATTTTCAGTACCGGTGCACAGTGCCACACAGAAACCCAATGATAAAGTTAGGACTATCATGTAGCTTAAAATAAACAACTCTGTGTAGTAATTGGTCAAATTTAATTTAAAGGAGACATTTTGTCTGTATCCATACACCCTCTTGGGATGGAAATTAACCTCCTGCTTTTGTCCTAACATTAGTAGCTCTGTCCCCTTTATTTACATGAACCATAACAATGAAGGTGAATAATAGATTTCTCAGAAAAATAAATGTTTTCTCAGATGACTTGAATGGATACTCAACTTTTAATAATATTTGCATGTGTCTCAATATATAACATTTCATTAACGGTCATCTTGATCTCATAATGCAAAGGCTCCATATAGTCTTCATTAATATTTGGGGAAAATACCTATACACTTGTTCTATGGTTGGGGAATGTATTATTCTTCAATAATTTCAGGGCATTTGTTTTCACATCAGTTAAATAGATTCAGCCATGTCTGATCTAAAGCACCATTGAATATGTTGAATAAAATAATCCAGACTGTGGGTTAAACCATAGCTGCCTTAGGGTAAATAGCAACATGAGATACTTCAATGGCAACTTCAAAGATGAGACCAGCAGATTTCTCCATTTATGGTTAAGGAAGACTCCGTATTGCAAATATTTTAATGTAGCAGTTTTCTGGAATTCTTGTAAGAAATCATTGCAGCTAGTCCATAGACTAGCGCTGCAGCACTAATTCATAACACTTTACTCCAGTTTATTCAGTGGCCTTAGAAAAACACTTTGCTTTGGAAGCAGAAAGAAGAAATAACATGAGTGGGAGGAAAATGATGAAATAAACACACACTGTCTGAAAAGAAGTGAGAGATGTGCCTGGTGAGAATAGAGTTTAGGAGTTTAAGACGCTGTTTTATCAGCAGACACAAGTCATCCTCTAACTTGATGCTGGAGAACCCTTGTGTGGGCAAGAGGGGTGGTTCTGGGTCTGGAAGCCAGCATGTGTTGGCAAGAACGTCTAGCAGGGACATGGGAGAAGGCTAGGAAGGCTAGAATGACGCAGGGTGAAAGTAAGGAGTCAAGCACTTTACAGTAAGCCAGGATCAGAGTATTTTTTTTTCATTGTCTGGAGACGAGAACATTCTGTGTCTGCTTCATAATAGGTTCTTAATAACATTTTTCCTTTTGAATTAATATTGAATGCACTTGCCCTGCCGGACTCACTGGAATTTTGAAAGGAGCAAATCGAAAATGCTTTCAGACCATAAGGCACAGTTCAAGTCGCGGGTGGTATTGTCTGATGGAAGAAGGAAAGGACTCGATGTGGAAGATGACATGAAAGGCGTCTCTGAGAGCGTGAAACTGCCCTTGCGAGTTGAACAAAGAGGAGTGTTTTGGAGAAGAATAAGGAGAGGGCTACTCCTGAATTGCTGAAATCTCACATTAGAACGAGAGTGTGGCTCCAGGAAGGTGCTTTACAGGGCGAGACTGACGCAAGATGGGACCACGACTGCAGATGACAGTAACAGCTGACAGCGCTGTCAGAGAGAGGCCAGGGATGGCCACCAGCACATTGTGCGAATTAGCCCACGGGGTTCTCTTGCAGCTCTACAGGGTAGACACGGTTCCTTGTCCTCTCACCTTCCTCCCTAAGGCACCTGCCTCTGTATTACTCTCCCATTATTTCGGCTCCTAGAAAGTGAAAAATCAAGTTGGGGAAGGGATGTTCAGGTGGGAGGAGGGAAAACAAGGCAAGTACAGCATTTGACCCTCAAAACGTGTTTGTGGTTAGTAGTTGCTTATGTTCAAGCCCATGGACTGATACACGGGTCTGCTCTTTGTCGTTGCATTGGCGATACCACACTGATAAAGAAACGGGAGGCGTGGAGCAGGCTGCACAATGCAGGATGCTGCTGAAGAGCAAGATCCTGGCCTTTTTTATTGATAGAAGAATCATCCAGCAGTGGTTGTGAGGGGAAGGAGGAAAGAAGGACAGGGAGGGGTGAAACTAGAAAACGTTCTGTCATCTATAGTGTCAGGGGTGGTGAGTCTGCCCTCCAGGCACTTCACATCTGCTTGATGATTCAGTATAGTCATTGAGATCAAGCCCTAGATCCCCAGCCTGGTTTCAATCTTGTCAACAAGGCATCCACTGATCAGCTTCAGGGGTCCCTTGTTATACATCAGTCAACAGCCCCTGGGCATTCCTGGTCATACCTCCTGATGCACGCCCTTCCCAGGGTGACCCAGCTTTGTACTCTTGCTTGATTTGAAGGCACCTTGCAGGTTGGGCTCCCGTACCTGAGTGGGCCATTCTGACCTTGCTTAGGAATACAGAACCAGAGGTGACAAAATGGTAGCTGAACAGGCCGCTTAGGATTAACTGACCCACACTTTGTTTGGAAAGTAAAGCTAGACTAGGGAATTGGGAGGCAAGACAAGTAGATTCTCTAATGATTAGATGGGTTTATGTAGATGGGTGGTTTTCAATTACAGCAATTTTGCCATCCATGAATGTTTGCTGCTAACCAGCCTACAGGGTGCAGGACAGCTCCAGCCTTACGCCTGACATTGGGTTGAGAAACTCCACGATGGGTGCAACTAACGTCCAGATCACTGGAGACCACATGGAGAAAGTGGAGCAAAACGCTGGAGGACCCCTGGCTTGTCAGCAAAGGACAGGGGAATTGAGTGTCCCCCAGGGCCAAATTTATGGCCATGTCAGCTCACACAGCTCTCAGGTAGCCCAGAGTTTCTCCTGGCCACAGCTCTCCATGACCTTGGCTGCTTGGCTCAGCTTGACCTGATGCTAAAGCTGATCAGCACTGTCAGCCCAGAGGTGGAGAAGCATGACTCTGTCCAAAGAAAAGCCACCATATGGGAGTTTTGAATATGTTGGTAACTGCATCTTGTAGTGTCCCTCAAACATGGCAAATGCTGCTCGCCTCCCTCTACTTCAAATTCTTCTGTGACACTCACTTTGAACATGCCTTTTTGCCCTTCAATGAGGCGTATCACAGCAAAACCACTCCCAGGAAGAGCTCTCGCTATTGCTTGGCAACAGCTGCTCTTCCTGTAGCCAAGAGAGGAGTTACATCAGAAATTCCAGAACTGGGTGACTCATTCCCAGCTAGCCCTGGATGCGGGTGTAGTGTGTTTTCCAAGGTAGCAAAGGAAAGTGCATCAGGACGTACAAGTATGTCTGGGGCATTCCTCCAGCCTCATTCAAATGATAACTTTTTGGGGAACTGGGAAAGAAACAGATTTATAATCCTGTACAATTGCTCTTGACATCAACAACAGGCCTAGTTGTATTTCTCTTGGCCTCAAGAATCATACCTGGTTATACTTATTATTCTCAGAAGAAGATTAGAAATGACAGTAGCAGTTAAGATTTGGTGTTAGTGTAATTTTAGTTTTCACTTATAGTATTTTTTTGTATCAGTCTTGAGTATTTTGACTTTCAGATCAAATTCAGTTTCCTATTACATGCATTATATTATAAGAATCAAAAAGATCATAGGGTGGATGGGATTTATAAAGATTTCTTATTTTTTTGTCTGATATAGCATTTATCATATTGTTTTGCTCTTAAAATATCTTTTTTACCTAGAAAAATGCATGATTTATATACAGAAACGATGAGTGTTATGAAAAGAAATTACAATACATTTAAATGTTTTTTGAGGATACGAAAAATTAAATTATATGAAAGGTGCCAGGAACACTGGACAGTTACATGTAAAAGATATAAATTTTAAATGGATTAAAGACTTAGATGTAAAACCTGAAACAATAAGATATTTAGAAGAAAACATTGGCGCTGAGCTCCTTTCATAACATCAATGATAAAGATGTTTTTGGAGACTAGATCCCCATGGCAAGGGAAATAAAGCAAAAGTAAACAATTAAGATGACCTCAAATCAAAAAATCTCTACCCAACAAAAGAAAATATATGTAGATTAAAAGGACATGCTACTAAATGGGAGAAAATATTTACATTATACAACTGATAAGACATTAATATCCAATGTGTGTAAAAATCTTATTCCACTTAACAGTTAAAAAAAAACAATAAATGGGCAGCAAATTTGAACCTACAACCAAGAGCATATTCGGAAGACCAATAATTCATGGGGGAATGTTCTTCTTCGCTTTCCTAAGGGAGATGCAGGTCAAAACCACAGTGGAGAATCTTCTCCCATTTGTGATAATGGTGGATGGCTGGGGTTCCGCCATGAGCCCAAACCTCTAAATCATGTACAGTGTTGTAAACTAAGGTCCTCAATAAAGGACAAAGCAAAACAAAAGAAACAACTAAAACTGGAAATACCACATGACCCAACAATCCCATTTGGGGGCATCTATTCAAAGAGCATGGAACCATCAACTAAGGAAAGTGTATGTTCCTATAAACAGTTCACTGCAGCGCCACTTACAATAGCTGAACATGGAAAGAACTCAAAGTCCACTGGTAGAGGCCTGGATCCGGAGACGTGGTCCAGTCACTTAGTCCTCGGTAAGAAAAGGTCAAGGGTCACCTTCACAGCAAAAGGGAAGGCGCCCCAGGGAATGCCGCGCAGCACAGCACAGCACATCAGAATGAGGACAATACTGGGCATTTACACAGCAGGTGATTCCACAAAGCAGAAGACCTCTGGAAACCAGCAGACACTAATAAGGGAAGGGAGGCGGTCCATGGGGTGGAAGGAACGTGGTGGAGAAAAAATTTGCAAATAAAAAACGTTTACAATATGTGACATCTTTAGACAAGCACCTAGCACATCACAAGCTCACCTTAAAACAGATAATAGAGGGCCTCCCCTGGTGGAGCAGCGGTTGAGCGCTGGACTGCGAAGCTGCCCTCAGCCTGTACCCAGTGCTTGTGTAAATAAATAAATAAATCTTAAAAAGAAAAAAAAAAAACAGATAATAGACTTGGGGAAGAAAGCAAAGCACACAGAGGCACATGAGCTACCTTCATTCTACAAAAATAAAATTACAACATCGATTTCAGAAGTGTGTGTGTGTGTGTGTGTTACAGAGACGTTTTCCTGAATTATTTTCCAGAATTGTCACCTCACAATGGATCTTTGGAACAAATCAAGTCAGATTCTGTGGACTTCTCACACGGTTCTCCAGAACACCAAAACCAAATTTGATGATTTCCTCTTTCTTACCTGAATACAAATATCCAAGTTCCATTTGTGAAATAAAAGATGGCCCATGCGGGGGAAAGTGCTAGAGTTCCCCTTGAGCTGGGAGCGAAAAGTTAATCTCAGGGAGGCCAAAGCGAAGGAGGCCCGGCCTCGCGACAGCCGGGATTAATACAAGTGCAGCTCCCCGGGCAGCATCTTAAATTGAAAGTGTCGCGGGTCACCACGGTTAATGAATCTTATTTACAGGAGGTAATTTAAGCAGAGACTTAACTTGCACATCATGCAGAACTGCGCCTTGACCCACCAAGGTAATGAATAAGAGTTGTCTGCATGTGCAATAGAAGCTTGGCCACCGCGGGAGTCTGTGAACTCATCACGGGAGCAGGTGGGTGAGGGATTGTTTCTTCCCGGTGAACAGAGGTTGCCGCCAGGAGGGTGTGTTTAGCTCAGCGAGGAGGAATCGTGCACCTGGGGGTTCCCAGCCCGGGCCCGCCGTCCCTGGACACATCCTGGGGTGACTCCTGAGAAGCTGGTGGCTGCAAACCGCAGCTGTATTAACCGGGTCGAATCGTGTCTGCAAGCAATCAGGGTGATGGTAAGGAAACCAGGTGTGTGTCCACTTCGGGGTGCAGGTGAGGACGGGGGCCTGCAGCAGCACAGGAGGGAGAGGCACCCTCTGGATGGCTTTGCTCACCTGCGAGCTGCAAACACCAGGCCGGCGCGCACCTGCTGGGTGCAGCACAAATGCTGCTGAGGCTTGGGGAACAGGTGCTGGTCACCGAGGATTCAGAGGGATGGAGGAGGCCACTGGCTCGGAGGCTTAATGGGGAGTCAGCAGAGCATGTGTGCATATGGAGGTGAGGCAGTGTGCCCCCAAAGATATGTAGCAACCGACAAATTAATGATCAAAAAAGAGGAGTGAGTAGCGGCATGGCAGCCAGCATCTCTGGATCCTGCTGCTGCGAGTGTCCCCGCCACCAAGCCAGACCCCAGCGGCACCCCTGAAGGCAGGGAGGGGAAAGGCAGCCGGAGACATTGCTGAATGGACAGGAGGCAGATAATTTCCAAGGATGAGGTGAGCATGGTGAAATATTTAGGATAGAAGTTATTTTGGAAGCGTTCAATCCCTTCAAAAATTGAGTAGTGGCCGCAGAGGACTCACTGCAAACATTCTCAATAAATGGGATTTTTAACAGTCGAGCTCACTTCCTTGTTGTGCACACGATGTAACCTAGAATATGATTTTTCTCGCTTGTCACTAAATAACTCTTCCTGGTAAAAGTCACAGTTATTCCAGCACCAGCTCCTCTGCAAGCTTGCCTAACGCAATAGGATGGTTTCCCTCAAGCTCCGTCTCCTTAGAGGTGCCTCCCTGCTAATAAATGCACACGGGGGAAGGCAATGAGGTGCTGGCTTCCTCTGTGAGAGGGACTCCCTTGAAAATTGACGAGCAAGTGCAGGCCGCTAAAGCTTGGTCTCTGGCAGAGCTGATGCTTTTTGTAATCTGGTGTGCTTGTGATGTTTGCGGAACAAAACGGCCATTTCCTTTCAATCTGACATTTGCTTAATGTCATATTCCCAGGGAAGTGGTGTGTGTGTGTGTGTGTGCGCGCTTGCATAGGTGCAAATCAAAGCAACTCTTTCTGTGGACTTCCCTGGAAGTCTAGGAAATCAGTTGTCACTAGTCCTTTGAACAGCACAGCAACCCTGGCGTAAACCCTGCTGTAAAAGACAGGCTGGATTCAAGGTCACAGAATCCCACCTCATTGTGCATAGAGGCCTGGAAAAGCCACTGAATTGCTCCAAATATTCATTTCTTCCTCTGCAAGTGAATGATGAAAGCAACACTTGCTTCCAACTGAGACTATGGTCTTAGAAAATTTTTGTGGAAATTCTTTACAAAATGAATCACGCCTATCAAAGTCAATTTTTTTCAACCACAATCCTTTAGATATCCTCTTTTATCAATAATGTCACTGCATTTTAATTCATATTTGCATTGCTCTACCCCCCATTACGTCAAGAACTTTTCAAGGTCAGAGTTAGCTTTTCCACCATGGTGATGGTGGGATGCGTAGCAGATAGTTAGCGAATATAAGCTGATTGCCAGATGTGCCCAGGACTATTGAGAAAGACGCCATTGGCCATCATAGCTGCCTACACTGTCTGCAGTGCTGCCCGTGCCAGAGTAGTACTGACCCAGGAGAGGGAGCCAGCCCTGTGCACCACACAGGTGCCCTTGCTGTGCCTAAGAAAACAGAGCAGGGTGGAGCGCTGCCAAGTGGGAGAACGTCCCACAAGTGACATCTGTTCAATTTCCATTCTGCTGAACTTAGTGATAACTAGTTTTGGGCTCTGTGCGTCATTGAAAATATATTTAATGAGTTTACAACGTAATCAGTCTTTCATTTCCCTCTCTAGTTTGCAGTGCCCTTTGGCATATTCCATGTGAATTTTAGAAGCAATATTGAGGAGGGTCACACAGATGATGGAATAAAACCTTTCACAATTAAAATACTCTGATCGGGCGTTGGCGCAGCGGTTGAGCGCTGGGTTGCGAGGCTGCCCGCGGCCTCTGCAGCGCTGGTTCGATCCCCGGCTGCTCCCCGGCCACTGGAGGAGGGTCCCACATGGCGCGCAGACCTCTCCTGCCGCCCGCTGCTCCCCTCAGCCGTGTACCTCGGTCCTTCTGCCTGCTCTGCTCCCTGCTCTGGCTCTGGTGAGTTCTCTCACCCTCCAGCGCTTCTGACTGTACCCAGTGCTTGTATGCATGTATGTATAAATCAATCGATAAATAAATCTTTAAAAAAAAAATAAAAAAATAAAATACTCTGATCGAATGGTTTGGTAACAGCTGGGGAAACAGTTGTGATGAGGAGATAAAGTGAGAGTTGACTAGAAAGAGGTGTTAAAAGAAAACTGAGAAGTAACAGAAGTCTGGGCTTATAAGGAATAACTAAAAAAGTAGGTCATCGTGAGTGTGTGGATCAAAGGCAACATTTCACAGTTTATATGGCAGAGAATATCACCAAAGGCTGCAGCAGGTAAATTTTGGAAATGAGAAAAAGCTGCAGATTAAGTAAACCCTCACCTTCATCCCCAAACATGAGACGACATTGTAGCTTTTACGTAAATATTTGAAAATCTGAAATCCAATGACTAGTTCCAAACTCAGTCAAGTGTATTAGACAGAACAGCTGATTCCAGTAGGGACTCACTCGGTATCTACCCTGCTTGGGGGACTGGATTTTCAACATGCTAGGAAGAAAATGATAAATACTGTTCTGGAACTGCTTTTCCCCCTCTTTATTGAGTTATAATTGTTATAACATGTCTGTAAGTTTCAGGTGGACAATGTCATCATTTGACATGTGCATATATTGCAAAATGTTTACCACAACAAATTTAATGAGCACATCCATCAACTTACATGACTCCCATTTTGTTGTTGTTCTTATAGTGAGAACATTTAACATCTACTTTGTTTCAGTACGGGACACAGTATTTATTGTGGTCACCATGCTCTACGTTAAGCCCTTAGCTGCCCAGCACCTACTCATCTTAGAATTGCTAGACTTCACCATTTAACCAACAATCCACATGTCTTCTAATTTCTTCTAGCTCCACCCCTTGGAGCAGCCTTTCTGCTCTCTGCTTCTTTGATTTCCATTTATTTAGATTCTATGCATAAGGCACTCATAGTGTTTGTCTGAATTATGCCACGTGAAGTTCTGTGGCTCGGATAAAGGTTGATGCTTCTGCTACTCAGAGTCCAGTCCTCTTTCTTCAGGCACAACCTCATACATGTTCCTCTGGGCAACTGACCTGTCTCCAGTGTAATTGCTGGCACTACCTCTAAGCATGTGCTAAAAGTTGACCAAACAGAATGTCTCTGAAATGTGACTCGTGTGAAAAGTATGAGGAACGATTGGAGAACAGTCAACCCAAGAGAGATTCCACGTGAAGAGGGTCTCTTAGTTGTTGATCCTCGGCCCCTAAAACCACCCTTTCTCCTTTGGTGTGCTCAACTATCTCATTTGTTTCCAATGAATTTCTCTTTTGCTCATTTGTCAAATTTAGTTTCTGTTTAGTACTAAATGTCAAAAATAAAAGAATCCCTTTTTTTCCCCCTAAGAATAACAAATTCATGCAAACAGGCTAAATAATGTAAGGAATATAATGTGATCAGGTACAACAGTTGAATAGGAATGTTGATCTTATTAAAAAATATTAAATAGAATGTTTCAATATAGTGGATTATGTTATATTTGCCCTACAAGGAAATGTTATTTAATATTACACGAATTAATGTAAGCATCTCACTGGATATAGTTATATATAACATAAAGTGATTTAATTCTATTTGCACGCCACTGTATTATTTTTCCTCTTGCCTATTTTATTTTACATGGTTACTATTTCATATTATTTTTATATTTTATGTGCATGGCCATTTAAACATGACTTTGATACAAACAGTATGCAAACTTCTTAAAACCCAGCAAAAAATTGTGAGATCTCTGGTTTGGATCAACAGCGTAAGTATTTCTAAGGGTTTAACACAGACCCGAAAATCTCTTGGAACTCACCCTGCACAACCTGTTTGATATATTGTGTGTTTGGTGGCATTAAAACACTTAGAAGAAAGCGAGCTTAGCACAATTTACAGAATCATCTTATAAGAGAGAGGAATCATTCACCCTAAAGAAGGTGCATTAAGAGTGTGATTTTAGAGTCAAAATAGATGGCATATAATTGTTAGGTTAGGCCCCCAAATGACTCCCAAATGACTTTGATGAAGGGAAATGAAGGGCTATTTGAGCAGGAAAGGTGATAGTAAGGAGAAAGAAGCCCCATTAGTTTTGTTTCACTGCATAAAAAGGAGCACTGGGCTGGAAGAGATAACCCAAGAATCAGCAAAGTTACCTTTAGCTGCAAAAGGAAACAAACATCCTCTTTGTAAGATTCCAGTTACCAGGGATTTCTTAGATAGAGATTGAGATTGTATTTTCTTTCAACCATTGTCCTGGACTATTTTGGTATATAAAATTAAAAATCTGGAAAACACCACTGCTTTTATGTGTTTCATAAAATCAAACTGCATTGTAAGAGAAAGGACAAATGAGAAGGTAAGGATTCCTCTTCACGGTGCTCACCCGTAGACTCCGGAGAAATACCGAGACTATGCACTCTCTTACAATAGTGTCCAGCAATCCAGCTCCTTGGTATTTACCCAGATGAACTGAAAACATGCACATGCAAACTCCCCACACAGGGATGCACCTGACAGCTGTATTCCTAATTGCCAAAATGCAGAAGCAACCAAGATGTTACCAAGATGTCTTTCAGTAGGTGACTAGATAAACACTGGTTCCTACAGCAGTGGAGCATTTTTCAGTGCTAAAGAGGAATCATGTTACTAAATGAAAGATGTCTTTCAGTAGGTGACTAGATAAACACTGGTTCCTACAGCAGTGGAGCATTTTTCAGTGCTAAAGAGGAATCATGTTACTAAATGAAAGAAGTCGTCTGAAAAGATCACATACTCTAGAACATCATGGAAAAGGCAACTTGGGGCTTCGGGGATTACATATTCTCTTGTTTACTACCGGTTCCATCATTTGTTGTCTTCACCATATTGTATTAATTGATTTTTAATTTTGAATGGATAAGAATACAATAAAAATGTTACATATGTTAATGGTAAGACTCCTTTAATCACTGAAGCCTTCAGGGACTTCGTGGCATTTTTCTAACGTATCACTCCCACTGAGGGGGTGGCACTAAGTAATGGGACAAGAAAGACCGTCCTGACGGGTTCTCAACTCAAATCACCTTTACACCGCCTTCTTCCTGACTAGTTCCGGATCATCTTTTTCTTTGAATATCTCTTCTGGTAAACTCACAATTATAGATTCTTTCTCTGCCCTTTTGAGATGTAAATCTTCTCCCAGCCTAGCACCATTTTTTTACAACCCAGAAATGCCAGTCTTGAGAACTGGGGAGCCATGCTTTGAAATGTAATTATGGAGGGAGAAAAATGACACCCTTCTTTTCAGTGCAGGCCTAGGGCAGAGCCTGAATTTGTAGGACCAACCAGCACAGAGTGACTAATGATACCGACAGACCTGCCCTCCCAGCTCTCCAGTGCTCTCCTAGCCACTCACATCACCACTGTTCTCTTCCCGTTGGCATCAGAGGAGTGGAGGGTTCTTCCCCTGCTGATGCAATGGTCTTGAGTAAAGTCTTCCTTACCTGGTTAACTTGCTGGTACGATTTTTCTTTGACAAAGGACATCCTTTACAGGTTTAAGACTCATAACATGGAGAATTGTTCTCTCTCCTTGGCCTGAAGGAATGTTTTTGCTTTCATGAATTTCTGATCCATAAGGTCATTTTCAGAAGATGAAAGAAAATGTTTCCTTAAATTTGGGAGCTCATAGTTCTCGTGGATAAATGCTATACAAAGCTCTGATTCTGTTCATTACATCCAAGGTTAGGCTGAAAATCGAGTGCCAAAATAACCAAGACTAGAGGAACACAAATTCATAGTTTTAGAAATGAAATATCTTATTGAGATTCTGGTGAACCATGAGGCAGGAAATGAAATGCTTCAATTCTCTAAATTGATGTATCTACACCTAAGCAATTTCTTACAGGTATGTCTCATGTTTTTAATGTGTTAAAAGGGATCAGTCAATAATATTAATAGCAAACCCCACACATATACACACACACACACACTCTAAAATAAATTAAAAAAAAAAGTGTGCTTATAGAATTTCTGACTATCTTTTGGAAATTTGATGAATGCCAGATCAGTGGATCACACCTGGCAGCAGTTTTATTTAAATTAGCATTTCAAGCTCATCTTGACAAGGATAACTACCTTTATAGCCTTAGAAAGAGAAATATATTGCAACTGCTATTTTAATGTAAAAAATAGCAGAAGCCCCATTTGAAAGGCAGCTGCTGGGTAAAGCTTTTTTTCCTCCTATTCCTCGTTCTTTCCAGAACTTTCTCAGAGTAACTACTTAATTTTATTCCCAATAGTTATATTTAGACAAGTGTATGCTCTCAAATTATGTGTGAGTACATATGATTCTGGACCAATTTTTATTTGTGCAACAGATAGGATTTCTCTAAATCGAAGACACGGGTAGACAACTGTTCCCTTTATAATGGGAAGGAATAGGGGTAATATCACTAGCAGCCACTTTCATTTGGGAAATGTAATAAAAGAGGCTCTGTAGAAGGGCTTTTGCATCTCATTATCCAACATTCTCCTAAAGAAGTTCTTTATAATGGAATAAAGGCGTCCTTTCTCCTGAAGCGAGCTAAGCTCCATGCTGTTCATTAAGAGGCTGAACAGAGAGGTCTCACATCTTTATTCAAAGTCAACATTAGACAAGTCTTTAAAAAAATTATTAGAGCCCTCTTTGTTACCAGCGCTACCTCGTTTCTTTAACCTCGTCCTCTGGCCATGCAGAGATCACTCCAAAGAGAGCACATTCAATTCCCTTTACTGCAAATGAAGATGGACTTTCTACTGTGCCGCATGAATATTAACCAGTCGGTGGGCACCGGCAATCTGGAAGGGTGTGAGGGTTTGTTTCTCTGCGTTTCTAAAAGAAGCAAAGCCATGAAAAATACTTGACTTGGGCGTCTGGGTCCAGAAACACAAATGATGAGCACCAGATAGAGAGAGCTAGCGTGTGGCGTTGGACTGCAGGTCTCCGGCTCCGGCCTGGGGTGAGAAGAAGCTGGCAGGTGACAGGTCGCCTGCACTCATCACCCACGACACAGTCACGTTATTGTCACTCAATTCCCACACTGAGGCATTTTCTTAATAGACAGTTGGAATTAACAGTGCATTTTCAGACTTCCCGGCAGGTGGATAATTGAGTTCATTTTCACCCAGGTGAGCAAGACTCCTTGGCCTTTTCCCTCATGCCCGGAACAACAGTCTGTGTCCCTGAATACAAAAGCAGCTGAAGATAACGAATCTCATGCGGGTACCACTGAAGCTGCAGAAAATCCCGCCTGGGAGAGGTCCTGAGCCCACGAAGGACCGCAACGTGCTTGTGTCCTGCGGCAGCCAGACCCGAAGTCCTGCCCCTGCATTTTGGAGATGCCAGGCCCAGGCACCAAGCATGACCAAGGACAAAGCTGACAGAATGAAGAGTTTGCTTGGAACACCCTGTGTTAACATGGGCACCCCGGGGGCAGGGATTTGTCTTCAACCCCTGCTGGCCTAGGGCTGGGTCTGCGCTTCCCAGGTTCCCAATCCAACCTGGCGGGCCAATCCAACAGTCACGGGCCTGTTTCTCGGTTTCCTCAGCTCTCAAAGGGTCGCGGCTGCTATCTCGTGGGGTTGGGCTCAGAAAATGAGGCAGGAAACAGGCAGCCCTGGGGACGGCGCCTGGCGCATCACAGTGTCCAGCACACGTGGCCAGGCAGCCGCTGCAGGCTGACCCCACCACCTTCCTTCTCACGCCTCCTTTCATCACCCCGGCGACAGCCATCGCAAAATACTTGCTCTAAAGTCACAAATGAGTAAATGGAAAATAAGATCCCCTTAACTCTCACCGTCCTAAACAGGCCCCGGCGTAGAGTTGCCCGGTCCTTTCCACTGCCACCGTGACTTTCATTGATCTGGCATATGTTCAGGGGTGTGAGGGGAGCGTGTTGGGGGAATATGTTCCCTGTTCTCCTTGGGGTTCTATGTGGCTAAAGCAAGTGGATCTCCGACCTTCAAAGATTTGTACTCTAGAAAGCCTGTCCAGGGCCTACACGCGCAGGCGTGGCCACATCAAATAGCAGGCCGGGAGGAGGCCCGGAGAGGGGTGCCCGGTGACTGCAGGGGCGTGAGGGGCGCGTCACGCAGGACACGGTAATTCTGTTACAGTGGCTGGAGACCAGGAGGCGGGGACGGACTCTCACATGGACATGGACGGCAATATTTCTCTTGTCAGAGGACATGGAGGCAAAACAGCATGGTTACACACTCGGGGTGTTTCGGACCTGAGAGGATGATGCCCCAGGAGCGGGGAGAGCGCGGGAGGAGACCCGTGATGGTCAGGTCTCTATGGGCTGTGGCTGTGGCTGTGGCTGGGGTGCTGAACTGTATTTAAGCAGAAGAGATGGTGTTGTTGGGTTTAGAGGACAAAATGAGTATTTGCCAGTAGTTGAAAATGCTACCCCATGGCCTACCTTTTTTTCTCCCACAAAATACCCCAACTTTACCCATTCCGGGGCCAGATTTTTGCTTTGTTTTTGCCTTATCTGTGTACACCCTGATTTACAGTTCTTGGATTGGATTCCAAATAAACACTATTTTCTTTTAATTGTCTGCTGATTTTTTAAGTGAACAAGCAGCTGACTTCCCCAGGTGTTGGCTTCCTGGCTGGGGAGTTGTCCCCAGCAGATCCATCGTGGGGGCACGTGGGGTGCTCCCAGAGCCATTGCATCCACATCCCTCATCCTTTTTGTTGTCCTGTTCACTTTCTCTAAAATGCTCTACCTTGCCATTAAAAGTTTTTAATCTATGGGTCTCCCCAGCAGCCCAGGGTTTAAAGTCTCAGTGCAATCAAGTTACCTATCGCCAGCCACTGCAGCATGAGTTCAATCTCCGGCCAAGGAGCTACCCACACAGCTCAGCCAACCTCTCCTGTCTCCCCACTGCTCCCCTCAACAGTGTATTTCAGTAGATCCACCTGTTCTGCTCCCCACTCTTACCCCCTGCACCTCTGGCTTGCACCCCAGTTCTTGTAAATCTCTCTAGTGACCTCTCTGCAACCATGGGGATCTTTTCCAAGTACAAACCTCACACTGTCATTCTCAGCTTTGCTGAAAACTTCAATGAACAACTATTTCTTTTCCAATAAAAAGACTGTGAACACACTGACACAATGATACGTGAATGGACCTTTTACGCCACTTCCTGACCCACCTTGAACGGTGTTCGTTCTCTCTGTCCTTACAAATTTCAGGTCAGCCTTCCCTGCTCTCCTGTCCACCCCAGGCCTGACCTACATGCTCTTTCTGCTGTCTTGAAAGCTTTTGCTCCCCTCTGCATTTTTGCAATCCTGTGAAATGTATCCCTTATTAAATGAAAACTTCTCATATCTCTCAGATGAGTCAATTCCTCCATTAGAGTGTATATTATTAGTTTACATCTTGTCTATTATACTTGGTAAAATTAAAAATTAGTATTTGTTGTGTTAATTATTTCATTAATATCTACTATGCTCCTTTATTCCAGCTAGACTTAAATTCTCATGCGTGCAAGAGCTGTGTCTGCTTTTGCCCATGCTCTAATCCCAGAGCAAAGCATATCAGCTGGCACAGTGGGTTCCGTGTCTACTTGTCACTGTTATTATTTTCAGATTTTCTCCTGGACTCAGTGTTCTATTTCTATATTAGGGACTCTTGTGTAATTAGAGAAGTATTATGACATATTATGCTACAGAATATGGCAGGCCACCCTGCCGTATTCTTCTCTTTTTGAGATTTTATTGATTAAAAAAATTGAAAAATTAAATATTTAAAATAAAAATTGCCTATTTTTCCAAGTGAATTTTATCCTTTTTTCCTGGTATAAAAATAATAGGCACAATGAAATGACAAAGATACTAATGATCAGGCCTCAAGTAGGAGCTGATTTTAAATATATATGGAACAACAATAAATAACCAAATAATCCAATTAAAATATAAGCAGAAAGTGAATAGACGCTTCTCTTCAGGGTAGAAAGGAGATGTAAAAATAACCAACAGGCATATGATAAAATTCTCATCAGTGATTATTAGGGAAAGGCAAATTGCTACCACAAGGAGATACACCTCATACCATATCAAAAGACTGGAAACCACAAATGTGGCGAGGCGATTCTTCAAAAGGAGTGCTATCAATTAGCTCCCAGCCTTCATTTTTTTTTATTTTTGACCATTTCTGGCCATTATGTAGCCATTGTCATAGTCACTCCCTGTATGAAAAACAGGACTGAGCGCTCAAGGACTCTGATGATTTTACCAAATGTAGCATCCAGCCAGCCTGGTCTTCCTGCCCTGTGCTCTTCACCTGGGGCTGTGACCTGAGCTCCCGTGTAGACTGCAGTGGTCACACCTGGGAGCACTCCTGGGACCAGAACCATCACGGTTGCCCCGGCAGCCACTGCTGCCCTCCCGCCAACACCGCTGGATGCCGAGGCCCAGTGGTTCTCTGCCCACAAGTCAGAGAGGACTATCTTGGCCCACGATGCCATCTACACACTGCGTTCACCCTGATGCTCCAGGATCCACCCCACAGAGACCGTGCTCCCGCAGTGTAGTGGTGGAGGCTGGGCGTGGGAAAGCCGGGGGCACTTGCCTGAGCTGTAAAGAGAGCAGGGGTGAGTGCCTGGATTTTAAACACTGTCTGGGTCTGAGCCTCACTCTCTTTTTTCCAGATTACACTAATTCATTGCTTGTAGATGATGGCACATCGCCCATTACATCAACTAATGAGATCAACCATAACACCAAGTACACCCAGAAAAAAAGACAGCGTTTCTGAAGAGAGGGTGCTGTTCCCCCCGATGAGGTTAGGTAACTTCCAGAACCTTCTTTCTGATCTATCTTTTGGGAATCTTAGAGTCACATGTCATGTTTATCAGGGCAACTGCATTAACCTTTACTTAAAACACATTTAGTGGCGCCTTCTCTTCTTGATTGCAATTTCTGTTTTCTTTTAATTTGTCATATGTGAGTATTTGTGCACACGAGCTTTGTTCTCAATTACCTGCACTTTATTTCGAAGAGATGAACACTGTAAATAAACTCAACAGACAGAGCAAAAGCTATTCAGTGTTTGTTTTCTTCAGTGAAGAGTATGATGTCATAACAAATCTCAGGTCAAGTTTTGGAGATAAATCAGAAAGGCAAGGGAAACAACAGACAATTCTCCTGCATTAAAAATGTAGAAATGCCACATAACACACAGCAGCAAGCTTGTCCTATACACAGGAGCCCAGCGGGAGGGCAGAGCAGGGGTGTGGTGACAGGCATGCAGAGGGTGTGACCCTGTGCCTCGGAGTCAGTGTTGTCAACCGATGTTCCTTCCATTAAAAAAAAAAAAAAAAAGGGAGGAAGGATTTCTTGAGGTTAGCCCTGAAGAGAAAGTTGATAAGGAAAGAGGGAGCTGATGAGGTGGACAGTGTGGCGTTTGGGGAGCAGAGGTCTAGGGCGTGGGGGAATATTTCCTTCTTGGCTGTCTAGGGCGGTGATTTCTAGCCACAATGACATGGCACAAGAGGAGAACTGGCCCCCACGAGATCAGGAGCTGAAATAAAACAGACGCCTGCCTTCAGCAGAGGTGTGCATCTCAGAAACAAAGCTGTGGTGTGTAACACTAGGACAAGGGAGCCGTCAGTGTAGACTGGGGTTGGATACGAGAGCAGAGTATCTCTGAGAATGCTCAACTCCAGACAGGAAGCATCTGGAATATTCCAGATGCACCTTGAATATTCAAACAATTAAATAGGACAAACTTCTAACCCACTGTCGGAACATGTTTTTACCTCGCTATTTTTTAAATGTGTTATCGAGGTGATCAAGGACACCTTAAGCTGAACATTTAGCACAGGAGTCAAGCTCGACGTGATAATCTTCCTGAAGCCACCTGATAAGACCAACTGGGAGGCACATCAATCCAGGCTGCCAAGTGTGGCGTGGACAAACCCGCTGAAGATGAACCCACAATCCAAGCTGCAGTTCACCCCAAGAGGCAATGCTGACATCTAAGAGCAGCAGACACATTAAAAGGTGGAACCAACCCCAAAGAACTACAGATAATAGAACCTGTTTTGATTATGATTAATGACATTCCTTTATTTTACAGCCTTGCTGTTTTTTCAGGGTACAGGATTTCTCCCCCCCAGGTGTGGTCAACAAGTTTTCCCACCACCAAAGCTACCGAAGTCCTCCACTGCGGTCCTCCACCATAGTCCTCCACCATGGTCCTCCACGCGGCCCCAGGGTGCTCGCGGGGTGCAGAGAGGTCCTCTCTCTGCAAGGGATGTGAGCTACACAGGTTTATATATTATCAAAACTCCTCAAAAGACAGACTTAAATTTCGGGCATTTTGTTGTGTGTGAATTTTGCTGAGAAAGGAAAAGGTGCATGAGCACATTTGAGGCCCGGATTACACGCTGCAGACGCTCTGGGGAGGGCACTTGGAAGGTGCCAGCATGTCCGAGGGGCTCATAGTGGGTGTGGGGAGGGGAGATAAAGCACATTTTAAAAATGATCTGTAAATTATAGTCATTGGGCATTGGGCATTGCTGTAAAATTATCTTTATGTTTGTGTCTGTTTAAAATTGTTCAAAATATTGGAAGAAAAATGAATGGAAATTATAAAGATCATAATCAGAATAATGACATTTGTCATGATGACATTTTTGTTTCCGCTGCCTAAAATTGCATTCGTTGAAGAAATGTTGATGCATCATTGTGAATGTATAGAAAAATCATATGAAGCTATGGTTTAACATTTGGACAAATTTCCATTAATTATTCAATTAAAACTTGTCTGTGGTTTATTTTCCAAGGACTGTTAATCTCTTATTCATGGATTATTTGTGGACTCCAGTAAGATTCTGTTAATTTGTATGTATTTTAAAGCAGTTTTTGCTAGATAAGTAGATGCCTATTATACTTTCTGCTGTCGTATTTGCCAGCTTTAGTCTTGTGTTGACCTCTAATATAATTTGTTGCTTTCCTTTAGTAATTTGCTCATGTTTTCTATGTAAAGTATATTCTACAATGACCTTTTATAAATGCATTTATTCGAATATGGCTTTCTAAAATATTTACATAACTTTAGTAATCAAAGTAGTGATTTAAACACTTCTGGCAATGCAGTTGATAAATGTCTAAAAATTAGTTGCAATTTACTTGCAATCTGGGTGAACCATTTCTTCATTTTCTTTTTTCTTGATATTGAAATTTTTCTGATTGAAAAGCCTAGAATTTAAAACTTCCAATTTTCTAAAAATTTGGATCTATCTAGATCACTTAAAAAAAGAGAGCATGAGGTATCTCATACAACCTTAAATTGGCACAATGTCAATGTATTTATTGTTTACTAGTTTATAGTCCCCCAGATGTTTATTTCACATCATAATGGAATCTGATAAGTTTATATTACTCTATCTTATGGATAGGAACGGTATCCCCTTTCCAAATTCATATACTGAAATCCCAGTCCTGAGCTCTTCAGCTTTGACTAGGCTTGCAAAGCCGGCCATGCATGAAGTCAGTAAGGTAGAATGAGGTCATTAAGGTGGGCTCCAGAGTGAGTGCCATCTAATAAGACGGGCGTTTCTGTAAGAGGAGAGAGAAGGAAAGAGACACAGGCAGAGGGAAGACCACGCAAATACTCCGAGCATTCACCACCCCAGGAGAGAGGTCGCAGAAGAAGCCGGTTCTTAACACACCTGGACCTTGTACGTGTATCCTCAGATTGGCGAGAAAACCAATTTGCATTGTGTAAGGCTCCTGACCTGTGGTGTTTTGTTAGGGAAGCTTGGGGAAACTATCAGAATGACTGCCATTTCTCAAATTATCCCTCATAATGAAAAGTTCTTAAAATATCTGCATTTTTCTCAAATATAAATGCATATAAAAAATATCACTGTCTTGAAGGAGATCAACAAAATATTTGGAGAGGATAGAGCTTCAAATGGCATCAATACAGGTAATTTTAGATGCTCCTGTGGGCTTCTGACATAATGCATTAAAAAGGAAGCAAAGAAATTCAATCTAGATGTATTTCTTTTTATTCTTGGTATGACATATCTATTGCAAAGTTTAAAAAATTAATTTCACAAATAGAAGAGTAAGCAGTAATATTGTGTACATTCCTGTTGTCCTAATGGGTATTATGTCTGGCTGTTAAAATATCCAGTGTGACAACATCATACACAAATTTAAAAAGTGCTGTAAATCAAACTTAGATGGAAAGGAAGAAAATGTACTCTGAAAAAAATGTGTTAGCTTACTCACACTGAAGCCATAGATTCAGGCGAATAGCTTGAATAGAATTATTTTATGTAAGAGTGGACATATGTTATATCTCTAAACTAATATGCCATTATATAATGTTAATTAAATGCATGTAACAAAGAAAATGAACCTTAGCTATTTCATCTGCACTCTTGAAATCTAGATATCCAGGTTCATCACAGTCCTGGGTGTTCATGTACATGTGGCTTCAGCACTTAAGAGAACCCGCATGACAGGTGTGTCTGTGTAGACATAGAGCATACTTGATAGGCGTCTGCCATTACCAATATCTGATGCATCCCTTTTGCTTTTGTAGCCAAGGAAATTGTCTTGGTTATTTTTTTCTTTCAAAGAGAAATTTAGGAAATGTTTTAGCAAGAGATTAAAAATACTGCTTGGAAATGCTTTAAATTGGTTAATGTGAAGTCCTGCCTGTCCATCATATCTGCCCCCAGGATCCTGGCAAGGGAGCGATGGAAAGTCTAGACAGTGAGTGACTTCCCTTACAGGCATGCCCTGTGTCATGGGACAGGATGAGCTGAGACATAACGATTCGACTACTGGCCAAACAAGGAGTCCAGGGTCTCTGAGGACCTGCCATTTCTCTTTGCTGAGATTTGGGAGAAGGAGCAGCAACTGCCCTTCACGTCACACCATCATGCATCAAGCAGTGGAATTCCACAGAGGCTTGTCCACCGCCAGAGACAAGCCAAGAGGGACAGCGATGGGTCAGGTGGACATCCCAGGGGATCATAGGGAAGAGACACAGATGCCATGACTCAGTGAGCAGAAAATTATAGGATGAGACTCTAGCGGAGGCTTGGAAAAGCAAGGAATTACTACAACAGCAAGTGAAAAGGAAGACAAGCTCCTCGTAGGCCTACACGAGAGAACGGGTGACCTAAATCACAGAACTAACCCAAAGATGACAATAGAATTGGATTGACAATAGAATTGGAGGTCAGCCACCATCATGCCACCTTTCCTTGGCGAGCTCATCCACAGGTGCTCCCAGATGGCCCGTGTGCATGGGAGGGTGATCCCAGGACAGCCCTCAGAGCTAGGTCACCACTAACTACACCGTCTTATCCAGACCGAGATTCGTCTTGCTCTGATTATGTCTCGTGGGTTAAGAAACACAGATATTTGTTTCAATGAAAGATCCGAATCGTTCTCTCCTCCCACCTCGAAAGTCATGGGCTCAGAAGTCCATGAGTAAAACTGGATTAAGGACTTGTTCAAATACTGCCATTGGGTGTTAATTATTTAAGGCCACAGAGGCAAAGTCATTTACAAATTTGCAACTACTAAGTAGCGAGGTTATTTTTACACACACAAGCCTACATAAATCGGGCAGTTCACTAAAACAGCTCCTTGGCAGACATTTTCAAAAATAATACTTGTCAGAGAGCCAACCTGACGGGCTTGCACTGTGGGTGCAGTGAGGGCTGCGTTCTGCCCACCAAATGTTCTTTGAACTTGTGTCCCTTCGACAGTGCCATAGACAAAGCACCTATGTTACTTATAAACATCATAACAACCGTTTAGTTTTTAACTTATTTTATACAACGACTGAATAGACTTCCAGAATAGCTGACATTGTGACAGAAACATTTGAGCAATTCTTCTTAAATATTCCTTCTCTGATGGACGGATGGCCCGGGCAGAGCCCCAGAACTCAGGGAGGAGCAGAGCAGGGATGCCTGGCGAGTCTTCAGCCTTGGGGGTCCCTGCTCCCTGGGAACTGGCCTTTTGTTTGTTTCTCGAAAGTGCCTTGTTCTTCCCCACATGCACTTTTGCAAATGCTGTGCCATGTGCCAGTCTCTGAGGCCCTGCTCAGCTGCGCGGTGAGTCCTCTTCCTTCGGTGTCCTGTATGGCCATATCACCTCCGTCTGCTCGCTGCTTCTCCAGCATCTTTCCTTAGTGAATAATTTGCTCATTCTTCTGCTCCATCCTCTCCCTCCGGCCTTCCCCGGACCAGTCCACCCGTTCTCACAGCGCTCGCTAATTATTTTGTTCATAGCACTTATCCAATTTTGAGATTATAATGTTTGTGGCATGATTATTTGTTAAGTATCTATTATTTCCCCAGTAATTTGTCAGATTCTTGATAGAGCTTAGAGTTTATTTTGTTACCATCCTGTCCTCAGTGTGAGACATGGCAGATGCTCAATAAATACTTTTCCATATTGTCTTAGTCAGTTTGAGCTTCCGGAACAAATCACCATCGACCAAGCCACTTCAACAACAACTTGCTCGCACAGTTGCAGTTTGGAAGGCTCGTGTGCACAATCGAGATGCCGGTGGATCCCTGTGTGCTGAGGGCTGTCTCCGTGCTGTGCAGATGGCAGTCTGCCCCCGTGTGCTCATGCAGTGGGGAGCAAAGAGCCTCCCGTCTCTCCTGTCCCTCCGATAAGGGCACCCACCCCATCCATGAGGGCTCCACCCTCATGCCCTAGTCCCTCCCAGAGGCTCACCCCTAATACCACCGCATTGAGGACTTAGGCTCTCCCTATGAATTGGAAAGGGGACACAAACATTTAATCCATAGCACGTATTTTTACAATAGAATACCAAATGGCCAGCAATGTAAGTCGTTTAACATGTTTCCATAATTCTCTAGTTTATTACCATCTTTGAAAAGGTCAAGGGCAAAGTAGGTGGTTATTCTAAAAGCATTAAAAGTGCAGGTCACTGATGGAGAGAATAGTAAGTGGAAAATACTCTCAAGGTTTCCTTCCTCACTCTCTGCCCAACCTACACACACGGGGCTTCGATGGGCCTGAAGCCCTTTTCGCCACACAGTGTGGATGAAGGACAGTCAGCCTGGCCTTTGAAGGTTGCCTCCAGTGGGTGAGAATGGCAGCGACCTTCATTCTTAACACAGGAAACCCAAGTCCCAAGTTGAGGCCTTGAGTCTAGTCCTGAGATGAAGAAGAGAGAATACAGAACATTCCTGAAATATCATTCAGGTTTGAAAGTGATGCTAATTCACCTGCCTCAGGTCATCTCTGTGGTAAAATTGATTGATAATTGTTGAAGTCTTCTAATTGTGATAAAATAAATAATGAATTCATTCAAATATTAAAAAGTATAAATAAAATGATGCTTTGTTTGGGACACTAAACATTCTTTAAATCTAGGAGTTCATTCCTTTATCTACTTTTGGCCAAATGTTTTTTAAAACATATAAGGATCACTCTGTTCTCATTATTTCTGCTAACCTGACATTAGTTTATGGTTGATATTCTTGTGGAAGTGATTTTCCTTCCCTGTAGTCCGTGCTCAATTCTCCATAGTGTGTGTACTAGGGAATCAAGAGAAGTTTATCGTTGCAGATAAATTGCACTGGCCATTTCAAACTATACAGCTCCTAGAAACAAGGGCGTGCTGCAGGTGCACATCAAGATTCCATGTCAGGGCACAAGGGGACATTGGCCTCTCGCCTTTATCCACACCTTGTCATTCTAACGGTCCTCTGGAGGCCAGTGAGTGATGCCCAGCATGGCGGGAGGGAAGCCTAGGGGGAGACGTGTGTGGTGTGTAAAGTCAATGTACAAACACCGCAGTGACGACGCAGCTCCATTTTGTGCTCCTGTCTGGTTTTCCTTCCTATTTCCAACACTATCCACCCTTACGAGGATTCCTCATGGCGCAGGGTCACCTCCTCTGGGACTCTAATCTAATCTTGTTGGTGTCTCATCAATTAATTAATTTATAAAAATCGTCACAGCTTCCGAACCACAATTCTCCTAACATGGCAACAGATCATTCTCTGCAAGGGCACATTGTCCTATGATTCAACAAGAAGTGCATGGGGCGGGGGGTGGGGGGGAGCCCAGTGTGTCTGAAGCAAAATCCCTACGAAGTGCTTGCGCTAAATCCCGGTCACATTCACTTGTGTTTACCGTAAGGACACTCCTTGGGTATTAGGATTTTTTAATAAGGGAATTGCCAGCTTTGCTTATGTCATTTACAGATCACTCTGAAGAGAGTGACCTTGACAGCTCACCTGTATGATACATGTTGAAAGGATCTGGAAACACGTGAGAGGGCTATCGAAACAGAAATGTGATACTTGGGAAGCCTTTTTAACTTTCCTCCATGATGTCTGTCAAGGCACCACAGAAACCAGAATAATGCCACAGCCAAAGGCAGAGCACAGAGGAAACCATCCCACATGCCCCTGGGTTCTCCTGGAGCTGGACAAGTCACCAAAACAGCACCGGTTGGGGCAGCCAAGGAAAGTCAGGTAAAGATGTACGGGGGAGCTGCATGGTTGTATGGGGTCAAGCTCCTGGAGCAGGCCAGGGTGTTCGCCCTGCGTGTAGGGGCCTGAGGAACTTACATCACAGGCAAGAAGGGGTTACCTCGTCCTGAGATTCTCAGGAGGGAGGACAAGTTCACTGACGAACCAACAACTGGATTTGACTCCCCTAACTGTACTCTTCTAGGTCATCAACAGGGGAGCAGTGATGGCTTCTCTGATGAGGAAAAGGGCAGAAGCTTAAGACGAGACGGTCTCTTCTTCACGTAGGAGGGTGAGGGGCTCAGGCGCAGACAGAAGCTTCTCTTTAACCTCAAGGGACTTCACTGCTCTTAGTTCAAAACACTGCCTGCCAGGGCACGGCATCTTGAGAAGACCAGTTCTGAGAATCTTGGGGCGCTCTGATTCGAGCACCTTCACAAGGCAAACCACGCCTGACAAGCAAGAGACGCAGTGTCAAAAAAAAAAAAAAAAAATCAAATGTCCTAGAAGAAATGAGCAGCCGCCTAGCAAAGAGCACAAGTGGAGGGGCCAGGGCATTACGATGAGGGCATCAGGGGGTCACCGACGGTCGCTCAGACCGAAACCAGCCACGCCGAAGAATTCAGGATATTTGAGGTCCAGGTGCCAAGTGCAGCAGATTTCCATCATCAGTCACACATTTTTGCAGGAGCCTCCTGAGTTAGCTAAATGCTACCGGGTTCATTTATCAAGGGAAGAACAAGGACTAGCAGGGCCTCGCCTGGGGCACAGGAGGGCCAAGCCAGAAGGCCCCTGTGAGGGGGATGTCAGTGGATGCTCAGTTTTCCTGTTGTTTAGTTTAGCTTTGGGGTCCAGTTAGTTTGCATTAGTCCCTTGGGCTCTAAGACCCAGGGGAATACACACCCCATCATCCAGCATGCACTAGCCCAGGTGCACAGGCAGGGTTGGGGTGAAGAACAAACACCCCCACATCTCTCCAAGCAAAAAAACACAAAATGATCTTTACCTTTTCCCACATAAAATCTGGCAGTGATGCAATAAATGCTGGTCTCCCTCCTGGACTCTAAACTCTTAGATAAAATACCATCTTCTGTCTTTTCGAGCAGTCACGCATACAGCACAACTCAGCAAATAACAACTGAGAACAATCATGTTTGTGTTGTGCGGATATAACAAATAATGCATAAAAGAAGAAAGTGGTAAAATGCCTCACGACAGGAGAACATTCTTTGTAAGCCTCAAATTGACTATTTCTTGTCTCAGTCCTAGAACAGGGAAAGGAAAAATGCTGTGATTAAGGGCTCAGCAGTGGGCGGTGGATAAATAACATCCAGAAGGATCTACTAATGATGGTGTCTTAAAATAAGTAAAGGGAATTTTTTTTTTGTTGGCCAGAAGCCTATACCCTATAATTTTTTACATTCTATTCAAACACTGCGTGGCATGATTCATTAAGAATTGTGTGAAGATGCCATGTCTGAAAGTATTCACGTTGAACATTGAAACCAACGCTAATTATTTGACAGAAAATCATGCAGGTGATGTTGTGATCATCTCCTCTTGAAGCACAAGCAGTTCAAGGCAAGACTCCCCTTACTTTCTTGCTACTTTAAGAAGGATGAGGAGTCGTTCAAATCTAACTGTAGAGAACATTCTGTTCAAGTGAGTGTTATGACAAAGACAACTTCTGGGGATTAACCTTTAGATATTATGCTTGTTTGTAAGTTTGTTTTTAAATTCTTCTCTACATGCTGGTTGATTTTGTAAAAAAAAAAAAATTCTTTGTATTATGTTGAGTTTTCAGAAAGAGTGTAGGAGGACCATATATATATATTATATTTTGCTCTAGTTTGCATGTGTTGGGTAAGCCCTATTGTCACAGCCCAATACTGAAATCTAGACCTAGTATTTAATTCGAAAATTCAGTTAATCTCAGTTTGTAATGTAGTTAATCAAATGCACACATGTACTGATTTTCCCAGCACATATGTTCCAAATAAAGATAATCAATAGGGTAACTTAGAACATTATATGAATGCTAAGACTATTCTAAGTACACTTAGTAAATTAAAATGCATGCTTTTTTCAAATGACATGAATTTTAAAAAATGTTTCAGTCTGACCAAACCAAATACACACCTTTTCCATTGTATCCGCCATCACCTTTGTCCTCGAGGACCTGGGGAAGGTGTTCTTGGCTTTCTGGCGTACCCAAGTCCTCTTCTCCCTTTAGAATTCTTCTTTTCAAAAATAGTAATCTCTGGAGCTCTGTGTAGATTGGATATTCCTGGAAAAGAGAGTTTGCTTTAGATTTGTCATCTCAAATATAAGCAATAGTTTCTTGGTCTGTCCATCTTGTGTCCTTTCTAATCTGAAAAAGTTTCCCACTTAAAAATGTGAAATGTTAACAATCAACATAATATTAAGTTTTGAGAAAACTGAATTCAACCATCAAAGCAACCAAAGCCACAGAGCTTGAGAATCTGAGTGTTGATTGTTCAGATGAAAGTAAGTCGCTCTAGTGGCCCTTCATTCATTTACTCACACAGTGGAATGGGGACCAGAAACCACGACATTGTGTAATAGACATAGACCCAGCCATGATCTCAGCTTTGTCTTTGTTCAGGCTAATGTATCTGAGTTATTTAGTGTAAAACTAAAGGCTTAGAAATGGGTTTAAGGAGGTGGGCAGCAGGCTCACACAAGTGAAGGTCACCGCTCACAACTTCACTAAGAAAAATGGGGACCGATATGCCTGCAACATTGCCTTTGGGCTCATGGAGAGAAATCTCAGCAGTTTCAATTCAAGAGAGAAAATGTCAGATTGTAAGGAAATACCCTCTTAATTTATAAATGACAATAATTCTTTATTTCATTGAAGTTTTAAAGAAGGCATACCTTGAATGAGGTAACACTAAGAAGCAAAGGAAAATAAATCTATATACAATTCAGTCTATGTCTATACTGGGTTACAGTAATATACTATACTATTTTGAAATGATGAATTATTTTTCAACAGGTCTTCTTATGTAGAACATGTACTGGAGCAGGCAAAAAAATTAAAAAACTAAAAATTCACAGCAACCAAAAATATCTTGATTCTTTTGCTAACTGCCTACTTAAAATATAACAGACTATTTACAAATACTTCAAAGAAAGAAATTATATGTTCTGGGTAGCATTTCTCCTGTGGTAAAATTTTCTGTTATTTTCTGGGAAGCACTAAGTCCTATTTAAAGGAATTAATTACAGCTTATGGTTTTTTAACAAAAAGAATTGCGGGAATGTTTTAACTTAAACTTTACGATTTCAGAGAAATGTGCAAAAAGTAATATTGGTCTACAAACTTCAAATATTAAGTAATTTTGAGTCCAATGGTGAAAATACCAAATAATTTACTCATTTTTGTATCATATAAATAAGTCTGGGCAAAATAAAAAGGGAAAGAGTCAACCAGTGATTTAACTCAATGTCCACAGACACGGCTTACAGCGGACGAGAATTAATAATAAGAAATTTAACTCAGAGGCATCAGACATCGCATTGACAGTGAACTGGCTGGACTTCTGACATACATGATTATTAAAAATTAGTGTAGCACTACTAACTGAATATTTGTGTCCTGCCCAAATTCCAATGTTGAACCTCTAAGGTCTGGGTATTAGCAGGTGGGCCTTTGAAGTTAGTTAGGACAGAGAGAAGGGCCCCATGATGAGACACATGTCCTTATCAAAGAGGAGATAGTCATATCTCTTCCTGATCTCTTTCTATCAATATAGTTTCTCCTTTTTCAGAATTTCATGAAAATGGAATCACAGGGCTTGGAATTTTTTGTGTTGACTTAATTTACTGAAGTTTCACAAATTAATATATTCCATCTCACTGCTAATTAGCACTCCATATTATAGAATTACAAAAGTTGCTTACAAATTCACCAGCTTATGGTCATTCAATATTCGCCTTTTTCTCCTTGTATGAATAATGAATGTATAAATAGTCATATAGAAGATTTTGCATGGACATTGTTTTGTGTTTTGTTTTTTCCTCCTAAATAAATGCCTAAAAATGGGGTTGCAGGACACAGGATGTGTCACGGGGGTTCTGGAAAGATGCCCATGTGGTATGAAATGGGCAAACACCCAAGAGAGGCAAATAGGGAGAGAATGGGAGAAGGAGGGCTGTGAGCAGAGTCTCAATGTAGATTTGCATCAGAGTAGAAGAGGGATGCCATGGCTTGGTGGAGTCCCAGGAAGGCCCAGCAAAGCGTCGAGGATTCCTAAAGCCAAAATCTGCAGAGAGCTGACTGTCCAATCCATCAGGATGCCCATTGGACTCAGTCACTGGCAAGGAGCACCCGTGGAAATCAGCTTTAACATGTACATTGTGACCAAAATCAAACACAGCAACCCGGGCAGCTGGTCGACCTCACTCCCTGCTGCCAGATGTCTGGGAGCTGCACTCTCATGGCTGACACATGGGACCTGTGGACCCTGGTAGGTTTCCCTTCCCACCAGCATTATATGGGGCTCAGTTGCTCCACATCTTCACCACCGTAGTGTGCTTGCCTTCTAGCTCACCCATCCTAATGGGTTTGCAGAGCTATCTGATCGTGGCTTTGATTTTCAGTCCCTCATTACTTGCTATGTTCCTCATTATTTGTTATGTTGAACCCCTTTGCATGTGCTTCTTGGACAGTTGTACACCTTATTTTATTAAATTCTTAGCCATTTTTATTGGCATGTGTCTTATTATTATAAGAATTCCTTGATGATTCTAGATACCCTCTTTTGCTGAAGTTTAATCAATTAATAGGGAATTTAAAAAATTTCTAAACTAGTAAATATGAGTTGATGTAAAGTCCCTTTGAATCAACATTTAAGACTGTAATGGAGGGCCTCCCTGGTGGCGCAAGGGGTTAAGCACAGCACCATGAAGGTATCCGCAGCTTCTACAGCACAAGTTTGATCCCCAGCCGGCCAGGGAGCTATGGACAGGATGCAGCAGACCTCTCCTGTCTTGCCCGCGGCTCCCCTCAGCAGTGTATTTCAGTGGATCTGCCTGTTCTGCTCCCTACTCTGTCTCTGGTGAAGCTTCTCACCTCCAGCACCTCTAGCTGCACCCCAGCTGTTGTATGCATAAATAATCTTTAAAAAAAACTGTAAAGGAAATAGGTCACAGGCAAAGTTCCACCATCCACTGTCTTAACTGACGTAATAGTTAAACAGGCTTTGAGAAGTTCTAAATTCTGGAAATGTTTTAAGGAAATAGTTAATAGGATTTTTTTATGTCTTGAATAGGAAAGAAACAGAATAACTTTACAAATTTGTCCAGAGTAATGGAAGAGAAGGAACGACTGTCCATGGAGAAGGGAAATTGCAGAATAGCGGGGACTAAGAGTGGGGAGGAGTGCCGATTTTGACACAATAACTTTAAGAGGAATATTTCATATCCAAGTGAAGAACCTGAGCATGTAGGTGAATATGCTATTCTGGGTATAAGAAAGCAACTAGTACTGACATTTGAAAATGTAACCATTAGAAGTTAAAGCCAAATGTATTTTCATTTTTCTGCAAGGGTCTGTTTTTCTAACTCTTGGGTTCTGAGGAAAATCACAGATATTTGGATCACATTTGTATGATCAACCTTATGTTTTTATCAAAACAATGTATTTACATTGACTACATTTAGTCTAATACACCTGCACTGACTGTATCCCATTTAATTGAAAATCAGAAATTCTAATTGTCCACAAAGAGTTACAATTTGGTGTTTTATGTATACATAATATATATGTATGCATAATATATATGTATGCATAATCTATATACATGTTTAAACAAATATATGTATCTATTATCTATATTTACTATATATATTTGTGTAGACATACATTTTACATATTTGTGTGTGTTTGTGTAATTGGTCAGCCATTGAAAGTTCTGATTTGGAACTGGAAATGTTTTTATAAAAAGAAGGGAAAGACTATTTCTGTCTGCTCCATTTATCTCGAATATATAGACTTTCAATTACTCTAGGATGAAATCTAATGTTTTTAAAGATGTCTAAAGGAACACTTAAAAAATTCCTTCTGGTGTTTAATTAAGTTCATTTTCTGCAGAGTTTTTAGACTTAATGACTGAAATTTTTTACTTCTTCCATTTCTTACCTGAATTGAATAGCTCTATATTTTTATTCTTCTTCTTCATCATCAAGGTGATTGTGAGAGAAGACTCTCCTGTCTCTTCTGGGAATTTACCCACCTCCCTTTGTCACAGCATGTACAATCGAGTGTTACTATCTGCGGAACCTGATAAAATTGCATTCTCCTTGGGCAACAGGATTTCCTTATAATGTAATCTTTTGCTCATAATTTGTGAGGAATCGGTTAAGTTTAAAACAGTTAAAATATTTCTTTTTGAAAACATGCAGAATTAATATCATTGTAAGTTTTATAATTTTAAAAAATTCACCATAAACTAAAACTCTCAACTACCTATGCTGGGATTTCATGAAAAGTTGTTCTCCTACCTCTATCCTAAACTAAATGAGGAAGTAGCTTTTTTTTTGTTTTGTTTTTAAAGATGATTAGGGATTTGAACATAAGATCTAAACCTGTAAAAATATTAGGAGAAAATATTTTTTAAGAGGTGTCTTGAAATTGATCTTGGCAGTGATTTCTTGTACATGAAATCAAAAACCCCACAGTACCTGGGAGCTCTGTTGTCCACCATTATCAGCATTTCCTGAAACAGGACGGAGCCCGGGAGCAGTTCACAGCATCTAGCACCCTCTTCCACACAAACGCTCAACCTCTTTCCCCCATCTCTAGAATCATGGCTTTGACCTTAGCCTAATCAAGTTACTTTAAAATCTGTATCATTCATGGCAAAAATGGCTTGCCCTAATTCCTTCAAAGGCTGCTTATTTGTCCCCTAAAGTTACTCCAAGGAGACAAAACATGTCCGGTGAGTCAGCAACAAGCCTGCTGCGGTGAGTTGGGGCAGCAAATGCTCCCTGGAGAAGAACCTGTTCATGTTTCACATGCTCCATCCCCCAAGACAAGTCCACCGCAATCCCTGATGGTTTTTATTTGAGAACCTGAACTTAATAGCTTATATTGTGCAGAATGTATTACACAAAAAATTCCTGAAACATGGAACTTCTCTCAGGTTAATTTCACAAACATAGTACTAGTCAAGGCTATGGAATCTTTGAGTTGTTTCTCCCATCTATGTCTATGTGATTTTTACCTCGTTTGTTTATGTCTCTATTACTTACTCAGGAGAAATGCATTATGGGTCTAATCCAAAAAAAAAATCTCTATTTCCAGTACCATTTTTAAAAACACTTCAAAGTCGTCTCTGTCCTTGCAAGCTTTCTTCAGGCAAGGACAGTGAAGGGGGGAAAATCTACTATCTTGCTCGTGAACCAGTCTTTTGCACCAGGATGGGTGTTTAACAGCAGAGACCACTTCATTTTGAGAGGCTACTCCAGGAGGGAGACGGAACGCGGACTGTATTGCAGATGTTATCAGCCTTTGTGCCTTTTTAATCTTAGAATACAAGAAGTGTGTAAAGTATTTCTCCAGATTTTCATAATATTACATATTGATTTTATGGCCATTATTATGAAAAATATGATTTGAATATTACCTAGACTCAAACTTACTTGACATTTTATCTAAAAAAATGTCCTGGAGTTTAATTGTTAGTGCTGAAGAAAACGGATGCTCATGCTCCTTGTGGCTACTGCATGAAGCCTTGTCATGTAACAATTTTGGCTCTTCCCTCCATGACTGAGTGAATCATTGGCTACCTCTTCCTCTTTTAAGATAAAGATCAAGAGGTGTGTCTCTCCTCAGTGAAAATTGGAGAGTAAGAAATTTTATGCTCAGAAAATGTATTAGACTTGGGACTTGTGGTTGTCCATTCTGCCAGTAAAAGAGCTTGGGAACTCCATCCTAATAACATGAGGAACAGCTAAAGACTGAAAAAACACACACAAAAAAAAACTTCTTGCATCTATGAGAGAAAGAGGATATGGGGCAAATGTCTGTCCCCAATTTTGGAAAGACAGACAAACACAGGACATCAAAGCCTACCTGAGCGGAGACTCGCAAGCAGAAATTTCCCTGGGAAACTGGAATTTCCCAAGTTGCTGGAAATTCAGTGTGGACATCTCTTAGGAGGCCAGAATCCCAGGGGAACCACTCGTAAGGGGAACATGACATAGCACTGAATTTACCTCCAGGAGTTCCACTGAGTTTTGTGAAGAAAAAAAAAAATTCCACCTCAAATGGAACTGGAAGATATCAAAGGGATCTCAGAGTGCTGCCTCAGAAGACAGAACAAAAGCCAGAGAACGAGTTCCCACGAGTTCTTGCCGTATTCGTGCAAGACCAAGACTTTCCTCCCTACCAGTGACTCCCCAGCCTGCCACTCTCTGCCCTATGGAGCAGATGAGCTCGTTGCTGGACCCCACCGAAGGTCTCAGGTTTGCATTCCCTGCCCATAGATACAGCTGGGCCCAAACGCTCAGAGCACTGCGTGTAGCTTTCTACAGTTTGAACTTCCTGAGTTACAGTTCCTTTGCTATTCCCAAATAAAGATGATTCCTGCTTATTCAAACTTGCTCTAGTTTATCTCGTTATTCAGCATGACAGCTTCTATAATAAATATAGGGGAAAAGCCCTGCCTGCCTCCAGCAGGTGGTTCATCTAAATTATCCAGCATAATGTCCTCAGCTCAAGAACTGCCAAGTCCCTTTCGCCTCCCATAGCTCCCAAACCTAAACTCAGCTCAAACTCATCATTTGGGTTGACAGATGAGTCAATACGAGAATATTAACTGAGGACAGTGCTGCTACAGGAGACTTTTCATCAGGAGCGATGCAGTGATATTAAATCACAAGAGATCCACGAGGCAGTACATGTGACTAATACATTTTAAAGTTAATTAGCCTGAAATAAACTACCTAGAGCCTACCTCTGGTAAATGCAACCCATATTTAGATCTAGGTTGTGATTTAAATGGCTGTTCATGTTACTTACCCTTTGAGTTATTTTTCTACTGTTATGTATGTGTGCGTATTTGATAGATTGAATGATAAAGTCTACTATCAAATCTGTTATTCTTTTAATAAATGCTATATTGCCCTGCTATTGCAAATCCCTCCCAAGGCCAAAAAATGAATTTCATTATTCAAATTTGCAAATGCGATCTAGGCTAAGATTTCAGACTTCTGTACTTAATGAGAACATATAAATGCACTGCATTCTTCCTGCAGATCTTTAAAGAAAAGTGTACATAAAATGTAAAGAAATGACTGCTGACATCTGGGGGAGGCCCCCAGATGTACCTGCATAATTCATAATATCACGTCTTGGATTTGCTCCTACTCAATCCCACTGAATTTTATGACTTGTTTTGGATCTTGAAACTGCTACCAGGAAGGCTTTGGTAAGCAGTTTAATGGTGATAAATGGTTGCTATTCCTATCCACATCAGGCCCGGGTTGTTTTTAAGGTTTGCATTGTTCTTGGCTGTTGTTTTCCGTTTTCTCACGCAGGTTGTTGTATAGTTGGAACCTAATCCTTCAGTTCACTGGGGAAAATAGAGCCTAATACTTGGCTTTGTTTACTTACATTTTCAGTTAATTAAAAACAAAAACAAAAAGAAGAGTGGAATCCTTTATTTTAATGTTCAGACTAATTATTTGACTCAATGATTAAATGCACATTTGCCAGGGAGGCTTCCAGGGATTTCAGCAGCTGGGAGAGAACTCACAAAAGCCATACGGAAAGGCAAATGGAACATTTGTAACCTGTAACTGGGACAAGCACATCTGACTGCGGCAGACTGAACACTCTTCTCTGGTCGTTCATTTGCATAAACCCTGGACCCTCCCCAGAGGTGGGCTGATCACAACAGCAGTTCTGTTGGGGTGTAAGGGAACCATCCATCACCCTCCATGTTCTTCTTCATTGGCAAGTGATCACACAAGCATCAGACAGGTTGATAAAAGAAAATCTTAAAGAGAGGTTATACGTAAATCTACATCACGTGGCAGGGGCCCAACATGACTGAGTGACTCACCTATTTGGTTTCAGGTGCTGTCGTAAATAGCGGAGCTGAGAGACGGGAAGTGGGGGAGAATGGAAGGCTGCTCAGGCCGGGAGGTTGCTGGGGAAGGCACCACAAACAGAAGACACCAGACTTGGTCCTTCTTTCTCCATGGAAGAGTTGAGGAAATTAGGATTCCAGGTACACGCTCGTCTATGTTCACATGTAAATATCTTTCTCAAAAGCAACCTTTACCCAACCTGCAGAGCCCCTCCATGCACAGACATATTTTGGGTGTCAGAGTTTTGCTCTCCTATGTGCCTTGATGCTGAGTTTCTTGTGGTGCATGCAATGTCCAATAACTATTTGGACAGATAACATCGCCTGAGTAAATGGAAAATATCAAGCCATCTGCAGCAAGAACAGACTTCCTCTTCAACTAAAAAATACATAAATCTTCAATCACAATAGATAGTTAAGATGTGAATGTGACAATATATTTAAATAACTTACAATGCCTTTCTTCTAAATATGATCTGTGCATATGACACAGTCTATTACCCAGTGTATGTGCAGATTTTTTCATTTTCCTGTATTTCAGACATTTTTCCTCTAGAGATAATTGTATAAACCTTGGCAATAAAAATAATCAATCAAGCATGACCAAGTCAATTAAAAAACATGGAGGGAAATCAATCAAAATGTATAGTGATGTACACGGACACACACAACGTTTATTATCAAAAAGGCTAAGTCTGCATGAAAAAGTGACTTGTATACCACCTACGGTGAGTGTATTTTCAGAACAAGGATGACCTTGTCTTCCCATTTACAAACCAAGCTTCTTATCTGCCTCAGTCTCTCTGCTGCCTTCCCCATGACCTGATATAAAAGAATGTCCTCTGTGCCCAATTCAAGCAATCCAGTAAATCTGAATTCTGAATTCCATTTATCTCACTTTCTCCAAAACTTTGTTTCTACCTTTTGCTTCATTCTCCTGGAACTTTACTCTCAGCACGTAACCTACGCTCCAACATGTGTGCTCCTGAGCTACTCTGACCCTCCCAGTCTCTGAACTGTCCACACCGTCCTCTTCTCTCCTTAGGGAAGAGTGCCCGCCTGGTCTGTGTCCATTTCCACCTCTCCACTCTCTCTTCCCTGAGGTCTGACCTGGCTCGGGGCCTTTGTGCTTCGCAGAAACCCTGTCACCAAATGCAGGCTTGTTCCTGCCACCCCTCCCACGGCCCTTTGGACATTCTCCTGTTTTCGGCTTCCACATCTCCTCCGTGACCTCAAACAAAGGCGAGCTGTCATTGCAACCACGGGGTGGATTTGGAAACAAAACCCCAGCCGTGGGGGCAGATCAGCACGAGTGTGCGCGGTGACTCAGCGCTTCTCCTGAATCCAGGGCTGATAACTCCCTTTTGAAGCCGTAGAGACCCCCCCTCAGTTCCACTGGAAGCAGAAAGAACTTCATTTCTTTGGGAGAGTCAAGGTGCCTGGAGTCCGAGGCTTGCTCCAAGGACACGCTCTGCCTCGCCTCCTGCCCTGATTTAAATATGACTGAAGAGTCATGTTCGCACCCTCCTTCTCGAACTGCTTTTGCTTGGAGAGAGGATGATTTCCTGCTTCTCTTTTCCTTTGGAAATGCCTCCCACCTACCCCTTTCGGTGCTTTGGAGACTTTAATCAAACTACGCTTATCGGATTCTACCTACGAGAGAAGTCCTCGCTTGTTTTTTGAGGTTTTTCCTCTTTCCTCCTTACATTTCTTTACGCAAGTGCTACAGCAAGATGCATGGCTTTCAAGACTATGAGACTATGTGCTAAATGTTCCCAAAATATCTCCTTGCCATTTTCACTTCGGTGTCTGAGAGGAGCCTCACATTTAATCTACCAGCACAGAACTGGGTTTCTCCTCCTCCTCACTACTGTACCCCTTACTGTTCTAGGCATCCCCCAATTTAATCAGCGTCGGCACCATTGAGCTCAAGTGCAGAATCTGTGAATGACTCTTCTACAGCACATCCCTCATAGCCAGTTGAGAAACAAATTTCATTCCGTTTCTCCCCATTTTCTCTTGGTCACGAGAGGCAGAGCCACAGTGGGTGTTCCAGCTGTGACACCCCCGGGCGAGCACCAAGCAGGCTTTCCTTTCTACTTGGAAGTTCTGTGGCTTCCCTCAGCAACAATGAAGCTGAGCTCCTTTTCCAGGTGCAAACCCCGACCTCCCTGCTCTCGTTTTCCTCTCAATTGCTCCTGTGCTCTCGCCACCCAGGACATTTTTTTTTTCCCATTTTCAAAGAAACGAACATGTATCTTCCTCTGAAATCTGGCTCTTTCTGTTGTTGCTCCTCTTTTCTCAACATCTTTTCATGTTTTATTCCTTTAATGTATCTCAGCCCAAAATTTTATCTGGGTGCCATACAATCCTCTTCTGCAACATGAATGTGCCTTCTTTTTGTTTGACCAATTATTTCCTAAAAGAAATGTGATTGTGACCTCCAAACATTTAGTGGACGCAGGCTGTCTGAAAACAAGGAGCACCTCAGGGCAGCGAGGTGGGGCAGCTGGAAGAGGCCTCTCCTGCTTAGCTCAGACCCAGCAGGAAGGGCTGCTGGGCTGCCCCTGCAGAGGAGGAGAGGTGAGGGGGCTTCCTTCTTGCCCAGCAACAGTCAGCCAATGAGAGCCCCCAACCATGTGAAAGAAGGTGTCTTTTAGTTGTTCTTCTGAGGCACCGTCTCATCATGAGACCATGCTTCCTGACTGTCTTTTTTGTTGTTGCTGCTCAATAAGCCCTTGTTTCTGGCAAAATAACTATCTGCTTATTTGTTTGAGGTCAGTAGTAAAAAATCCCAGGATAACCTATTTAAAAAGTCTTTGAAATCACACACTAGTCTGCAGCAACTGTCTAGTCTCTCAGGTGTGATAGCTGGAGGTCTCCCTGCTCCATCAGCTCATCTTAGCACCCCTGGCAATGCTCATCATACTCTGTGGCTCTGCCTGTTTGTTCCAGGTAACTCTCTGTTCATCAGAAACTCCCTGGTCAGGAAAGTCTCTGTTTCCTGGGCTCAGCGAGGTAGGGCAAAGGCTCAATTTTAGGACTTGAGTGCCTTTGGGTGCCTTTGGGTTCTTCTGATTTGGGTTAGGGATGTAGGGATTATTTTAGGAGACTTAGAGGCACAGGCAGTCGAAACTCTGACTTGGGGTTACTGTGGCAAAACTCCTTCAAGAACAGAACAGACTTGTGGTCTGATTGGTTTCAGCCAGTTTCACATGAAACTTGCCTCTTCTACTCCCCCCTACCCCCACGCTTGTTCCCGAAGGATAACTGAACAATGGTTTGGATGGAAAGACAACACCTTTAATCTGAATTTTGTTAATAGGCAAATTTTGATCTTCTACAGTCACTGGCCAATTTACAGCCTGCTGCAGTTTGGTGAATAAAACTGTTTTGTTTTCATTTTATAAGGTTCCAAGTTTTGTGACTCTCAATCAACTTATAAATATTATATTCTTTTGAAACTAAGTTTTATGAGAGTGCGATTTTTTCTTGATTGTTTAATGCCAACTGCTTACAATGCCTGATACGAAGAAGACATGAAACACACATGTGTTGAATAAGTGGATGAATAATCAAATAAATAGTTTGTGTAATTTACAAAAAATACACTATATATTATTTATGGACTTGTTTATATATGAAAACATGACAAAATATGTGTGGAATAATCAGCACTGCTTCAGGAGTGGTTACCATTATAAAGATGGACAGAAAAGGATTTGGGTAGATGGAGCTTCAGTTGTGTCTGTTTCTGTTTCCAATTCATTGAAAATTTCAGCTTTCAAGACTAAGAGTTAATCTATTAAACTACAGTTAAGGAAATATGAACATACTCATATCTACTATGTGTAGTTACCTGGTGTGATTCAAGAGAAATAAATGTTTGGTCTTACAGCTGACCAAAATATGTATATCTCATAGAGACGTAATATTCTTCAATAATTCCTGCCTCATAGCCCCCAAGATCTTTGGAATTTCCTCAGTTTTGACAGTGATAATGGTTTCTGTTGTTATTTTAATGAACTTAACTTTTGGGAAAATTCTGGGGAAGATGGGGGTGGTTGCCTGGGAAGCCAGCAAGAATGGAGGATGGGACTTTAGGTCCTTAATTCCCTGGAAGGAATAATGGCTAGAGGTAGCGTTGAATTGCCAATGGTCAAAGATTTAATCAATTATGCCTATGCAAGGAAGCCTCCATAAAAGTAAAAAAGGTGGGGCTTTGGAGGGCTTCTGGGTAGAAGATTTTGTGGAGAATGGTGTCCCTGCAGAGGACAGGGATCCCTGTGCCTTTTACCCACATGCTGCTCTATGCATCTTTTCTATTCAGGGACTGCTCCTGAATAGATCCTTGTAATAAATGGATGATCTAGTGAGTAAGTGGGTTTGTTGGGTTCTGTGAACTGTGCTAGCATATTAATCAAACCTTCTGATGTAACCAGTTGATCAGAAGCACACATAACAGTCTTGGCTTGGAACTATCAAAAGTGGAGGGCAGACTTGGAAGACAGAGCTTTAACCTGTGGATGCTGGTATTATCTCTGGGAGATAGTGTCAGAAGTGAGCTGAATTCCCTCCACCTTGGCAATTGCATCTGCAAACTGTTGAGAATGAGAGAATGTGCCACACACATTGGAATTGGTTTGGGAAACTCTTCACAGGATTCCATCCAGACAATTTTATTTTCCAGTTACTTTTGAGTTTCTATTATATGCATTTAAATTATGTATAACGATTTAATATGACCCATTTGACTTTCAAAAATTTCCAATCTGGAGGTTTACTAATATTTCTAGAAGAAAATAAACTTTCCTTGGGCTATCAAGATATAAAAGTAAGAAAGTTTCTAAATGCTTTCAGAATTCCCTAATACTCAGTTTGCCAATTAAAAAAAAAAAACACAGAAATTTCCTCTGTTGGGGAGCAGAAGGAAGGTGGGAGTCAGAATTCCATGTCTTAGAAGACTTGTGTAATAGTTCATTAGGTCATGAATGTGAGAACAAACTAAAAACTTCACATTAAAGCTCAATGGCTGGGTACAAGCTGCAGAGTCTCCTTCCTGCTCCTCAATAGAACACAAAAATTCTCCTACATAAACTCATTATTATCCAAATTAATTGGGTATTCTTTTAAAAATCTCATTTATTTTCTTCTTTAAGCAATACATATCAATGTACTTTTCATATATATGATTATGTTATGATGCTTAACATTTCAGAACAAAAACATTTTTCAGAAGATCCTATTAGAGGTCAAAGCTTTTGGGGGTTTGTGATTGGGGATAGTGGTAATAACTTCCACCTCCACGTTTGAATCAATGTCCTTTGAAAAATAATTAAACTCATGTAAGCATGTTTAATTCAGAGAATTAATTTTTAAATAGTATTAATCAGTGATTCTGTTACTAGTCCACTGAACTGACTTTAGTTATGAATCATTTGGGCAGAGAAATTGCTCTCAGTGTTGTAGCGTTTGTTTCTAAAACAAAGGAAGTCTACGTTGTCCATCATAACTAGCTCCCTAAAGAATCACTACACACAAAATAAACCTCATGGGAAAATCTCAGGTTGCCTCCCTAGGTTCAATTCTGATGAATATTTTTTGCAGTCTCTTTATTACTCCAAAATTCTACAATTCATAATTTTCTTCTGCATGCCTACTCCACACCAATTTTTTCTTCATTTCCAAACTGGCTAAACATCCATCTGTGTCATCCCATTGGATCTCAATTTTCAGTCATGTTCTCACTTTTTGACTAAATTTCCTCACATATTTCCTCTTCTGTTGTATCCACTCTTCCAATAGTTTGCTCAATATTGCCAGTTAATTGGGTAAAATCTCTTTTGTAACATGGATTAATGTCTGCCTTGCTGTATAGTCTTTGTGCAGTTAGCTTATTTTCTTGATTAAAATGTAAGATCTATGACCAAAAAATTGATCTTGTTCTTTATTATTCCTTGATTCAAATATTATTTTTCCATCACTCAGTAATTACTCCATGAGTGTTTGTTGACTTCAATACATTACCCAAATATATAGGTTAAAAATATGCTGCAACATATGCTTTGTGAAGAGCAAAATTTGAGAAGAATTTTTTTTTTTACTAGAGCTGTTGGTATCAAAAAAATTCTGAAAATGTAATGCAGCAGTATTACACCTAAAATGTGTTGGTCCCATCTAAGCCATGGAAATTGGATGCAAGTGCATGAAATGAATGTTGGATCGTGAAATGTCTCATAAGCTGTCCTGCTGGACCACACCACACCCATTCTGCTCCTTCCTATCTCATTATATTATGTTCCTTATTGCCAAGGAAAAAAACCCATTGTAAAACCATATTTTAGAATATCATTAAACAAGAATAGATTATAAAAACAATTGCTATTATTAAAAATATGATAGTTTTATTTATTATTGATTTCTCTAGGAACTATAAACTGAAAATTGAATATATAATAAAAATTGATGCTGTCAGTGCATGACCAGAGGGTACCCAAGGATCCCAGACTGTTAAGGGGTGCACACTCTAAAAGGGATTTTGCCCAAAAGGCAAAGGAAGCATGCTCTTAGTGTGATAGATTTCTGTGTGTGTGTGTGTGTGTGTGTGTGTGTGTGTGTGTGTGTGGAGACAGAAAGAGAACCAGAGAAAGAGACTGCAAAAAATATTCATCAGGGGACCACAAGAAAGGGTTCGGCAGGTCCCAGAGAACTGAAATAGGCTGACTCAAAATTCAAAATATACCACACCAAAACCATGGCTGTACTCTCTGTTAAGGGCCAGAAGCAGCCTGTCCACATGTCTCTCCCAACATGTAGAGGAGTCCAAGTATCTCTTCTAAGTGTGTCTACTTGTCTCCTTCCTTCTTCCTCCTCCTACTTCCATTTATATGTCCACTTCCATTTATATGCCCGTACCCCCCCCCCAGGAAAGCTGGTTCATGGCATGTTGGTGCTTGTAGTCCAACGTAGCTGTTCACAAATGGTAAGAGGGGAAGTGGTGACTTTCAAACTCCTTCCCTTTCACAAAAAGTTGAAAATACAAAGAGATCAATGATTTTTCAATATATTGAAAACACTGTGAAACAATGACCATAAATCAGAAACAAAGACAAAAATAATTCTATAGACAAGTTCTAGTTAACCTTCAAAGAAAAAAATAACATATTAAACTGACCTTGAGCATAGAAAATGCCATAGCTTCAAAAAATTTTATTAGCATAATCTCAATACAAAAACCAAAGTATCTTAGTAAAATTAATAGGTTTCAAATCTATTTTTAAAAGTAGACACAAAGTCATCTGGTATAATAGGCATAACGCTGTCAATTCAAGTAGTATATTACTACATTAGGAGCACTTTTACAAATGAATTTTAAGAAATCTTTAAAGAAGAAAAACTATTTTGATTCTGAAATGGAGCTTAATGAAATTCAATATATATTACTAGTTGAAATAAATATTCTAATAAAATAGGAGAAGACATATACTTCCTGAAATCATAGGGCATATTCCTCTGAAACTGGCTGCTGGCATTATAGTTTGCATTTGGAAATGAGCAGCATTCTATTCACATTAAAAAAGAGGCATTTTACTGCTGTGATTTCTGCTATTATTCATAAATAATAATAAACCAATAATAATGTGAATATCCATCTTGAAAATTTCATTCACTCAACAAATATTATTGTGCATCACTGCTGTGGATACCAGGGATTCATCAGCAAAACAGGAGACAAACATCACAGCCCCACGGAGTTGACAAGCAACCTATTAAGAAGTTGTTAGGCAGTGGCCACGATTTACACATGAAGAGTCAGGCTTCAAGAGGATAATTAATTTTCTCAAAGTTACACAGTAAGTGGCAGAATGGATTCAAACCCTAGGCTATTTACCTCCAGAGTCCAATCTCTTATTTATTCCTTTTGCTTCCTCCATGCTTTGTAAATTTCTAGTAAATTATGCTAGCAAGAAAAGAATAACTTGCAAACCTTATAAAGCAATCTATGAAAGCAAGGTTGTCCCTTTTTAGTACTCACTTCATGTCCTTCTATGGGAGAAAAGTGGGAAAAGGAACCAAACTCCCCAGAGCAACTGCCTATCAGTACTTTAAAGACAGACCAAAGTTTTTTGAGGGGGAATGTTGCTCATTGCAAATCTACTTACCAACTCCTTTACTGTACTTCTAAGGCAGGCTTCTGGATTGGTCATATGGCAATATATACAGTGTTTTCTTTCTTTATTTTATTTGTTGGTTTATAATTCCATATGGTATTTAGAAGTGTAGCTTCACACATTGATAAATGTATGTGCTACACCACACCCACCAAAATTCTAATACCATTCACCACTAACAAATCGATGTCCTCTACCCATGAGCCCCAGCCCCTTCCTCCTTCCATTCTGGTAACTGCTATTTTGTTCTCAGAGTCTAAGAGTTGTTTTTGCAGTGTTTTTTTCTCACTTACTTTGTTTATTTATAGTCCACATATCTAGCAATTTCACTTCTAGGTATTTATCCAGAGAATATGTGTGTGTGTGTATGTAAATTTGATTTCAATAAATGCAAATTGTAGAGGAGACTATTTCTTATAAGTAGAAATTATATAGGACAATGTTTCCTATAAATACCCAACAGTTACTATCACATTTAGATAAGGGACAATTTATTGGAGAGAGACTTCTATTTATTTGAATGATGCAGAGAGTTGAGGAAATTTATCTTTAAAAACCAATGTGAGTGATCTAGAAGATGAGATATAAAGAAAAAAAAATACCACATGTCCAGAAGGTGACTGAATTTAAAAGTTTGGATTGCCAAGCAGAATGTGGTATTTTCACAGATATCTCACCAAGCATGTCCTTCACGATGTGTGCCACTAATTAGGCATCTGTGAGCACCTTATGGTTGATGAATTAAGCAAAAAACAACTTCTCTTTCTTACAGAAAATACACCCACAACTTCCAAAGAAAAATTATTCATGTCTGAAGGTTCTTAGACTGTCACAGTAATGGATTTTATTTCTTATATTTAAAGTACTAAAGATTGTTAGTATTTCTGTGAATTAAGACCCATTGGCAACAGGAATGCTATCTAACATTTAATGAGTACCTGGCATAGTTCTAATTATGAGAATGGGCTCTTCAATCTCTCTAACTTTTCTATGGATGCAGGTATTTTCCAAGTTCACAAGTTAACCTCTGGCAGAGGGGGGTTGCCTTTTCTGTATATTGAACGAGGGTGCTGCGTTACCTGATATCAAAGGCTGTATTCATGCAACAGGAAATTGATAGCAGAGTTGGAGGCCTGAAAATAAAATGACCATGAAGCATATAAAGGGAACATATTATACTTTAAAAACCCAATGACCTGCAAATGCATGAGTTAAATGTCTAATCTTGTAAACAAGACAGTCATTTCTTTATGTGGGAACTATAATCTTTTATGAAAGAGTGTAGTAAAGTACTTGGAGATCTAATATTTTATATTCTGAGTAGAGCATACAATAAAACTTGGAATTGAAAGCAACTAGAAAGATAGAAACTAGTGTATTACATTTTATTGGACACATATAGAAAGAACACAAAGCTAAGTGTTTTATTGTCTATTTTCCCCAGTCCTTCCTAAACCTGAACAGGTAGTTATTACACTGAAGCCGTATATTTTGTAAATTTTAGTTTTAAGACTTTTTGCTGGATTATGACGTATAGCAAAAGTGTAAAACTTAAAGAATTTTGACAAAGTGAATATATTTATGTAGACAGTGACCGCATGAACAACTAGAAGACAAACCAGCTACTATTAGGCCAGCTCTGGCCCTACTTATTAAAGCTCTCTCTTAAAGGTAAGGTGAGCTTTTTTTATTTTTGAAATTTTTGCCAGCAGAATCATCTTTGTTTTTTTTTTTTTTTAATAATAAATTTTATTTTTATATTCCCCCATACAATTGCAAACGCCCCATTCTGACCCCAATCCTTCCCCTCCCACCCCCCACCCCCTAAAAAGTGTCTCTGGTTCATAGTTTTTTGTTGATTTTGATTTTCACTTTCTTATATTCATTTGTACCCAAACATGAACTAGTTTGCTCATCATTACGTTTATGGATTCGCCCCTCTACCTTTGGGTAACGGTAGGGCTCTGCTTCTTATCTTAAAAGTTTCCATAGTACACATTTATAGTAGTCAATTTATGTGTTCTAAGACTGATGGAGCTTTTAGATTTTTAGTTAAGGACTATTTGGATAAACCTTTTGTAAGGCTGAGACTGGGTACTTGTCTTTTAGGGCTCAGATCTGCACATTTACAGAGGACAGCCTGTCCTTGACCATAGAACTTCCAGCTCATATGGTAAATACATGCTCAGCTCAGAGGATTTGACGACTGATTTCCCCAAGTGGCTGCATCAATTTACAGGCTCATCTTGGCTCCATCGGACTTCCACAAGCTCCACGTATTTGCCAAATGCTTATGCTTTCTCAACTTGTTTCCAAGTCTCATGTCTTACAAGTGCAATTCTCTCTACTTTAGCAAGTAGTAAATTCAGCTTTTTGTTTCCGATGTTGAGTGATGGATTTTTTGAAAAATAGAGCTTCCACTGAGACCATTTTGCACTTTCTCATTTGTCAGCATTTGGGGCGATCCTGAGACTGAAAGATGCTTTCTTCCCTGTTCCCACAATTCAAAAGTCCTTCCGATGCTTTGCCAGGAAAGCGTGAGCAACAGTTTGAACTCTACCTAATGTCAGTGAGTTCTGCCTGTTAGATGTATTGCTTGATTTGAAGATTCCCCACTCAGTAAATATTCTTGCCATTGACCTGCAGAGCTCGTTCCTGCCTACTTGGTCTCACGGTGTGTTTCTCTGTTTATGTAGTCTTGTCTGCTGTATTTCTGTTGTTCATTTATTTTACTTTGAGATCTTGAGTTTCTTGACTATATAAAGAAGTATTCCATAGTGAACAAAGACAGACTGGGTCCCAAAATCTATTCCAGCTAAATTTAAGAACTGCTGGTGATGAGTCTGTTGAGCAGGCAATCAAGTTTTGCCATGGGGATTGGTCCAGGTTGGGTTGAATCTCATAGAATCTGTGCTTTCCCCCTCTCTTTCCAGGTTGCCTGTGAGATTTCCTTTTTATCATTGACTTGCCACATCTTGTATTAATACACACACCTGATGTGTGTTAACACACCTTGGGTTTCTCTGAGGTTCTTTAACTGTGATTTGATGTTTCCCGTTATATATGAAATTTTTCAGCCGTGATCTCTTCAAATAGTTCTTCTTATTCACCCTCTTTCTTTTTGTCATAAAATTTCAGTTGGCATGTGCGTTAGATCACTTTACGTTACCACTCCTATAGCTCATGAACACACTGCCTCCCCCCTCCCCCACATTTTTTCTTGTTTCTTGATTCTTTAGTTTGTTTAGTTTGGGTAATTTCCATGCATCCTTTTCTCAGTTGTGTCTGGTCTAATCATGTATCTAACATTAGCTGTTACTGTCCGGTGAATGTTTGGAAAACATTATTCGTCTGTTACCTTATTATAGTTTTACTTTAGATAATCCTATTGACTTACAATTTCAGTCCTCCTCCTGCAATATGTTCATGCACATTCTATGATTTTCCACTAAAGTTTTTAAGATGCTATTCATGTTCTTTTAAACCTGTTTTCGAAAGCCTGAGTCTCATTCAGCAGCAATTTATTGATTACTTTGTATTGTTCTAGTGGGTTGGTTTGTTTTGTTGAAACTTCCGAGCTCGCATTCCATAATTGACCTGATCTGAGGCTGAAGGACAATGTTGGTCACTTCCACATAACTTGAATTTAGCTGGATCAAAGGTGTATTTCATGAAGGTTTCTAGCCAGAGTCAGTTGGGGTCACTGTGCTCCTGCCCCTGCAGAGTTCTGAGCACTGATTTTTTTCTCCTGGTTTCTTTCTTTATTTCAGAGGTTTTTAGCAAAGCTCTTTAGGCTGTTACCCCAGAGAATCTCAGTAAATGTCTTGGAAGGAAAAGAGATCATGCTTTTGAACACCTGTTTGCCATCCCAACACCCCAAGATTGCAAAGGGGATGTGGTTTCTCTGTCCTCCAAGGCTGATTTCTTTTCAAAGGAAGATCCAAATTGCAGCCAGTTGCCAAATAAATGTCTCGCATTGTCAAATATGCACAAAGGCCAATCAGTTGCAAAATGTCAACCTAATTCTACAAGTTCTCTCTTCTCTGGATTTTTAGATCCTCTTGTCCTTGTTGTCTTAGCATTCTCTGATGCCTGATGCCTGTCTCTGTGTCTGTTTTTACAGTCTTCACATTTTTGTCAGTGGAACATTGCCCTGACATGAACTACACAATTCTCTCTTGAAGAAGGAAGCCATAGCACTTTTATGAAATAGGATGGTAGTAATAGTCTCATTTTTATGAGAAAATTATTTTAATCATAAAACCGTCTCCCAAGTTTTAAGGTCTTAATAAAACAAAATTTATAAGTTTTGTTTTATTCCTTGAAATAAACAACATGCTTGAAAGTTGTAATTTGTGTTTATGTTTTTTTCCCATATTATTGTGCTACTTTAACTATTAAAAGCAAATTACTTTTGGACCAATTATTTATTTGGATCAAATCTTCTGTTAGGATTTTGGTTTTTATGGTAGGTATTAGTATTTAAGTTGTTATAATCTATATGAAATATCGTCCCACTGCTTTCACTGTCTATAATTCTAGTGTTAAATTTTACTCTCCAAAATCAGTAATGTTAGAACAGTAACTGTATGTGACAAAGCACAATGACATATGGTCAAACAACCTACATATTATTTTTTCACTATGCTTTTATGAGGGTGAATTTTAAAAATCTACTGGCGATAATGTCAAGAAAATAGAAAGCAGTGCAAAGGAAGACATGTAGCTTGTTGATAAATTCATACACTATTAAGTTTATTATTTACAACAAACTTATTCCTCCTGAAAGACCAGTGGAGAGTTACATGAATTGTGAAATACATAATATTTTCAGAAATGTGTACCATAAATGGAAAAGCAACATAGGTTTTTTTTTTGAAGATTTATTTATTTATGCATACAAGAGCTTGGGTACAGGAGAAAGATGCGGGGGGTGAGAGGATTCACCAGAGACAGAGTGGGGAGCAGAACAGGCAGACTGACTGAACAGGCAGCTCTTCTTCAAGAGAGCAGCGGGCGAGATAGGAGAGGTCTGCTGCGCCATATGCGTTGTTCCCTGGCCGGCTGGGGATCGAACTTGTGCTGCAGAGGCTGCGGATTGCTTCATAGTGCAGTGCTTAACCCCTTGCACCACCAGGGAGGCCCAACATTGGTGTTTTTAATAGGTAACTAACAAACAGTTGATTGAAATTAAATAACTTGCCCAAAACACAGACATGTTTGACTTTTACATCCATGCTTTGAATTATGACAATATGCCATATTCTAAGCATTTTCGTGGCAATGTATCCTCAGGATCTGCAGCAGAAACTGAATGAGCATCTGCAAGGTTCTAGCTGCTCTGGCGTGACCAGGCTGCAAAAATGAGTAAGATGCATTCCCTGCCGCCAGTGACTCAGGAGGCTACTAGAGAAATTCAGAGTCTAATAAGATGTCAAAATTTGATGCTGCTGAAAGGATCATTAAATAAAAAGAGGGATAAATGAATTTTCCCCAGAAATCATTCTTTGATACTTGGAAACCAGGCGACGCTGCTGAGGAGGTGAAAGCCGCTACATTTACAAAATGATGGGGACGATTTAAAAGATTAAACATATGATTGCTCAATTTCAGAATGAAAACTGAATTGTTTCCAGAAAATATACAAGCAAAAATAATTCCATTTCATTTTTTTTTTTTTTGGTGTCACAACATCAAATCTAGGCCCTTTATATTGAGTCCACATCAAAACCTTTGGATGTCTCAGAACCGTGTGCGATTCATGCCTCGGGCACTAGGTCCTCTTCTTCCTCTTCCAGGAATGCATTCTAAGGTTTTCCCCCTGGGAGAGGCTGCTCATTTCTCAAGACTAAGCCCATGGGGTATTGTGAGGAAGACTTTGACTCAGGTCCCCCCGGTTGCCAGCGCGGCCAAGCTGACCTGGCCTGTGTTTGCATACCCTCCACGGAGTCTCGAGTTTTTCTGAGTAGTGGGGAAGGCCTCATGAAGGAGGGACAATGACTCCATCACTTTTATGTTTCTCAGTTTATACTGTGATTGCATTCTCCACAGGAGAAGATAAATGTTTGTTAAATAAATCATTTTAGCCCTATGCACATGCCCTGTGGCTCCATTGCTCTGCCCTCTAAGTTCATTAGGCCAATATGTGACATAGGAAGACCTGCGTAGATGTGGTTTAAGTCGCAGTTTATATATAGCCTTGAATGGAACCAATTTAAATTTATTTTTTAATATTTATTTTATTTATTTATGCATACAAGAGCCGGGGTGTAGGCCAGAGGCAGAGGGGGAAGGGAGGCTAGAGGATTCACAAGAGAGAGAGTGGGGAGCAGAACAGGTGGATCTACTGAAACACACTGCTGAGGGGAGCAGCGGGGAGACAGGAGAGGTCTGCTGCGCCATGTGGGTAGCTCCCTGGCAGGGGATTGAACTCATGCTGCAGTGGCTGCCGATAGCTTTATAGTGCTGAGACTTAACCCTTTGCACCACCAGGGAGGCCTCCAACATAAATTTAAAGTAAGAGAAGTGATTTAAAAAAAAAAAATGTTTGTAGGCATTCCATAGAATACTGTACAGCACTGAGAAGACTGTCTTAGGGCTGAGAACAACGAACAACATGCTAACTTCCAAAAGCAAGTTACAGAGAATAAAAGCCAGGCGATGTCGCACACATGAACCATAATGGTTTTATGCATCTCTGGTAGAGACACGCTGTCCCAGGGAATGATAAGTGACAAAAACAGCGGGTAGCATTTCACCTGAATGTGTCAGAGCCGTCAGTGGAGGTGACTGAGCTCTCAGAGGGAAAGCGGAAGCTCCAGCTGGCAGATGAGTACTCAGGAATCCGTTCTTCTAGCTCTAAATATTCTTATGAATACTTCCTCTTTTAAAGGCATCTTACTATGACTGAACTGAGAAATCCAAAACTTAGCAAGGATTTAATGTTCCCTTTTGCTCCCCTTTCCTTAGTGGCCAGGGGATTCCACCAAATCAAAGTTTTTAGGAACAATTTATCCCTTTATCCGGCCTTCCCTTGACCATACTCCTTCAGCTATGAATTAGGAATTAGAGAAATGGGTAATAAGAGAAGTGCAAGAGCAGCAAGTAGGAAGCTTGTACCTTTTGCCTGGAGTTCTAGCGTTCATTAAGATATTGATTTGAAAGAATTAACGTCTTTACTATTGTGAAGTTTCCAACCCACGAGCATGGCATGGCTCTCCATTTATTTAGGTCTACTTGATTCCATCACCAGCATGGAGCAGTTTCACCACACTGATCTTCAATAAATTGTGTTAGATTTACAGCTAAATATATCATTTCTAGAGTGATTGTAGTTTTAATTCAGGGTGCCTATTTTCATTGCTAGCTTATACAAATACACTTGATTTTTGTATGCTTATTTTGTATCATGCAAATTATCTAAACTAATTTAAGAGTTCTAGAAGAGTATTTTTCATGGATTCCTTAAGATTTTTCTATTTAGAAAAGCACAAAATCTGTAAATAGGGACAATTTTTTCACTCTCTGTTCTTATGGTTCATATATTCTTTTATTCCTTATTTCATTGACCACAGTAACCAATCCTTTTGAATGAGAGCAGTAAAAAAAAAAAAAATATTCTGGCCGTTTTCTCAACTGCAGGAGAAAAAATATTATCTTGTCACCTTAAAATAAAATGTTAATTATAGCTTTCTGTGGATGTTCTTTATCAAACTGAGGAAATACTCCTCTATTCCCGAAGGGGTTGAGGATTTTATCTTGAGTGGGTGTTGACTTTTGCCAAAATCTTTCCCCGTTTAGATTGATATGACCAGGGCGTCCTTGTTACCCTGACATTCTCATAGACAGTAGTGATTGATTTACAAGCATTGCATGACCTTGCAATCTGAAATAAAACCCACTTTGTCAGGGTTGACTCTTCTTTTTATATATTGATTTCTATATTTACATATATACTATTCACAAATATTTTATTAGGTATTTTGTCATCTAAATTCAAAAAGGGCATTGGTCTGTAGCTTTCTTTTTATCACTGCTTGTATAATTTTAGTATGTGGTGAGTGTTCCATCAGCAAAGGCATACGTAATAAGAGGATGGAATACATATTTAAAATGCTGAGGAAACATAATTGTCAATAACGAGATCAATATCCAGCCAAGTTATAATTAAGCATGAGGACAAGTTAAGGGCGTTAAAAAACACAGAGTTGCAGAAAGCTATCTCCAGTTCAAATGACTAAACCTTAAATTGTGCAGAAGAACTCTCTGACAGATGACACTGGTGAAGTGTGGGTAGTTAAATGATGCTTTAGTTATTCACATGATGCAAGATCTTGAAACGCTCGTTTATTTACACGCTCCAATGATATTGAGAAACAAAACACCTTTACTTAAGTGACCACTAACGTTTTTTATCTATTGGCTATAAATATTTCTGGAGTACAGTGTATTTAAGATTTTTAAATGAAACTATGACTATGCTCTGTGAAATGCAGGTAACGCACGTGTAATAGCATGACGGTTTTAACACTTTCAAGGCCTGTGAAGATGATAAATGGGCTCTACCTCAAAGCTAACACACCAGCTTGTTACGGTTCCTAGAATGGGGTCGGAGACAAGGGGCATACTCAGAGCAAGTGGAGCTCCCCGCGCTGCAAAGTCCTAAAAGCCCGATGTAGAAGAAGGTTCAGATCAGCGCCCCATACTCTGGGTCTTTATCACTGCTGATGACCCCCAAACTTAGCCTATCCTCTACCTGGTAGTGAGGTGCTGACCTATGTGCCTGATCTTTGATCTGGAGGGAGATGATATCTTTTTCCTGCACCAGAAACAAATCTACCCTCTGCCCTGGAGGGAGATCGACTTTCTCAGCGCAGGTTCTTTGCTGTACAAACACTCTTGAAAAGGTAACTGACTCAGGACAAAAGGTGCCAATGTCTTTTCCTGACACATGGCACTCGCTGCCTTGGTGATCTGCTCCACCCCTAGTCCTCTTCTCCAGCCTTTATTCCATGTGCGTGCGGTGCACACCCGCCGGAAAGCCCCAGACAAGACCTGCTAATAACCGCAGCTGATATTTATGGAGCTTATGAAAACTCACAAATGTTTCCAATAGTTGATTCCAGTATTTTCTATAGTAACTCAGTCTGGAGTCATTGCCTAAAAAATAGATGAATTGAGACTGTGGCTGCCTTGCAGGCATGGGGTTTGGGGGGGGGTGCCCCTATTTCTGAATAGTACACAGTATTGGAAACCAAGGTCATCTTAATAAAACCTTGATCAATCTGTATCCTTATATGACTTAAATATAAGATTCCTTGTTTAAGATTCCCTCCCATTTCCAATTTCCTGCCTGCTTCTTTATTTAATTAACTCCTACTCTTACTTTAAACTTCAGTTCTCCTGTCACTCCCCAAGTAAACCTTTTCCAATCTCTAGGCTGTAGGTGTCCCTCTAATGAGCTTGCATCAAACACTCTTAAAGTATATTTATCACTCTGTTTACTTCTGTCTAGTCTCTTGCCTATTTTCTGCCCTTCAGTCTTTGGGAAGGCAGAAGAAATGTCTGACTGATCTTTGTTACTTGGGGCTTCTGTTCCATTGGTCGAAGTAAGCATTTTACAAACGTGCTGATTGGAGGTGCATGCTTAATTTTTAATAAATCTTAAAATTCCCACTGGGACAGAGGAGTCGATTTGTCTTTGTGGTAAGAGAAGACATAAGCATGAAGATTATAGCACAAAACCCCACACAAAAAGAACTGAATGGCTTTTACTTATTATTGTATTATTTCTTGGTTGAGGTGATGTTTGTTGACAACACTGTATGTGCTTCCGCAGTGCAGGCTCACACCTCCTTAGGTGATGCTACCACACCACACCCGGCCCAGGCACGCACAGTCTCCTCCAGAGTTCAGCGGGGCCCTCCAGCCTACTCCGCATCCCTTCTAGTAGCCTCAATTCCACACTCAGAGTTCTAGGGTTTGATTGGTTAGTTTTTCTGCCCTTTTTTTCTCTATATTCCACCCATTAGTGAGATGATTTGTCCCTCTCCTCTGAACACAGCCCCTCCTGTTGCATCTGTGTGGTCATGGACGGCAAGTTGTTTGTTTGCTTGTTTTTCCTGTTGGCTGAGAGTATCCGTTGGCCTTTTATTTAAACACACATTGGTGGTTTTATTGAATCCCCAGTCTGAGGATCTTTGAATACAGAATCAGAATATATTTAGCTCTGAATATATTGATATTTAAATATAATCATTAATATTACATGAGTTTTCATCATGAAAAGTGGAATCACTTGATTTTCCTGAAGGAGTGTGTCTCCCCGCATTCGCTCTTGTGCCTTTTATTTCCTTAAGTCTAAATAAGTCAAGGAAACGCTGCCAACTCCTGCGAAGTAGATCCAGGAAATGCAAAACATGAAATAAAACAAATGAAACCCTTGAATGTGCTATCTTTCCCCCCACACACACACCCTGTGCTCTCTAGCAAACAATGACACTTGTTTTCTCAAGGGATTATAAAGGGATCCCTTCAGCTTCTCGAATTTGTGTGATAAGTGGAACTCTAGATACAGTCTCCACCGAGCCTGCTTAAAAAAAAACTTGTAGAAAATCTGTGCAGCACTATCTCCAAGCAGCAAAACATATCTTTTGATGTTAATTTGGCAAAACTTTCATAAATCTATTAAAAATCCTTTATCCTAATGTTGTGTTTTTTATTTTATTCCTGATGGACACAGATAAGGAGCCTTACTCAACTCTCATCATATTCATATTAGTCAAAGTAAAGGGAACAGAATTGGTGGAGCCTGGACAACCTCTGCAGCACGTCTCCTGTTTTCTTCTAAGTGCCCAGGTGCCCTGTGCAAAGACACAGAAGTTGGTCGGAAAACACCTGTCGCCCGCGCATGTGCATGACTGTGTGGTGTGTCAAGACCACTAGTGCTCTGAGTACGTAGCTCCCACCCAGCTGAGCTACTGCTTCCCTGCTGGGTGACTACAAAGCCTTCTGCATTTTCACCTGTTTCACTGAGAGCCATTGGCATCATCACTGTACAAGTTTAAGATGCCCAGCACAACAGTTCGAGGGACCTGCGCTGTGAAATGATGACCATAAAATCTCCTAGTGGGCTTTCATCAGCTCATGCAGATACAATGAAAAGAGAAAGCAAATAAAGAAAATTCTTCCTGGTGATGAGACCCCAAGGGCTTATTGCTGTATCGTGCAGGTGTTAGCTCGGGCTGGCCTGCGGAGTGACGCCACCAGTACTTGTTAGTTTTGTAGTTGGAGGTTTGTCCCATTGAGCCCCTCCCCCTCACTCCACCCCTTGTCTTTAGTAACCACAATTTAAAATTTCCCTTTGTTTTCTGTGACTCAGTTTTTTCTCTAATTAAATGTGAAATAAAATAGCACTTTTCCTAAACCTGTATGCGTAGATGTATATATGTGCATAAAATGCACACAAATTAGAATACAATTATATACAAAAAGCATGCAATTAGAATATAATAAGAAATATTGTTTATTATTAAAATGTACAATTACTATATATCAAAAATAAGAAAAAGTAGCGAAAGATCACGGAAGTATTTCTTCCTTTCCTCAACTAGCATTCTATCCCTTTTGTGTTAACACAGCAAGTGCTTTCATTGCCAGAAGTATTCTTTGCTCCATCGTCCTGTTCTCATGAAAACTTTAAATGGCGGGATCAGTCAGTGAATTTTCTTCGGAGCCGAGGTCCTCCCTCCACGCTGAGCAGAATTCAGAACCTGCACAGAGGAAGGGTCAGGTGAGAACTGTAAAGAGACGCCCAAATTCAATAATGTAAAGAGAAAAGAGGGCGCCAACCGCCATCAAGTCCACTTCCACTGCTGACCTCAGTGCTTGGCGGCCGCCTCCCATGGGTTGGAAGAGCCCCCAACACTGAGAGGTCGATCCTTAGTGTTGATCCTTCTTCCACTAAGAGGCCACTCCTTACTCAACCGTCATCATATTCATAATAGTCAAATGATGCATTTTCAAAATGCTCCCTTAGTAGATGGCCTCCCAGCGTTGAGCCAAGTGTCCGTTTGACTCTGGTACATTCAGCATCCAGGCCGCTGTCACCTGGCAGTGGGGACCAGGCCCCTGGGAGCTGCGTCTCTCATCTGCAGGCCTCCTGAGGTGACTGGAGCCCTGACTTTCCCCTTGGATGCGAGGTCCCACGGCAGCAGTCCTGGTTTGTTCTGCCCCAGGAACCGGGCTGGGCTCAGCCGTATAGCGTTGTCTATATGGCGTATAGCTCTGCTTCTATGAAACAAAGTCACCACTCAACTGAACTTTAAATTAGCATACTCAGGAAATCAAGAGCTCCCGATGCAATTAGCATACAGCTGCTAATTATCAAGTGAAATGCTGCATTGAAGAGGGAAGGGAGTTTACTGTTGATTTGGGTGTTAACGTGAAGAGATAATTATTTCAAGCCACTTTACTTCAACATTTTGGTTATTGAACATATGTTCCTAATTTCCCAGGATGCAAAATTTTATTGGAAAGATATACAAGGCGACTAGTTCTTAAAGCACATCTCAGTGTTGTTCAATAAGTTCATTTGAATCTTCTTTTGCATCACCCGCCCTTACAGACAGCACCATGGAAAAGCAATGTTCTAGCATAAAATTCCCAACAGTGCAAAGATGCCTTGTGAGTTATAACACGCTTGCTGGGTGTCGTGTACAAACAGATACCTCTCAATAATCTTTAAAGTAGACTCATCTCCTCCAAATACGTGACCAGCAGATGCATCTATTGCACTTTTTCCAATTTTATCACTTTAACTGCATCTTATCCCCGGAACTTGGGTATTTCACTTTTCAGTGCCCCTGACTGGCTCCTCCAGCAACAAATCCCAACAATTCTCACAATTCACTCCATTAAAAGGGGAATAGGTTGACTTCTACATGATGCTTTAAAAGAAAAGTCATCGCCCAAGCTGCCGAGCACTGCCTTTGCTCGGGTCTGCTCCCAACGCCCTCGTCAACAACCTTCCACAGCGAGGCAGGAGCTGCACGTCCCTCTCCACGCAGTGAAGCCCGGAGGGCGCGCATCTTGGCACAGGCTGTGGCGATACCCAAGGGTGGTTTCTAAGCAACAGTTGTCTTTGTTCATTCTTTCTATTTGCACATTGAGCCATTGTTCACAGAAGCCTGGGTCTCTAGGCAGTGTAACTGGGATATGAAAATCTGGAAGGAAGAAACAGTCGTCTATTTTTGGTGTGGCTGAGACAGAACATTGCAGGCAGCATGTGGCAGGAGCTCAGAAGCCTCGAGGCTGCGCGCCATAAGTGGTCCCGGGAGCCAAGTGTACAGTTGTGTGTGTTCTATAAGAAATGGGGGGAAGAGCTTTAAATAGCAAAGTGACGCTTTGAATTTTTGCTTAATAACATTAACACAAACTGCTGGGTGGAAAATATCCTGGAGTAGGACAGACTAAAACTTCCAGACAGGAAGGTATCGTCCTAACCACGTGAGAAGTAGTGATGGAGGAAGAGACTGATTTGGGTAAAAAGGGAGAGAGAGTCACTGAAGCAGGGCCCACAAGAGGAACAGTAAGATACTTTTCTCAGCAAGTGAGTGCCTACAACTTCTTTCTTATTGGGTCATAGTAAGAAAAGTAGCGGTTTCATACTCATGTGCAATCATGTTGTTTGGAGAGTAACGCTGGTCATCGTCCTCCTGCTAATGGCAGTGTGAAGAGCAATTGATAATTCAATATTTCAGTGGTTTCAATTACGTATTTGATATAACAAGTCAATAAGGTGAATCACACCTCCAACTCTGCATGTCTGAAGGACATTATTTTGTGTGACCTCATCTCTAGTCAAATCCATATGCGAAAATTGGGGGTAACATTTAAATCCTTGGATACAAAGGATTCTATGCATTTTGTTCTTATAACACACCACACTCAAAAGCAGCTCAGGAGGCCTGTCCATGGGGAACCATTTTCTGACTCCATCAAAGCTTTAGATGGTACTTAAAGGTCCTCATTTGACGCTGACATTAATTCAATGTTTTGTAAGCATTCATTCCAAAACATCTATCCAGTTCAATCTTTATATGAAAATGTAATCTTGATTAATAGGCAACAGACTATATTGAGGCAGTTAAAACTTGTTGGGCACTAGAGTTCATCAGAAAGAATGATGACTTTTCAATGACAGTTTCTGGGGACATTGGCCAAGCTGCCGTGACACCGCCTGAAAGTGTGCAGCCCAGGAGTGTAGCTCATGACACAGAACCTGCTTCATGCCCTTGTGCCTCACAGAGACCAGATCGGCACCCGCTCGGGAGAGCACGCCAAGCTCGGCTTGGGTGTTCAGCTTCCAGTGTTGCTCTCAAGCTTCAGTTCTGCCCCTGCATGTATATCCCCTGTGCTACAGTAAATAGCTAACCCACCATTTTCAATGGATTCCTGTTTGATACAGTTGAAAGTCCCCCCAAAAGGAGAAATATTGCCCCAGTGTCTGTCAGAGTTCTTAGTTATCATGGTCTGAATGTGTACCCCCAAATTCATTGTTGAAACCCTAACCTCAAAGGTGAAGGCATTAGTATGTGGAGCAATGAGTGGGATCTGCAGATCAAAGAGGCCAGCTACATACTGTGAGGACCCAGCAGAAGACCCTCACCCGGCTGTGCTGGCCCCATCTCAAACCTCCAGCCTCTGGAACTGTGAGAAGACCGTTTGTTATAAGCGACCTGGTCTTAGTGCTTGGTTGCAGTAGCCGAGTGGAGTAAGCCGTGGCTTTCTGGAAGGTGAGTCTGAAGACCTAGGGCATGTCGGGAGCTTGGCTGGATGGTGTGTCAGCTCTGCGCAGAGCTCTCAGGGAGATCTAGTTGAAAGTAGATGTAAATGGTAGAGCACTCACCTGCCTGGATGTGTTTGAACATTGGGAAGCCACTTCAGTTTTACAGAGATAACTTCAGTTTTCACGCAAGCACCTGAATACTGATGGTCAGGAAGTTTGCAGAGAAATCGGAACCGTGGTTTCATTTCAACATCACTAATGAAAGCTAAGAAATAATGTGAATCAGGGCGCAGAGTGGCCTGCTGAGTTATTTGTAACAATACTTTCTTTCGCCTAAGTTTCAGAATGTGCTGCATTTGATTTGCATGTAGATTTTTGTTTAATTTCAATGCAGAATGTATCTGGAAAAGTTCATATCGACACAGCTTACTTAGGATGGTGGAAGATCTATCACATTGTTGCCGGCCTGTTCAGTGCCAAAACGTCTATCAGGATTGGGAGTATTTTTTAAAATATGAATGTGACTTAGCATATCTTACACCTTGAGTTTAGTGTATGTGTGTGCACACTTGTGTGTGTGTGCATGTGTGTGTGTGTGTGTGTGTCAGAGAGAGAGAGGAGGGAGGGACCTCTTTTTAACTATTAAATATTAGTTCCATGAACAACTCAATCTAAGGACCTGATTACTCTTTGAGAGTTGACTGTATGGTGAAAAAATGTAAAATAAAAATCAGCACCTCACAGAGTGATTTGTCAGGCATGAGTAAATCCTGACAAATGCCAAAATAAGCTATAGTCTGTTTAATAAGTTCTCTACAAAACGTGAACAAAGGCTGAGGGAATGCAATTTCAACTGTAGCTGAAGAGTTCAGGAGCAATAGAATCCTACAGTGAGATAAAGGTATAGGCGAAGGAGGCTATTATGTAGACAGTATCTAACAATCGATGAAGGTTTTTGTGGAAAGAGATTCCATCTTGTGTTAGGTCTTTGTTCGAAAAAGACCAATATTTTGAGATAGAATTCAAAATGGCTAGATGTCAAATGTGTCACCTACCCGTTTGGCTGCCTTTGCCTAAAATATCTCCTAGTTATGTTTTATTCCTTTGAGGCGAACATTTTATTAGTATTTCTTCTCCAGATACACTTATCTTCAAGCCTGCAGCCTACTCCTATGTAACTCTGCAATTACAATCCTCTTATGTTTGCCTGCTAGTGAGAAGATAGTCACAAATCTAAGCTGTTTCCAGCCCGTGGAGTACAAATGCAGTTATGATGTGGAAGACTACACTTGGGGGGTGACTTGAGAGAAACGTCTGGAATGAGGTGCAGGAGGATTCTGCTTCATACTTCATATCACTGGTCTTTTCATGACCAGTCACTTGTTCAGAATGTCCTGAGACAGACTGCCAGGAAAGGTGTCTAATAAAATCCTCCTTTTCTGGCCAAGGTAATATTAGAGAATGACCCACTAGTAATTGGTCTCACATTTCTTTGAGATGTTTCAGAAGCGCAAGCAAGGAGAAGCTCCCCCAACCCTTCAGCCTTACTTTCAGAAATGCAGAAAAAGCAAACACCCGTCCACATCAACACCAGGCATCACAGCCACCTTTTCCACTGGAAGCAAGACAGTCAGCTCCCTTGTTCAGACGAGCAGGGCTGTCTCCAGTTCCAGCGATTCCTCTTGCGTTTGGAGCCCCAGGGGACAGAGAATGCCTGCGTGCACAGCGAAAGGGAAGCCAGGAATCGGCGTGCACAGAATCCTCCAGGTGTTGAGCAAGCGCCAGAGAGTTCTGAGACGTACACGGTCCTATTCCCTCTGCTATTATTACTTAAATATTGTTTCCTCTGGATAATGGGACAATCCACACTTTGTATAATTCTTCATGAATATTTATCAAGCCATCTTTCCTCGTATCAGGAAACTGCTTTGACTTATGACCTAAAATGTTCGAAGAATCCCCTAGATCAGTTAAATAATTAATCAATGAATCCTAGGGTCTACATACAGCTAGATTAAGATGCTAAATATTTTGAAAGCTTCAAAAAAATCAGTTTTCCCTAATTTTGATAAGTTGCATTTGAAGCTATATATTTATAGAGTCCAAATCCCTAAACCATTTTGCACCATTCTCTCTAGAGCTGGTCACTGTCATTTATTTATTTTTTTAAAATAATAAATTTTATTTTTATATTCCCCATACAATTGCAACCCCCCCATTCTGACCCCAATCCCTCCCCTCCCGCCCCCCACCCCCCAAAAAGTGTCTCTGGTTCATAGTTTTTTGTTGATTTTGATTTTCACTTTCTTATAGTTATTCATTTTCCTGGTCCCTTATTTAAGTTTTCTAGATTCCTGCTATGAGTGAGACCATCCGGTATTTTTCTTTTTCTTTCTGGCTTATTTCGCTGAGCATGATCCCTTCCAGCGCCATCCATGTTGCTGCAAATTGCATGTGTTTATCTTTTTTGAATGCTGAGTAATATTCCATGGTGTATATGCACCACATCTTCTTGATACAGTCATCTATTTTTGGGCATTTGGGTTAATTCCAAAGCTTAGCTATTGTAAACAGTGCTGCTATAAACATAGGGGTGCAGGTGCTCTTTGGAATGGATGTTTCTGTGTCCTTTGGGTAAATACCTAGGAGTGGAATTGCTGGATCCTATGGAAGCTCTAGTTTAGTAGGTCCAGAAATCTCCACACAGCTCTCCATAGCACATCAAAGACATCTTTACAGACACATCACCCAAAGCAGTGATAGTGAAGGCAAAGATAAACAGCTGGGACTACATCAAATTAAAGAGCTTCTGCAGAGCAAAAGAGACAATAACCAAAACAAAGAGAAACCCCACCAACTGGGAGAACATTTTTGCACCCAACACTAATGATAAAGGACTGATCACAAAAATCTGCAAAGAGCTGATGAGACTCAACAACAACAAAGAAAATAATCCAGTCCAAAAATGGGCAGAAGAGCTAAAAAGAAACTTCTCTGAAGAGGAAATGCAAATGGCCAACAGGCATATGAAAAAATGTTCAACATCACTTGCAATCAGGGAAATGCAAATCAAAACTACCATGAGATACCATCTCACACCAGTGAGAATGGCACATATTAAAAAAACTAGCAACAACAAATGTTGGCGGGGGTGTGGAGAAAAAGGAACTCTTCTGCACTGCTGGTGGGAGTGGTCACTGTCATTTAAACTACCTACTCAGACTGCATCACAGGGACTCACAAAAAAGGTCTCACAACAGTTAGAATCAACACTCGAATGTCGCAAGCTCTGTGTTTTAGAAATGTCTTCTAGTGAGGAGAATACACCTATAAGAAAGCACAGTTCCACTGGTATTTTAGATTTTTATATTAACAAATAGAAGAAGACAAATGTAAGATGTTTTGACAAAGGCTTAAAAGACTTAAAAAAATCAACACTTCCATTTCTCATCATTTTTGTTTGCGAATGAAACTATAAAATTATGACTATGATTTTTCAGTAATCTTAGGAAAGCCCTTTGCTTTCATTTTCTCCTCCAACTCTTCCCTAGGAAAAAGCCTACAGTCTTACTACTTCATGACTGTTACACACATGACCACACCGTTGGTCCACCTCCCCTCCCTTCCAACCCCCGCCCTGATGCAGAAACATGTTCATGATCCGAGTTTCAGCTGGGGAGAACCCAGCTCTGCAAGAAGCCCTGCACCACGCTCCTCCCTCCCTGCCCAGAATAAAGGCTGTGACTCTGCACTGTTACTGTGGAAGAACAGGACACGCTAAAATCCCATAAGCCTCATTTTTCTTACTGTTACTATATAGAATCCAGCCATTTCCCCCCAAATTAGTTCTCCCAGAGTTGCTGCAAGTCTTTGGTTAATTTCCAGAGCTCTGCCATGGTGGGTCTAGACAATGCTCGCCAGCTTGTCTCTGTGGTGTCGGGGGAATGGAGGTTCAGAGGTGCAGACCCTGCCCCTTGGCTGGTGGCGCCCTGGCTGAAGCTCCAGCTCAGGCAGAGCCGGCTCCCAGCTGCAGCGGGCGGGGGGAACAGGCCCTGCTCGGCTGGTTGCTTCATACTTCACTATTCTCTGATGGTTTTCTCAGCCCAGCCCACATCTCTCTAAATAATCTCTTTTAAATTTTTTTTGCTTAAATTTGTTTTGTTCAAACTCTTCAGAAAGTGTTGACTCTTTCCTAAGTGAATCAAGACCAATATAGGGATAAAATTCAACAGAAACCAAACATTTTAAGTTCCAAATATGTGCAGCACGGAGCACTAAATTCTAGAGTTATTTTAATGAGGTCCACAATAGATGATCTACAACAGCATAATTTTTGACCTTGTTCTCCAAAAAAACACTTCCCTTAAATGCATCTTGCTTTAGATAGACTCCACTCGACCACCATTTATTTCCTTTCAAGAAATGGCCACAGGTTTAAAAAACAAACATACCGAAACAAAAAGAGGACAACATGCATTTCTCTAGTTATTATTGAGATTAATATTTTTCATTAGTATTTTGAAGGAAATATCTATAAACATCTCAAGAGTGCCAATTATAAATGTTATTCCAATTTCCTTAAGCTTTTTCCTTTTGAGATACAATATTTAGATAATAAATATGGTTTTATTTTCCTTAATTGAATGATGCCGTTTATGTAACAGAAACATTTTGTTTGGGGATTTAATTCAGATGAACTGATTTTTTTAAAGATGCAGAGGTTTCCTGTAAACACACTCAAAAACATAGTTAATTGCTGCAGTGTATACACTATTATATATATAAATCCGGTTTACAGGTACTTAAAATACCATTTCATTGTAATAAATTATTCTCATGTATTCCAATAGCTTAAAAATAATAGTATGACTGTGAAAAATATATAGTTTTTCACTGGGTGACCTTGATTAAGTCATTTATTTTACTGTGCCTCAATCTTTCATCTGAAATGAAATGTCATGCATTTCAGATTTGCCACACTAAATCATAGTATCAATTTTTAACTATTTTGAAATGGTTATAGATTTGCAGAAAGTTGCAAATAGAGTACAGAGGGACCCTGCATGTCCTTGACAGATTTTCCCCAAACAGAGGCATCTTATATTTGTATTAGGGCATCACAGCCAGGAATCTCACTCTGCCTCAAAGTGTCACTCGACAGTGTGCACACCTGTCACCGCCACAAGGTAAGATGGAGATCTAGCCTGTCGCCACACAGAGGTCTGCCCTGTGCTCTCCATTTATGTCACATCACCCCCTCGCCCCCTGCACCCCCGACATCACTACCATTTCTCAGTGGAAAATCTATTTCCTATGTCTATAACTTTGTCATTGTCAGAATGCTGTGGAAGTGGAATTACAGCCTGCGATGCTGTGGGGCTGGTGTGCTCTTGTCACTCAGCACAGCGCCCCGCAGAGGCAACCACGTCGCTGAGCATGAGAAGTTTATTCTCTTTCATTTCGAGGTGTGTTGCATGGACACAGGTACCCACTGCCTGTTTGAGACTGTCCCTGTTGGGGGGCATTCTTCTTGTTTCCAGTTGGCGCTATTATGGATAAAACTGCTGTCAACATTCTTGTGTAGGTTTTGTGCAAACATTCTCTTCCATTTCCTTGGGATAAGTGTCCAGGAATGCAATTACTGGGTTGTATTAAGTATACGCTCATTTAAAAACAAACAAATCTCCAAAGTATTCTCCAGGATAACCGCATCATTTCATAATCCCACCAGCAATGAAGGAGAGGTCAGTATCCCCACATCATCGCCAACATTTGGTATTATCACTATTTTTATTTTAGTTGTTCTAGTTGTTCTAGTTGTTCTAATTGTTCTAATTGGTATTATCACTATTTTTATTTTAGTTGTTCTAATTGGTTTGTACTAATATCTCATTGCAGCCTTCATTTGCATATAACTTAATTTGCATGTCACTAAATTGCATATCTTGTGGGGGGTCTTAATTTTCATGCTGCTAATTTGCATATTGCTAGTAATTATTAACTTCTTTTTACCTTCTTATTTGTCTTCCATGTAACTTGTTGAAATAAAATTATGAATGACCTTGTCTATAGCAATGAAAATTGCTGAAACTCTGATAGGAATTGTTTTAATATCGATTTGAGGACGTTAGCATTTTCACTACGGATGCCCTGTGTGTCAATCGCATTCCTCATGTCTGCCATCCTGAGTAAATAAACAGCGGTGCAAAATTTGAAATACATTTACTTCTTCATTTTCAAAGATATTTGGCCTTTTCTGCTTTTCTCCCAATGCCTCCTCAATTGTCACTACAATAAAAAGACTAGCTAGAAATCTAGAAAAGTTTTGTATGTGAGAGTTTAGTGAGGACAAAATTGTCCAGCATGTTATTAGGTGCTTATAAAGTTAAAGTCTCCTTGGGACTCAACCAGACGTGATAGCCAAGAGAATCTCAAAGGAGCCCTCAGGGTCAAAACACAGGGCTCGACATTGTGCAGGGAAATAGACAAGGGTCAGGAGCAAATGCCTGGCAAGGGCATGGCTGCCGCGGGATGGACCTCAGTGTGCTGTCTGTGTTGGCAACAACACACTGCTCTTCTTACCACTTTGTCCTAACATTTAAGATAACATTAGAAAGTCTGAGCCAGATCTATGGCTAGTGAAGATAGCGAGTAAAGAAGATGTGCCAGCAGCAAAATGTCTCCTGGCAGAGATCTTGCTCTTGGTTACTTCTACCAAACATTTGAAGAAACAACAGGGATCTGCACTTTTTTAAAATTGAAGAGGAAGGAGCACTTTCAAATCATTATATGTGGCCAGCGTGGTGATGGTTGCAGGACATTCTGAATGTGTTTCTACAACTAGACATTGTGGTTATCAATGATTCAGGTGGTTAATTGTATTTTATGTGCATTTCACCACACACACACACGACTGAAGGGAAAAAATCATGGGAAGATTCATGCATGAAAAAAATAAAATTTTCAGAGAGGTAGCTTTCAAATGAAAAACACAATTATCAAGATATAAAATTGAGTCGAGATAATAAAAAAACCAATAGCCACTAAAGAAAACTGGATTAGTAATAAAGAGATCGGCACAAGTATATCTAAAAACTAATTGAAAATAAAGACCAACACAAGAGGCGTGTATTATAGATTCTCAAGGTTCAATTTGCACATGAAATGAATTCCGAAGGAGGTCATGAAAGCAAAACTCAAGGAAATGAAAGCAGGTAATGAAAAATAGCTTGACTTTTGAGATCCAAATGATTCACCAAGTACCTGGGCGAGAATAAAACTAAAGAGACTGCTCTTTAGATATCTGTTAGTTCTTTTTTCTTTTAATTCAAGTTAAATAAAGCCAAACCCACCTATGCACTCACAACACCACACTTAGGGGTGGACAGAGCTCGCCTGTGAGCTTTGGTTTCTGCCCTCCTGCCCAGCTTTCAAGATGCCATGCGCTGCTGCCGCTGCACACCTGAGCTTTCGGGACAGAGCCAGGCCCGAGGCGCCGTGTTGCGTCAGTCGGTCTGGACCTGGTTCCACGGGCCCTGAGAGTGGGTGAGCTAGGAGTCAGTCCCTGAAGAGGCAGCCACAAGCTGGGCCGCTAGCTGTGTAGACAGGATCCTCCAGAGAGCAGATGAAAACTCAGTTTATTGTTGGAGGAGCCTGCGAAGCTGCGGGAAGTGCTTCTCCTCAGGGAGAAGCTGGGAGTTGGGGTTCCCTCCTGATGATGTTGTGGCGAGCAGGGTGGGCTGATGGTGAGCGTGTGGCTCAGCGTTTCCTTCCCATTTTGATATGGGACTTTTCTCACCCATTATATGGATAGACGTCTCTCAACCAACTTCTGGATTTTTCTCCCAAGGAGTTGGTTTGTGTGTAGTTGTAGTGTTGGGACCTTCAAGAGCGGAGGAGACGTCAGAGCCCCCTGCTCCTCTGTCTTGCTGATGTCACTCTCAGACTCTTTTCTCCTAAGGCGCTCACCTGACTGGATGAGGCCCATATTGTGGAGGGGAGCGTGCCTTACTGGAAACCTACTGATTTACTTGATGATCACGTCTATGAAGTGCCTTCGCAACACCTGCTGGATTTGGACCAACCAGCTAAGCTGGACACACAGTGAGCACGGCCGTGATAAAACGTGGGTTGTTCAGTAGAGCTACGACTCGTAGAGCTTGTTACTTCTTCAATTGATTGCATTTCCATCCAAAACAGCAGAATATGCTGTTAAAGATGGAAGGGATCAGCACACACACATCTCTACGTGGCTGGTGCAGCTAGGAGGTGACCCAGAGGCCGGCAGTGATGTGACATCTTCATAAGGGTCCTGGTCAAGGAACCGAGCCCAGCTTTGCGCACAACTGGGGAGGTGACACTGGCAACAGCAAATTGGGCAAATTGAACATGAATTTTGAGAAAAGCAAGTAATTGAAATGTCAATTCCTTTAACTCCAAATTTATCAAGAGCTGGAGTGTACCAGGCTCTCCCGCCTTTGCTAATGTGAGCCGAGCGCCTGCCTGCGCCGAGGCCCAGCTGCCCGGGGACAGCGCGCTGGAGGCCACTTCACGCCGTCGCCAGCTGCAGCGATCTACAGGCTCCACAGGGAAACTCTTTATCACACAGCCCAGAGCCCTGCAGGCAGCACACGGAAGGCTTCCTCCGCTGGCCTTCAGAGCATGGTGGCTGGACTGTGTCCCCTCCTGAGCAGGGGCTGCGCGTCGGGACTTCAGCGGCCACTCGACCCGCGAGGAGCCGGAGATGCCTCCCTGCCAGTGCTCCCCAGGGGTGCCGCGAGGGAGGAGGACAGGACGAGGGCGGCCTCCCTGCGCTGCCTGCTCTGCATGACCCAGGGCTCTGCGGCCCTGGGGGAGGGAGGCCTCCGGTCTGGCCTCTGCGGTGAGCTGTCCCGGCAGCAGGACTGCGACCTCCACCACCGTCCAGGCCACCTCTGGAATCTGGGCAGCCCTTGCTCCCTGCCCCGCACCTTTTGGCTCTCTTATGTCCTCCCTGCCTCTGTTGCTCTCCCTACACACCTGCACAGCCACACTGACACACACATGTGCCCAGGCACACACACATGCATAAGGCGCACACACACACACGTGTACACATACCCATCCTGACACACACATATATGCTCACACATGCTAATCCACACTCACAAGTCACACACACGCTCATATACACACATGCACACACATGCACATACACTCACATACTCATACACACACTCACACGGACACTTCAACACCATCTCTTTTTTTTCCCAACACCATCTTTTAAAGGAATAGGACAGAGGCCCCTGCTTGCCTGTATCTCAAGCCACGTGATTTGGCTCTGACATACAGATACTTAGACACGTGCCGTGAAGCCCAGCACACTCATCTACACGCGTTGCCTCTTGATAGCATCAAGTCACTGAGTCCGTCATCTTGGGCGTTACTAGACCTAAGACGATTCTTCAGGCCTTATTAACAAGTTCTGCTTTCGTCTGTGTTGGGGTGAACGCATGTCAAACAACGTCCGCTTCGCTGGCCTGGATCATGTCAGCAGGCAACGAGCACACACACACACAATCACAACAGCGAGAGAGAGAGAGAGAGAGAGAGAAGCGTGTGAGCAGGCGTGTGGCCGGCCGGCCTGCAGGTCGTTAAGCATCTGCCCCGTAGAAGGCAACAGCCAGTGAGACCAGAAGAAGGGAGCTTCTTGACCAAACCAAAGAAGAATACGGGATTCGTTTCAAGAGCTGCTCATTGGAAAGAGGTGGCACGTGGTATCGGGAGGGCAGGTGAGTAGACTGTAAAGACTAGGAAGAAACCGAAGAATAACTTAGGGACCGTGGAAAATTTGGAAGGAGAGTTAGGAGGATGAAGCATTCAGCCACACAGCACAAACACCTCAAAGAGGAGAAAGCAGGAAATGGGGGTCTATAAATCTGATGATACACTCACAGCAGGAGAAATTTGAAGATGTTAATTTGGAATTACCCTCTACGGAATCACGAAAGGTCTATTTCTTTGCACATTGACTGCTGTGTGCACATAGTTACTGTCCTGGCCTAAAGGAACGATGAAATGTGCAGTGTGCTTTGGGGACACAAGTTACAAAGATTATTTGAACTTGCCCGTTTTTCTTACATATTGAATTCAGAACCAAATCCCATCGTGACTTGACAACATTCTAAGGCACACGTTCAGCGGCTGCATTTTATGACGAACTAGTGAGGGGGAATCATTGATATTTTCTGATTTTGGTGACAAAGATAAAATTACTTTTCTGGAAGAGTAATGGATTGGTAATGGATTACAGCAATGCTGTTCTGCACCAGTGATACATAACTCCCAATAACTATCAATTAGAAACTCACATCTTTGCTAATAATATGTGAAACCAGGGTTATGTCTGCCCATCTCAAGCTGTGATTGAAAGCTTAAGTGAACGCAAGTGCAAGTGATTTAAATTAGTTTTTAAGTAGTCGAGCTAGTCACAGATGAGTCCAATCTTAATAGTTGATTTTGTGATTTTCAAATGGAGGGGAAAAGTCCATCTTCATTTTCTGGAAGGTTCTCCCGTTTTTTTTTGTTTTTTTTTTTTCCTGACATATTTCAAAGTTTGCATGGTTTTTAAAGAAAGAGAAAACGCATTTTAGAAATTTGAAATACTTAGCACTTTTTTGATATGTCACTCCTTGTATGTGTGGAATTCATTCTATAGCACTTATTCATCCAAGAATGGCGTCCTATTGTAATAGCATTGACCATTAAATCGGTAGTAATTCTTAAGTTCTTTATTATCTTATTTCTTTACTTTTGTCAATAGCTTGTCACCATAATTTATTCTAACATTTTCATGAAACTATTCATGGTGAAGGCACAATATCTATATAATCAGAGGTCATCAAATTAATTTCTCTTTACTAAATTCTTGTGCACGAGAAAGACTTTTCAAACATTGTTCTTTCTTGAGGGAGAGGGACTGAAGCTTCCCTGCCTTCTGCTCAGACTCATCCATTGCTTCGTAGGTAGAGATTGAAATTTGGATTGTTCTATAAAATGTTTTTTCTAGAAACATGACTCCAAAATGTCTGAATCTACACTAACTAGTCATAGGTTTATAATTTCAGAATGGTCACAGGAAGCGCCGCAGTGGGGGTAGAAGTCAGCTTTGGGGCTGCTGTTTGTGAACAAGGCAGAGCCCATGACAAGGATCTTGTGAGTGGCGACTTCATGGGCTCCTTGGAGGAGCAGATCTGTGGTCCACAGGCGAGAAGTCTGATGTGTTAGATGCTACCTAGGAAATAAGGAATTAAAACCATCCATGCACATAGCTACTCCAGGTTTACTGAAAATCAAGTCAGCCACTACTTTCTCTTAATTATATTAGCGTATGGTTTTGTTTTCTGGTTTGACTTCACGAGTAAAGGAAATTGAAAGGATAAAGAAAATTATATATTTAAGTATATAGCAATTAAAAAATAAGGTTAAACATCATGTTTGTGATGAATCATGCTGATAAGGCTACCAAAAGACTTAATTTCATTTTAAGTATCTAGCAGATTCTCAAACAACATACAGAAAAAACGATCATGAAGGTAGAGTGTGCTTAGTAATGCACATGCAGACATGGAATTTAAGTAGGACAGAGGCACCCAGTGGGTAAGTCATTGACCCTCTATTCCTAAATCGCCAATCACTGCATTTTTAAACTCAGTCCCTACAATGCAATCACTTTCAAGTCTGTAAATATATAAATTTCCCTCCATTAATATGCAATCTGATTGTATCTACAGAGGGTAAGATGAACATGACTGTTCATTCAACAAAATATCAGATTCAATCTCAACAATTTATATCGCTGGAGTTAAAAAAAATGTATTCATGAATGAATCCCACACGATCACTGTCTTTCAGATGTAGAACAGCGGAATGAAGATCCCCAAATTTATGAGTTCAAAAAACTTGGGACCTGTTTTCACATTCACTTCCTTAAAAAACAAACAAACAAACAAACAAAAAACTAAGAGACATATTTCAGAAAACTGGAAGTTAATCAAATTTATGAAAGCAAGTAAAATGAAAATTGGAGTCTAAATGTGTTTAGTTAAATATAAATTATTTTTCCAAATTTGGATATAAAAATGATATGAAAATTTGAATTTTACAATTTCAGAAAATAATCCCCGAGTCAGCAAAGGTGGGAAAATACAGAGGAGAATTTGGAGCCAGTTAAGCCTATGTTAAATTACTAGGATACTATAAGGAGAGTAAAACTACTATTTCCTTAATACAATTAGAAAATGGGAAGAAAGGGGCTTTCTTGTTTGAAGGAGGGTGAATATTGCTGCAATCAATTTTGTATCTCTGGAACACACAAACCAAATCTATTGCACATTTAATTTTTTTTTCTGAAAATGCTCCTGGAACCATTACCAGACACCGTATGCTGAGTCATTAAACAGGACTCAGTAAATTTCAAAAGATTAAAGTCATGGAAATGTATATACAATTGTAATCCCTGTTCACAAAAGACTTCAACCATAAATCAATGGCAAAAATTAAGCTAGAAAATTCACTAATTCTTGGATATTGGTCAATACATGTCTATATAATTCATGGGTCAAAGATGAGACCATAATGAGGATAATTTAGAATGAATTATAATATAAAACAACATATAAAAATTGTGGGATGTAGAAAAACATATTTAGAGGAAAAATGTATAAATTTAAATGTAAAAACTGTAGGAAGATGAATTTAAAATAAAACATTTGTAATTTTAGCTCAAGAAACTAGAGAAAATTAAGACAATGTACTGAGAAAACAATCAAATACTAAAGAAAAAGATAAAGGCACTTTTTAAAAAAGATTCATTTTTTATTTATCAAGAATTGGGGTACAGGCCAGAGGAGTAGGAGGGTGAGAGGATTCACCAGAGACAGAGCGGGGAGCAGAACAGGCAGACGGACTGAAGACACGGCTGAGGGGAGCAGCGGGCGGCAGGAGAGGTCTGCGCGCCATGTGGGTATCTCCCTGGCAGGCTGGGAATTGAACCTGTGCTGCAGAGGCTGAGGACAGCTCCACAGCGCTGCGCTCAACCCGCTGCACCACCAGGGAGGCCCTAAAGGCACTTTTTTTATTAATCCCAAATCAGATAGAAAGTGAGAAAGAGCTTTGCTATTTTTATAAGGATCCTAGTCCTAGCAGCCCAGAAGCTCACCTTATGATCTCATTTAATCTTTACTCCTCATAGCTCCTGTTTCCAAATACAGCCACATTGTGGGTCTGGGCTTCAACAAATGAATTTTGGGGTGCACAATTCAGTCCACCCAACGACCCATAAAGAAGTGTGCATAACAAATTTGTCCGTAACAGGAAAATGCAAATGTTCATAGACAATATGGATAAACAAATGTTGAGGGAATGGAATATGGTACAACAATTCGGCTGTCACATGCAACACATGGACGGCTCTCAACTGCGATGAGTGGAAATAGCCACGAGACACTTACTTCCTACATCCCGTATCCATCCAGAGATGTGAAGCCCAAGAACAGGAACAGAATCAGCACGTGAATCCAACGGCTTTGGAAGTCAGAATATTGGTGACGCTGCAAGGGCGTGGACTTGAGAAATGGGATTAAAGATAAAAGAATTGTAAAGAAAATCAGGGACCCTTTTTAAATGACCACTGACATGGATGAACCAGGGCCCCCCTATTTTAATGTCAAGGTCCTAATCCCCAGTGCTTCATGACTTCACTGTGTTTGGAGAGAGTTTCCTTAAGGAAGTGATTAGATAAAATGAGGTCATTAAGGTGTCCCCTAAACCAATGAGTGGTGTCCCTTTAAAAAGAGGAGCTAAAAAGAGGAGCTCAGGACACACACACACACACACACACACACACACACACACACACAGACCTGGGAAAGGCAGAGAGAAGCTGGCTATTTTCATGCCAAGGAGAGAAACCTCAGAACCAGCCAACCCTGCCAACACCTGACTTTGGACTTTTGGTCCCCAGAATTGAGGAAAGACATTTGCGTGAGTGTCCCACTCTGCTTTTTGTTACAGCAACTCTGGGAACTAATACCACTACATAAAACTGCTGACTGTGCTTATTTAGTTATTTATAATTATTTACACAAACTGCTAGTAATTGAGACTGTGGTAATGGGGGCGTGAGACGAATAAATTCAGCAATGGAAGGGAGTATGAACTCATGAAAAATTCTACTCACTTTCTGCATTTCAGAGATCTTTCTTTGACCTTGCTACTGTCAGTTATTTTCATCTCTCAAATAATTTTTGAATACAGTCTTTTGCCACATCGTTGCCAACTTTTTATATTATCAGTTGGGTGGGTAAAATTGGGAATTTGACATTTTCCACATTCCTGGTTACTAGTAAGTTCTAACACCAGTTCACATGTCGATTCACCAACTGTGATTTCAGTGAATTGCCTTCATGTATTTATCCAGCTTTTCTTTAGTTGATTTTCTGTGTTCGTGGAAACTATTGATAAATGAAAAAAGTTGTTTTGTTTTTGGGAAAAACAACTTCATGATCTGACAGTTGTTTTAAATTTGAACTATTTGGGATGCAAATACTTTCAATATTTATATTTTTTTCTACCACTCTTTTCATTGCTTGATATTGTTTTGAAATTCCTGGTTTGAACATATAAAGACATGAGAAATTCATAAAACAGTCTTTAGACCACATTTGTGCTTAGGACAGACAGTGATGATGCAGAGAGATAGGGCACTTCAGCTAAAACATGAAAATAGTTTTATTGAACTATTGAATAATAGTTTTACTGAACTTGAAATTCATATGAAACATATGATTTTCTAATATTATTTACCTAAGAAATTGAATTCTAAGGCCCAAATATACATTTCTTGAATGCACATTAATTGGTAGTTAATACAGGAGAGATAAATGTAAATTAAATGCTTTTTTTTTTTTTTTCATTTCGAAAGAGCCTCATTGTACAATATTATTTATGGGCTTTCTCTCGACAGGGACAGTAAGACTGTTACAACTTTTTATCACCATCTAGTGGCAGAGCATATACTTCTTAGAAGGAAACATCCTAGAGAAAGAGATGTTGAAAATCCCAAGTAACCAGGAAAGTGGGGATTTCCCCAACAGGGCTTTCTCTTACATGAAAGGAAAATCCTCCAAATATCAGACATACCCGTATTCAGAAATGGAATGGGGGGGGGGTGTGCTTCCTGCTCAGCCTTTGCTTTTTTTTTTCCCTCTTAGTACCAAATAAATGCATTACTTTAAATTTATTTTGTAGTGACTATTTATTTTGCCTTAAACTTTAACATTTAAAGACCATTTTTATGGGAATGTTCTATTGAGCAGTTTAACACCATTTCTTCTGTCTACTTGGCTTCGGAATTTTTATGGCAGTAATTTAAAAAACATTTTCTTTCTGAAGCCACATCAATGGAGTGTTTCCTTCCTGGCAATACAGCCCGAAGTACTAGGAAGAAGGAAAATACAACATAATAAACTGCTGAACTATGTTAATAATTAAATTTCTAGTAAATTTTAAGAACCAAATGAAAAAGTTACGCTTTCAATAGTTATTTTCTCTGTAAATCATGGCGGAGTTATTTTAAGAATGACATTCTTGTTCATGAAGGAGGTTCGCGTTTGCTTCCAATTCTGGAGTTGACATTTGCTCACGATTTTCACCTGCTAACTTCTCAGTTCTTCCCCACCAATCTTGCATTATATTACGATAGAGTAAATTTGTCAACCTTTTTTTTTTAAATTTGAGAATTCTGTCTGCAATGTAAGTAGTCTTGATTTTACAGTTTGCAGTTGACTTTAGTTTGAGTTTCTAGAACATTCTGCACTAAGCTTCCTAGAATGTTGTCCCTACACGTTTTCTTCCTTTTTTTCCTCCCTCTTTCCGTCCCTCCTTTCTTGAAGCCAGCACTGTGCAGGTGGAGAGCCCCACAGCAGATGCAGCAGGCAGTCTTCCCGTGGTGGCCAGTGCTGTCCTGGGAGGGGAGACGGCCAGTGACCGGTCCAGGGGGAACAAGGTCTGGTGACATGAAAAAATTGGCAGGTTTGGAAAGCCTTCTAGGAGTGACGCCAAATTAGCAGAGTAATGTATGCTGTGATTTGCTAATGACTCCTTGCTGAGATAGACACTTTGAGGCAAAGCTTAAACAGCTATTTTCAAAGAGGAATTTTATTAAACAGACATAAGTTGCAATTATTCTAGCATTATAATTATTCTAACTGCTTATTCCCTTTCAAATATAAATACAATATAGTCGTCTGTCAGAATCATATTCATAAATCCCGGGGCCCAGCAGGCTCCACAGACAGATGTGCACTTTCATAAGAGAAAGTGCAGGGAAAGTAAAATGACTTGCAGGGTGCAGCCAGCAAATGCATTACAGACTCAGTTGAAAAAGGGGACTTGTCACAGCAAAGTCATTATGCAGACAATAGCAAAAGACTTAGCATAATAACTGTATGCATTCGGAAGAAAAGTGAAATCTTAAGGCTGCTTATTGCCGCATCCTGCAGCACGTGCGGGCGAGACAGCAGAGACTGGAATCTATTTCACAGCTTTCCACAAGCCTTCCTGCCTTCCTAGAGAAGACTTAGATATTATTTGAATAGTTGTATTTATCAAATCATAGGGACATGTTGATAAAACAGATATTGGCATTGTCTTTTCACGTTATTTTTTAGTTTTCATGGTCAGTTCTGATCTTTGTAATCCTCCTAGCTTATATTATTATTATTATTTTTTTAATTAATAAATTTTATTTTTATATTCCCCATACAATTGCAATCCCCATTATTTTTTAATTTGTATCATCATATATATACAATCTTACACTTAAATATGTAGATACCTTGTTATCTTTCAGCTTTCATTGTGTATGCAAAAGCATCAATATATGTTTACAAGCTTTTACCCAATAGTAACAATATTTGTATAATTCTCCAAAAGACTGAATGTAATGAAACATATATAATGTTATATTAAGACGGGTGTACTGAGAACTTAGCGTGTACTGAGAACTTAGTGGTTCTCAATTAATGGTTCAATTTCACATAAATTCTAAACAACATTATGTATCAGCACCCAGTGATCTTTAAGGACTCAGAATAAAGACATCAAGACTATTGTGTGATTATCTATGTATTATATTAGTGATCATGTATTATAAACTTGTACTATTGGATAAAAGTGACTACCAACCAATTGAAATGTGACTGAGTCAACTGAAGCTTTTATAATTTTACTTACATTTAAGTCAAGAAATGTGCTGCTTAAGTGTTTGTAAAACTTTTATGTACAGTTGGAAAAAATAAAGAATATAAATCAACTAATTCGACTACAATGTTGAATGCATATCAGGTCTCCCCAATGAATATTTAACATGGGTGCAGTAAATATAAAATACACTCTAGATTTTAATATGTTAAAGCTTAATATCAAGAAGTAAAATTATCTCATTATCCTGAAAAGGTTTTATTAAAAAAACTCATTACTACCTTACCAATTAAATCTTAAATGAATACGCTTTTGATATATTGGGTGATATAAAATATATGATTAAAATTAATTTCACCTGTTATTACTGGCTAAAGGGGGAAAATAGATAATTTCAAATTACAAATGTGGCTCGTATTATATTGCCATCAGACAGAGGTGCTGTAAGCTATAATTTAGAAAGCAAAGGACAAAATTAGACAAATTCTTCTATTCTGTATGTACAAGGTATAATTCTTAATGTTATTGACTTATGACACTTTCCATTAGGATAGAATACAATCTGGAGCTCAAAGCCTGAGGTATTCATCTTGCTTCTCCATGAAATGACTTCATTTAAAATAAATTAATCCTGAATTTTTTCAAATTGGATATTGTGCTCTGCATCTTCTACGCAAGGTTCACTATAGCAGAGACATCTATTCCAGTCTTGCTTATTTTCAGTAAATTATTTTTAGCTATTGGCCTTTAAGCTTCCCAAGTTACAACTAGCTGTGATTTTGTTCTTTTCTCCTCTGAATAGATGGGTAACAGTGGCACATTTGAGTGACTTTAAACTCTGATAGCAGGGGAAATGAACTGAAGAAATACATGCTGTGGTCTTGCTCTGTGGTTGGGTCAACCCATCTCGTCTCTGTGTGTATCTAAATTCCGATTCCTATGGGGGCCGTGGTGACAGGTGGGTGTGTGGTCGCACACACAGGAAGAGGTGTGAATCTGTGCCCCTGAACCAAATCTGGTGTTGTATACTCTTATCTCAAGACAATACTACAATTTAAAAATAGTCAACATGGGAAATGACAATATTCCATCATGATTATAAAATGTTTCAAAGATAAATGTATGTTGCATGTCATCAGACCCAGTGACTGAGGAGTTCTTAGGACCTGAGAGGAACGTGCAGCTGATTCTGCAGCTAAGATGCATGCAATTTCTCATGACTTGCATAAAAATAAGCATCAAGTTAAAATACCTTAACATAAACTTTAACTTACACAAATTTTAAGACACTTTCTTTCTGTCAATTCCCTCTTCTATCATTTCTGCCCTGCAGACATGCCTCGTGGCAGGAATGTGAAGACATGATTCTTGTCCTTCAAGAACTTATAACTCAGCTCAGCTGGTGAAATATATACTGGGAGAGGTAGTGAGATAAAGCTGGAGATTGAGGGAAGAGGCAAGTTACAAAAATGAAGAGGCCACAAGTCAGGAGATGATTCAAGTTAATCACTAATAGGGTGAGATATTGAGTGACGTTCTAAGAAGTGGGAATAAGAGATGGAGATGAAGTGGGCAGGAGAGGAATGTGACAGCAGGTAAGGAGAAGGACGGTAACGTGTTAGTGTAGGGGTGAGGGTGGGTCAGCTGTGGTCTGGAGAAGGATGATCCCATGAAGTGAAATGTAGGCACGCGGGGACATCAGACATGGAGTGACAGCCATGGATTTGACTTGGAGAGGGTTTGTGGTAAAATATCTGGCAGATAATTTCAGTATGAGGTTGAATTTCCTAGAATCAACTTAGGAGAGGTTGGAGACTGGAGACAGTTTCCCGGGTAACTCTGCTATTTGTGGGAACGTGAAGAAAGTGGAAAAGACTTAGGCAATAAGAGTGTATATGCAGCTTATCAACTGTTCACTCATTTCATATATTGCTCAAATTTTGATCACCATCAATGGGATTTTTAAAATGATGGTATGTAGGTAAGGCACAGTAAGACATTTGATTATGGGGGGAAAGGGATTTTTGTTAGTGGAGATAGAAAGTAGTATTTCCTTAGCTTTGAAATCCAGGCCAATACATTTTGGGGCTTTTTACATTTCTCTAGCACACGGTGGAAACTAAGTTACCTAATTGAGGAAACGGAATCATTTAGATCAATTGACCACAAGCCCTTGATGAGCTAAAATAGTCATCGAATCATAGAATGGGGTAGATGGGCAATGAAGTGATTACTGAAGACTCTCAAAACCTTCTGGAACAGGAGAACATTTATCAGGCTTTCCTGACGCGTCCTGGTCCTGGTTGGCTGCTGTGGTGAAATGGCTAGACAGATTTTAATCAAACATGATTATACACAAATTATTTTATTGAATCAGCCTTATAAAATTAATCTTCCAAGTAAGTAAAATTAAATCAAAACCTGGAAGGAAGAAGGAATTCAACATTGTGGCAGCTCTTTTAATTTGGGGTGGATGTTGAAAAGAGCATGAAAAAGCATTTGACAAAATTATTGAATAAAATCGTGTACCCAGGGGTGTGCTTTCCTGCCACCTCACCCCTTTGCAGTGGCCAGCAATTAATAGCTCTTTGGGCAGAAATAATCTAGGACTGATTATTGAGATTTCAATGGGGACATGATGCTGGAGATAGTCAAATAACAAAACTAACATGCCAGTATCTATTTCAAGAGGAGGAAGTTCAAAGCCATTCCTTCAAGTTGATAAATACATTCTTGGTGGCTTTAGAGTCGAAGCAATACTCTTCTGATTGCATTTGCAACCAGAAATGCTGGATTCTTTTCAGTTCAGAAATTGATATCAAAGAAAATAGATTTTGTGGCCCAAAGCCCAAAGCTTGGAATATTCTAATGCCATGCTAAGCATACAACCCATTTTTATATGTTATATAAAATGCCACACACAGAGAGAGAGAGAGATGGCAAAGAAAAATACACACACACATAGATATATATACACACACATACATTTATATTTATAAAATGGGAATAATAAGTGAGTCTTGAATTATAATGGAAACACTTTACAGAATAGATACATGCTAGTAAATGCAATCAGGGGATTCACTGCCAAGATTTTCAGTGAGAAATTTTTTTTTTAAATTTCATGTCTTAAACATTTTGAAAATTTCTGTTCCCAAATATAATTTAATCATAACAGTTTCAATTCATTAAATCAAAACTTTATTGTTATTTGTTTTGAATATAAGATTGTCAACAAGGGCCTAGTTTATAAACAGTAAACCCTAACTGAGTTAGGCGATTTTTAACTGATATTTTGAGTAAACTGAAGACTACTATCTCCATATGTAGGAATCTCCAGGTTTGCAAGATTATTTCTAGAACTTTGAACACATCTGCTCTTAGAAAATAAATTATCTACTTGCTGATGGCTATTTTATTTGTCCCCTCACTTTTATGCCAGTTATAATTAATAATTCCATTTTAATCATTGTATGTGAAGCTGAAATAGAAGTTTAAAAAACTGGGATCTATGAAAAACAATTTGGTCTATATAATCTTGATGAAGTTGAATTGATAGTTAATGAGAGTTTGATATTGTACTTCTGTGGCTAAATTTAATGTGAAAAAATGAAAAGTATTGAGTTTTTTTCAAAAAAATCCCTCAACTTCCCACTCTGTTTTTAATATGTTGAAATTGGAAATCATTGTTGATACACTTTATGAAAAACCACAGAACAATCTAGAAGTTTCTAAGAAGCAATCTAGAGTAATCTTGAAAATAACTGCCAGATCTTCAAAATTTTGGCTCTGTGTAGAATGTATTTTTTTTTGTCAATAAGCTTACTTATGTGCAGTGTCATTATTTAATCTCTTATATTCAGCATTATTACTGGTTATCTCCTATGTTCTAGGAACTCTTCCAAGTATTAAAAAAAAAATCAAGCATAGGTAATAATTTCCTGATGTCAAAAAGTTCAAAGTACTCTGGGAGATGATTTTATCTAGCGTTAGTTCATCGGTAGAAATGAGTAAGTGCTTTGGGAAAACAAAGAGGAAGCTATAAACGCCTTCTATTCTTTTTTTGTGATTCAAAACCACAGGGAATTAAGTCATCAATATGTTTTGTTGAGTAATTGGTAAATTATATAGCAAATGAATACTTAATATTTCATGATTTAGCCATAATTTGAATCATCACTGATTTCCGGAGATGAAACAGTGAGATATTCATGTGGGCCAACTGAAGAGTTAATCAAAAGCTTAGTAAATAATCCAGGTCCACATGACCTTGAGATTTATTCCAGGGACAAATTAAACGAGGATGAGACAAGCATTTTAATTTCTGAAGATAATGGTTAACAAAAAGAGTTGGTATTTAGTATGGAGATATTCTTAGGATTAACAAGATCCATCCTTAGAAGCAGTTTATGAAACAACAATGAGAAAAACTACATAAATAAAGTCATCTCCATTACTCTATACCAAAATGTCCGATACAATCTGGAAAAGACTTCATTAGCAGTTGGCTGTTACTTAGGGGACACTTCATTACTCAGCCCTGCATCAGAGGGATGAGATTGACTCCAAATGTCTCTCTTAAGGGATGGAGAGTAGCCAAAAATATAGTCAGTCCTAAATGCAGAGCTGTATTTATCCCATAAAGAAATTTTCCAAAGAAAAATTGTGCGAGAGAAGAATGTGTAGATGAACACGGACCATGAGGGAACCCCTTTGCCATGGGTTCTCCATGGGGTCTCCATGGGGTCTCCACAGTGCCCCCAGTCATGGTTGCTCTCCCCCCATCCATCAACAGGTACCCTGGGCCCTCAAGGAAGTTGTCATGATGGTACAAGGAAGAACATGAGACACACATTCTTGTTGCTTTTAACCTCAAGAGCTAAGACTTGAATATAAGGGGCAGACACTTGGGAGAACACACCAAGACCTTCTTTCTCTCAGAGAAGGGTCAGGTCAGAGCCTCCCAGGGGGTTGCAAATGAGCAAACTGCAGTCCAAGGACCAAATGCAGCCTGTAGTTTGCATTATAAATAAGGTTTTATTAGGAAACTTATTCTTTGATGTATTATCCACATCTTCTTTAGTTGTGACAGGTACTGTATGGCCTGCAGAATGGAAAATATGTGCCAGCTGGCTCTTTACACAAAAGTTTGCCACCCACTGTCCTAGACTACAAAGAATCCTTAAGAAATGTTCCCTGCCCTCCCCTCCCTGCTGGTCCCAGGTCAAATCCCAAGGGGATGGCTTGTAGGTAGACGCAGCAGGTAGGTCTGAACCCCGCAATGAGAACCCAGGTCAGTCTATAATGCTCTGTCATCCTCTGAGCCGTGCTCATATTGCTTTCACTCTTAGTGGGAAAACTTACCTCAGAATTCCTTTTTGGTCTTCCCCTTGCTCTGATGTTCTAATAACAGTGGTGTGTAGCTCCTTGTGGTACCATGCAGATGTGGGTGATACATTTCATATCTACTTCAATAAAAATGTTTTCCAACATATATATTCAATGCTCAATTCTTCTTAGCGGAGAGGCAGAGTGATACAAGAGAAAAGTCAAGCAGTCCACTGCTCTGGTTTCCCTCCTGTTCATGAGGGCTCCACCTTCAGGACCTAATTATTCCCCGTATACTCCTACCTCCAAATACCATCACCCTTCGGGGCTTAGAATCTCAACATATGAATTTTGGCTGGGGACACAAACATTCAGACCATGGCATTTGGGTAACAGAAATTTAACTCCTTATCTTATAAGTTAATAATGAAGCAAAATGCACCATTCTGCAAAGATTGAGGGGAAACAGCAATAGGGTTTTGTACAGAGAATGCCGTGAATCACAAGTTTGCTATTCGATCAGATCTAATTAAAGAGCTGAAATACATAACCGTAATTATAGTTTTTGTTATTAAAACATTTTCATTTGTTTTGTTATATGGTAATCACTCTTAAAACATTTTTACTTATTTCAGTCCTCATATAGCTCTGCATTTGTTTTTCCCAAAGTAGTTATCCGTAATAATGTTAGGGTTTTTGCTTAGCTTTATTATCAAAGCAATATGGAATCAAAATCATTAGTTTTGCTAATGCAAGTCAGACATTGCATGCATAATCCTGAGAGTGTAGCTTAATAGAACCATTCATTCCAACACAATGGGAGAGAGAGAAATAAAATGCCAGATGGATAAATAGGCAGTAACAAATTAAATTTACAATAATTTGATAATGGTTTGAAGCAAGAGGAAAGAAAAATACATATTTAACATATCACAGCTCAAAAAGATACTCAGTTTTTATGGTATGTTGAGCCAGTGTTCACAACCAGTGAAATTTAAATTTATCTTCTAGAACACATTTATTTGTCATGATGACAAAATGTTCACCATAATAAAGCACAGAAAGGAACAGTAAGAAAAATAATGCTAAAATAATATCTACCTCCATTGTATATCTAATCTGTGTTGGGCACAATACTAAGTAATTCAAGTGCATTATCTCCTTTAATCATAGAGACAACTTTGAGGTTAAGTATCAGAGCTGTTCCTGCTTCAAAGATAAGAACCCTCGGGCACAGAAAGGTTGATTAATTTGCCCAAAGACAAACAGCTGTTCTAGAGGAATTAGCATTCAAACTACCCCTGCATGACTCCAGGGTCCAGCTCTCTCAAAATCTATGGGAAATTCTTCTTTATTTCTTTAAAAAATGAATCATCTTTTAAATGTGAAACACCATAGCAGGTGATATGATAAAAACACCAGAACTTGTAGGATGGGATTGTTAGCATGGGAGACCAGGAAACTTTCAGTTGTTGGATCTGACTTTGGGGCAGAGACAAGCCATGTGATGACCTTAGTAAGTATCTGTCTTCTTACTGGCGTGCATTTACTTATTGCGTTAGGTGCTCACTCCTCAAATATTGATTTGGTGTTTGCTACGAAGCAAGCAAGTGTCCCTATGGAATTTATTAAAAGCACCTTTGAATAACACTTGAAAATTCAGAAAAACCTCCTGATAAATCTAAGCACAAATCTTTTGGTTTTATTAACAAGCAAAACACTTCCTTAATAGACACTTAAGCTTAATATTTAAGTATGGTCTCAAAAAATGACTTCTTATGAACTATTCAAAAACTAAAATTATTATCTTTGGCAAAAATGAACAAACTATAATTGGTTTCTATCAAATAACTCCCTGCAGCTGGTTAATCTGTTGAGGTATCTGTGGGGCACACTTAGTTCCTCATGCATCTGGCAGGTTCGCCAGGAAACCGTGTGGATCTGTGTTCAGCGCTTCATGGGAAACGACTGAGGATCTTGACATCATCTGCTGTGATCATTTTTGAAACTCAGGATTATTTGGACTTGCTTTATGGTAAAAACTTCAGAGAGTTGAGAAAGCAGCTGTTTTCATATTGAAACACAGCCAAAGTTATTCCTTAGCAAAATTCCAGTTTTTCCCTCAAGTCCCTTTCATTCAACTAGTCAATTTTTCTGCTTTAGATCCATGCTAGAGAATGAAAGGCAAAAAACCTAATACACCTCCATCATTTATGTTTAGTTTTAAATTTATTTTATGGTTTTCTTTGCATAATAGAATCAAGCTGGTTGACAAGAACACACCTCCCACCTTTTTGGCACAGTAGAGAAAGGGACATGAAATGATTATGCTATAATTTTCATCAAATGCATTCAATGGAAATGCTACCAGAGTGGCAGGCAGTCCTTACATATTCTCACTTGGTAAAATACTTTATACATCTTTTGAGGCATGTATTATAATTGTGGATTTGAAAATCGAACCAAATTTTTGAGTTTTGGAGTTTTAGAAACTTGAAAGACTGTTAACTCTAGTCTGCCTATCTTCTCGAAGTAGATGACCCAATATTATTTGATCCAATTGTATTTGGGGGATATGTTTCTTTTATGAGAAAAATAGTTGACTATTCTCTAAATGAACGGGAGCCAGGAAACAGGGAAATGTGAAGCCACCACGGAGCTAATGAGGGCACTGGGCCTTGCCAGCAGGGCATTTATTTAGGACTATGCCTGATTCCCAGAGCTTGTCTCTGGGGCCTGCTGTGCTTCTGCTCAGTGTGGAGTCAGACGATCTCTCTTTCCTTTTGTGGATAAAGATCTGGGGCTGTACTTGTTTCCTCACTGCTTTTGTGATATGGGTTAAGTGTTCCTGGTTCTCTGTGAGAGATGCTGGAAACCACAGAACATGACGTTCATTGAGTAAAGGTGACGACACTCATCAAACTGACCTACAAAAAGAACCAAGCTGGAGGACTTACCAGTTTCAAAACTTGAGAAAAAGAAATGGCCTTTCATGGGGAATCATGGATGTTTCTTTCACCACCTGGAGCCTCCTGGCCGCTGTAATCCTTTGGCATACGATCTTTCCTGCCCATCTTGCATTTGACCAACCACTTTTCCTATTAAAAACATGTATGACACTTTCTGATTGGATATCAGTACATTTAAGTACTTAGTTAGGATTTTAAAAGATTTCACCTTAAATTTACCCACCCAGGGCATTTGTTTTCCTACACCACTGAGATATTTCAATTTGGCAAAAATTATCTGGCTTTTTTTTTTATGCATAGCCAAAAAAATTCTTTTCTTTTGGAGCTTTATCATTTAATTCATATTTTTTTAACCTTCTTTCTACCTCAAAATTTTGGTTTACATTAGTCAATGATGGTGTCAAAGAAATCAAAAATGTCTGAAGACTAGGAGACAGCACTAAGAGAAGTTTATGTGGATCCAGGTCCACTCCAAAAAGCAAGAAAAATCACAAATAAATAAATCTGGACACTTAGGGCCTCCCTGGTGGAGCAAGGGGTTAAGTACAGCACTATGAAGCAATTCGCAGCCTCTGCAGAATGAGTTCGATCCCCAGTCTTGCCAGGGCGCAACCAATATGGCGCAGCAGACCTCTCCTGTTTCACCCGCTGCTCCCCTCAGCAGAGGATTTCAATAGATCCGTCTGTTCTGCTCCCCACTCTGTCTGTGGTGAGTCCTCTCACCCCCCACACCTCTGGCCTGTACCCCAACTCGTGTATGCATAAATAAATAAATCTTAAAAAAAATAAATCTAGACACTTAAAGGAACTAGAAAAAATAAAGCCAGAAGTCAGGCAAGGGAGGAAATAATAAAAACAGCAGAAATAAACAAAATAGAGATCAAAAAGGCAATTCACAAGATCAAGAAAACCAAAATCTGGTTCTTTGAAAGATAATATAGATAAATGTGCAGCCAGATGCACAGAGAGAGAACACTCGAGGAAATAGAATAAGAAATCAAAGAGTTTACAACAGATGCTACAGAAATATGAAGGATCAAATGAGAGCATTATGAACAGCTGTATGACAACAAATTTGGACAATGTAGAAGTGGACAAATACTTAGAAACACAGAAGATTCCAAGACAGAATTGGGAAGAAACAGAAAATCTGAAAGACCAATCATGAGTAAGAACAATGAAACAGTAATCAGTGGCCTCCTCAAAAACGAAAGTCTTGAGTCTAAATCTTTTTAATTTCCAAAGACTTCTGTCTCCACTGTACCCACAGTCTGGAGATAAGCAGGAGTGCAGTTAAATGATCAGTGAATATTAAACACATTGTGAACAGAGAAACCCAGTCACAGATCTAAGAGCATGACTAAAGAGGATATTTGTCAATTTACTCTTCAAAATGGCTTGCTGAGATTTTAATGGTGACTTCTATGCCTTAACAATCTCCTTTGTCAATCAAAGTCTGCTACTATAATGGGTTGTTCTGTCATTATTATCCCACTTCTAGAAGTTTTTCTAATAAAAAAGCAAAACAGGTAACTTATACAATGCAAATGAATAGAAGAACAACAAGTGTTTAATGCCCCAATTGTCATCTTCGGTAATTTATTTTATTGTTTTAAATAATTATGATGAAAAGCTGTTACCTAGTCAATTGAACTTATTAAAAGACTTTGTAATTAGAAAACACTTCTACGATTGCCACAAAATGCCCAAACCCTATTTCTAGTAAAATGGTAACACTGATCTTTGACGTTCTTAAAATGTGTCAAGTTTTTATTATTATGTTTTTACTGTTGTTACGTAACACTTTGTTATGAATTTTTAAATTTTTCGTTGAAAAATTAGAAAACATGGGCCTCCCCGGTGGCGCAGCGGTTGAGCGCTGGGTTGCGAAGCTGCCCACAGCCTCCGTGGCGCCGGTTCGATCCCCGGCTGCTCCCCGGCCCCGGAAGAGGATCCCACATGGTGCGCAGACCTCTCCTGCCACCCGCTGCTCCCCTCAGCAGTGTGCTTCGGTCCTTCTGCCTGCTCTGCTCCCCGCTCTGGCTCTGGTGAATTCTCTCACCCTCCCGCGCTTCTGACTGTACCCAGTGCATGTATAAACAAAACAAACAAACAAATATAATAAATAAATAAATAAAAACATGCCTCTATAAAAAAAAAAAAAAAAAAAAAAAAAAAAAAGAAAACAGTGCCACAGGAAAAGAGACTGTGTTTTCAAATGGACCTCACAAAAAAAAGATTTATAAAGGACAGCTAACAATGTATAAATAAAAGAAATGGAATATGAAAGGAAGATTTGGAGGTATGAGGGGTTTGAGAAAAAGTTGAATATAAATGAAAAACTTGAAACAGAAAAGGAATAATCAGTTTGTTTCTTTCCTGAAAATTATTTGGATCATTTAAAATCATTTACAATCACTTTACTGAATATAATTTTAGGTAGTAATAGAGTATCTTTGCCTCTTAGCCTTGGATTTGGTTCAATGCTTTTAAGGAAATGATGTCAGAACCAAATTACTAATCTCTGTTATGAAACCTCACAGCTGACACTGGCAACTTTTTACCTCCTGTTCCTCTACTTGCATTTTAACATTGCAAGTGCTTACCCTACAAAAATCAACCATTTTATCACCATCCCGGAAATTTCATACTAACCATTCATAAACTGGCCCTTTTAAATTGAAAAATCAAATCTTCCCTACCTGTAGAGGTTCTTCAGTTTAATCTTCTGGAGCCAAAGTGTCATCAATAAGGGCCTGTATCAGCTTTGTACAAAGCATTCTGGGAAGCATTGGAAGTCCAAGCTGCACACAAAGACTGATCAAAGTGCCGTCTAGCGTTTACTCCAGCCTGGCGTCTGGCATCCTGGTAATGTAACACTAATGTGTGGTCTACAGCATATCATAAATACTAAATACTCAATGTGTCACATATCATATGTGCTACATAAATTCTCCAGAAGAAAGAATTCACCAGCAAGTATTGGACACCCAGGCAAGTTCCATCAAAGACTTGTGCATAAGAGAGGCAGGCAGGACAAGAAGAGAAAATGTCCAGCCTGGCTCCACCAGGGGAGCTGGGAAGAGGTTTTGAGGAGGTTTTGCAGTGCTGAGCAGAGAAAGCGTTGTCTTAGCCTTTCTGCTCTGGACTTCCCTGGGCATGCCCAGAGGGGTTAATGTCCTTCCTGCATACTAAGTGTCCATGCAGGACCTTCGGGCTTTGCCCTCCAGGACATTGGGAAACAATCGTTAGTCAGAATATAGCACCTTTTCTCCAGGTGTGGCACCTCTGCCTGGGCTGGTGGGTCTGGTTGTTGGAACAGGACCTCTGGCTGGAGCCAGCAGGCTGCGCTTTGATCCACTTACTCAAACAGGAACTTAAGTCACTCTTGTCCTGCTGACTTGAAAGCTCATTTGCATCGTTGTCTCAAATGCCTTGGAAGAGGGGACATTGGGGATTGTTACTGCCTATTGTCCAACTGTTGATGCTGAAAATGACCTGAGGAGATGGAGTTAGAATCCTCGGCAATGCTGGCCTGACAAGATACTTTCTAGAGTGCAATTTGGAGCAACGCATTTATAAGAATTTAGCTCTTTCAGCGAATTGTTAGCTCTTGATCTTGATTCCTATTGATTATGTGAGTTTCTCAATAATTTTTCAATTAATTGAAGTATTTCTCTTTCTTACAAGTAAAATTTATTCAATTATTCAATTGCTTTGGAAGGTTTAACGAATGCAAAAGAAAATATAAATGAATCAATATATGCGCTGGAAATACTATTTTTAGATGGTATATGTTAAATGTTTTATATTTTTTAGAGCAGTTTTAGGTTCACAGCAAAATGGAAGGTACAGAGATCTCCCCGATTCCCCCTGGCCTTCAAGTAAGCCTGCCTCTCTATCAGCTTTCCTTAGCAGATGGTACAATCGTTACAATAGATGATCCTACACTGACACATCATCATCACCCAAGATGCACTAACTAAAATAGGATCGTAGTGCTCGTTCTTGGCCTTGTATATTCTTTGGATTTGGGCAAATATAGGATGCCATGTCTGTACCGGCAAGTCACATAGTGATTTCACTATCCTAGAGAGCCACCACTTCCTCCTCCGACCCCGAGAGATCACTCGACTTTTTACTCTTTCCACACTTTTGTCTTTTCTAGGTTGTCATAGAGCTGAAATCATACAGTATACAGGTTTTTCAGATTGGTTTCTCAACCATAAGAAACCAAACCTAATCAAAATATTGGCCAAAATCTTAGCAGCCATCTCATCAAAGAAAATAAACAGATGGCGAACAAGCATCTAAGAAAGTGTTTCAGACCACATCATCAAAGAAATGAATGTGAACTGGGACAACGATGAGGTAGCTCTACACAAGTCTCAGAATGACCAAAATCCAGGCCACAGCAAATGAGGCTGTGAAGTCAAGGGAGCTCTCACTCCTTGCTCCAGGGTATGCAAACTGGTGCAGCCACTTTGGAAGACATTTTGGCAGTTTCTTGAAAATCTAAACACTCTTTCTATCTGATACAGCTTTTGTGTTCTTTGGTATTTACCCAAAGAGTTGAAAACTTATGTTCACACACAGACCTACACACACATATTTATAGCAGCTTTATGAGTAATTGCAAAAAACTTGGAAGCAACCAAGATGTCCTTCAATGGGAGAACGGAAAAACTATGGTAAATCTAGAAAATGTACTATTATCCCACACTAAAAGAGAAATGAGGAACTGTGTAAGTGCATATTTCTAAGTGAAAGATGATACAGTTTTTCAAACTTAAAAATTCAGGTTTCTAAAAACTGCAATGAGAGCTTTCTGCTGTGATGTGTAAAGAGCTTGTTCTCATGATAGGAGAAAAAGTACTGAGCCTCCTGAAAGCTGGCGACTTTCATGTGTCCATCATAACCGAGGTCGCAGGACATACCATCGCTTCCAAAAATGGAGACTGGAAAAAACAAAGAATGTAGGTCAAATGACCAAAAACAGAAGCCCTGGGCAGTGACCGGTGGGAATGTTTAGTGGGTGACTTTGGCAAATTGCTGCCACTTCAGTGTGAACTAGTTTGAGATGTAAACTCTTGGGGGTTCAGATAAGGGCCCACTTGAAAGAGACTCTTGCTTCTGAATAACCATTTCCACGAGCAACACTTCTTTTAGAAATGTCCCTAAACTACATACATCCTTTTGAGTGTGGCCATTTAAGATAATAGAATATTTTACTTTAAAGGCCCCTGAGTAACACCTAAGAATTTTTAGCATGTGTTCTATGCTAGATTATGGTGTAAGCACTTCACAAACATCATTTTAGTCCTTATAAACACTCTGCTAGGTAGATTTCAAATTATCTCATGATTCCAGGATGACAAGAATCAATGTGACATTAATTACCTTCATCCCTATCACCAGCAACAAATTTAATAACCTATGTCTTGTAGAGCCTCAGAAAACAAAACCATTTATGAAGGATACCTGTATAATGTCAAGGAGGAACTCGCTTCTCCTGAGTGGATATTTTCACTCTCCTAAGGCGTTGCTCCCAAATGTTTGCGAATCAGTAGATGAAAAGCTCTAGGAAATAGATCATTAAAAATAACTGACAGTAGAGCGTGGTTCCACACATTTTAGAAATGCAGTCCCTGTAGAGGAAAGGACTTAAAAACATACAAGAATCATGGGAAATTTTCAGAATTAAGTGCTACATTTATGGTGTAATGGAGGAAGTATTTTACTTATTATTCTGTAAATGTTGCCTAGAGTTAGAGTTTTTCAAAACACACCCCTGGGGATGGTGTTTAGCGATGGTCACTGGGAACTTCATGGAAGGGTAGAGATCAGCTCTTAATTATTTTTTATAACAGTTATTACAGGAAATAGCTCATTTGTGAGTGCTAAATGAAATCCAGGCTAGATTTATCAATCCCTCAGCCATGAAAATACTACACCTCCTCCTCTTTTTAAACCTGTTCACAGAAACTATTCCACCACCTCTGGGTGGTGTTGAGCCACCTTCCCTTAGTCCGTCAGAGTCCTCACTTAATCAACATCCAAGCTGACCCTTGGCTCCTCCTCAGAGCCCATTGTCATCCACCAATTCCCATGAGGAACGTTGCCATGTGTCCATCTGATGCAGGCCCATAATGCCGGGGGTGGGGGGGAGCCCACACTTATGAGGTTAATCCTGGTCAGCCTAACCTAATCAGTGTAATGGAATCATAGCTGTCAAATGTTACTTGATATTTTTTTTATATTTACTGCTTATCAGACATATGTTTGCAATCAGGACCCCATAGAAATGACTGTGAATCCATGTTCATCAATCTGAACAATAGCTAGGTATGGAGACAACCTAACTGTGTGTGTATGAATGAATGGGTAAGTAAATATGTAAACATCAGTCACACAAAGAAGGGAATTCTGTGGTATGTGATGACATATTTGAGCCAGTACATTACACTAATTGTAATGAGTCCACTTACATGAGATATCTAAAATAGCCAAATTCACAGAATCCGAGTAAAAAGGTAGTTGCCAGAGACTGAAGGTGTAACAGGGTGGTCCCCAGGGAACCTCCCCCTTTCCTGGGGACCACCCTGTTACAAAGGGGATGGTGAAATGGAGAATGGTTCAAAGGGTGTATACGAGGAATAAATTCTGGAAATCTGCTCCATGACATTGAGCCTCTAAGAAACTTAACTGTATTGTTTACTTAAAAAAAATAAGATTAGACAGCAAGTGTTCTTACCAACACTTAATTCAAGTTAATTATTCTTATCAAAACCAACCAATACTCACACACACACACACACACACATACACACACACACACACACACACACCGGGTGGGAGGAAATTCAGAAGTGATGCATTTGTTTATTATCTTGATTGTGGTGATGGTTCCTCAGGTGTGTACTTATCTACAAACTCATCAGGTTTTACAAACACGTGCACACACACACAATTAAAAGCTGTTTTTTGTGTATCTATTATATCGCAGTAAAGTTGTTTTTAAGAGACCTACAATAGCCAAGATAGCTTGGTGTAGGTAAAGGAAAGAACTTATGGAGCAATAGATTACCTAGTGTCCAGAAATAGACATAAAAATTAAGTAAGATTATTTTTGACAAAGGCAGATATATGCAGTAGCTTTAAGAAGAAAAACAATATATTCTTTCCATAAATGGTATTGAATAATTGGAATTCCACTAGCAGAGAAAAAAAAAGACCTTGATCTCAACCTCACAATATTAAATAAAATTAAATCAAACTACATCTGATTTAATGTAAAACTATAATTTTTTTTAAAAAAGCAAAGAGATCTTTGTATCTTGGGATTTGGCAAAGAGTAACTCAGACAGGACACTGAAAGTACAATCTTTAAAAGAAAAGTGATAAATTAGATTTAAAACTAAACATTTTTTCTGTGAATAATATTGAAATACTTGCTCAAATACTTACAAAATTATTTTGAAATCATATATTTGACAATGGACTTGTATGCAGAATATGTAAGTGGCTTTTAAAACAAGCAGGAAGAGAAACCCCACCAACTGGGAGAAAATTTTTGCACACAACACTAATGATAAAGGACTGATCACAAAAATCTGCAAAGAGCTGATGAGACTCAACAACAACAAAGAAAATAATCCAGTCAAAAAATGGGCAGAAGAGCTAAAAAGAAACTTCTCTGAAGAGGAAATGCGAATGGCCAACAGGCATATGAAAAAATGTTCAACATCACTTGTCATCAGGGAAATGCAAATCAAAACTACCATGAGATACCATCTCACACCAGTGAGAATGGCACATATTAAAAAAACTAGCACCAACAAATGTTGGCGAGGGTGTGGAGAAAAAGGAACTCTTCTGCACTGTTGGTGGGAGTGCAAACTGGTCCAACCACTGTGGAGAGCTGTGTGGAGATTTCTGGACCTACTAAACATAGAGCTTCCACAGGATCCAGCAATTCCCCTCCTAGGTATTTACCCAAAGGACACAGAAACATCAATTCCAAAGAACACCTGCACCCCTATGTTTATAGCAGCACTGTTTACAATAGCTAAGCTTTGGAAACAGCCCAAATGCCCAAAAGTAGATGACTGGATCAAGAAGATGTGGTGCATATACACCATGGAATATTACTCAGCCTTCAAAAAAGATAAACACATGCCATTTGCAGCAACATGGATGGCGCTGGAAGGGATCATGCTCAGCGAAATAAGCCAGAAAGAAAAAGAAAAATACCGGATGGTCTCACTCATAGCAGGAATCTAGAAAACTTAAATAAGGGACCAGGAAAATGAATAACTATAAGAAAGTGAAAATCAAAATCAACAAAAACTATGAACCAGAGACACTTTTTGGGGGGGGGGGGCGGGAGGGGAGGGATTGGGGTCAGAATGGGGGGATTGCAATTGCATGGGGAATATAAAAATAAATTTTATTAATTAAAAAAAAAATAAAAAAATAAAACAAGCAGGAAAAAACAAACCTAGTAAAATGCACAATGCATTTAAAGCAATATTTTGCCAGAAGGAATATATGAAAAGCCAAAATTACTTAAAAGAGGCTTCATGTCCGGAGGAAGTATGGATATGCAAATACCCTCAGGATCTGAAGCCACACACCTATTAGAATACTAAAAAAAGAAAACACAGGTGATACCAATTGCCCCCAAGAATACAAAACAACTAGAACTCACACCCTGTTGATGGAAGTGAAAATTTTTACAACTTGGAAAATAATTTGGCAGCTCCTTATAAAGTTAAAAATATGCTCTCTGTATTAACCAGAAATCGCACTCTTGTGTATTTGCCCAACAAAGTTAAACTTATGTTCATACCAATACGTATCTTATATAGAGCTCTGTTGACATAATCCCAAACTGAAAACAACTTGGATGTATTTCAATGCATAAATTGCTACAAAAGCTGTCGTATGTCCATATGATGATCTGCTAATCAAAGATAAGACATAATTCTCTCTTGGTATATGGAAATTGAATGGATCTCGAAGGTATTATTCTGGCAAAAGAAACCAGTTTCAAATGTTTGCCGATGTAGAATCTGAATAGTACCTTAGTACATAAACTCATTAAGACAAAGCTATGTTGTGGAGACGGTCTGTGATTAGCAAGGTTTGGAAGAAGCCAGAGTGTATATTTATAAAGACCTATTTTCCTGGATTCTGTGTGTGTTGAAAGTAGCATTCCTTTTCCAGTTGTGGTTAGTGGCTACATTTATCTGTGTCTCTTGTTAAAAATCGTGGAACTACACACCAAACAATGCCAGTTTCCCTGCGTGGTCCTTTCTTTAAAATGCATGAGCAAAGGATCAATGTTTTCCTACAAAATAAAATGAAGGTCACCTCTTATGTGTAAATTAAAAAAAGGAAGAAAAACTTCAGGAAATCTCTTCCTAGCAATGGACATAGGGGTTCACCCAGGGGACCTCCCACAGCCAAGCCATGTGTCCCCATAATTCTTAGGATATGGTATCAGGCTTAGAAACCACTTTGATTTTAAGTGGACACATTCATCTTACCATTTCTCGTTCATTTAACACTGTGAACACAGGCCTCGTCTAGTACAGGCTCCACCAGGATAATGTTGCTTCCGGAGTTTTATTAAGATAAAGACACCTAGACAGAAGGAGCCGCTCTGAGGTGTGCACAGCTAAAGGGCAGGCAGGAAAATATAGCACGAGTTACAGCGCTCTACGTGGAGGAGATTCTAAATCCATCTGGTCTCCTCAACCTTTAAATGTTCACATCTTAAATCACGTAGTGTTGTCTCGCTGAGAAGCTCGTTAAGAGTGCTTGCTGTATACACGGCGGTGGCACTGGGGGAGGATCAGCCAGTTGGGCTGAAGTTAAACTCTTCGTGACACTGGATATCCCAAGATGAATTTTAATAGCTTCATGAATAGAAAGGAACGCTGGGCTTGGAAATGTAGGGCAACAGGGAGTGGATTACCCCAGAGAACTCTGTCCTTCCTAGGGAAATCCTCCAGCATGGAGTGGTTGTTATACAAGATTGTTGTGATTCACTTTCAAATTGTTTTTGAGGTTTTCTTTTCTTTTTTTTTTTTTTTTTTAGAGAGAATACTTATTCAGTTAAGCCACAGTCTGTGCCTTTAACGGGACAGCTAAAGCTCTATCTAACCATTTTACTAAAACGAAGGTATTTGAACAATAATTTCAAAGAGGTGGCATGCTGGTGTTGAGCCCTAAGTCTGCAGCGGGCCTGGTCATTTTCCCTGAGTGATTTCGGTTCTATGTTCAGATGGGAAAAGAGAATCTTGCTGGCTTAGCGCTCACACTGTAAAACTATGGGTGATACTAAATTGTCTAAATTGAACACAAAGAGCTTTTTGTAAAAGGAAGCCAGGCTTCTTTTCATAGAATGAAGCAGTTGTTTGAGAGTAAAAGAGCAGCGCACAATTCCAGAAGAATGATAGAATTACATGTTTTAAAAGAAAAACAGTTCTTCTGGGGAAAGAACTGAGAAACAGTTCCTTTTCAGCACTGCAAAAGCAAATTACATGGCGCCTGCCCCAGAAGGTGGGGTGTGACTAGGGTAAAAGAAAGAAACCTGTTACTGGGAATCAATTTTATTACACTATTTTGTTTCTCCCTCATCGCCATGAATATTTTATTATCTTTTCACAGCCTAATAATAGAAACATATTCTTAGAATAACTGCATTGGCTCTGTTTCAAAGGCAAAACATACATTTATACATTTAATGGTCATCGGTGCAACATTAATATTGTATCATTAAGATAAATGGACTCACATAAAGGGAATAACCCTTTTACTTACATCACATTTACTTAAATATTATAACCTAGAAGCCTTCACACTGACATTTTTCATACTTTTGAGGTACTTTCAAATCAATTTATTCAATTTCTCCCAACAATTTTCTTCTAACAGCAATATATAATTGCATAACCATAGAAGGGATGCTTCATAAACCTGAGATTCTGATACCATTCAACTTTATTAGGTAATTCTCATTATGACACATCCTTTTATAGATAAGATTACAGAGGTTCTGAGAAATTCAACAACTCGGGGTGAAAGCGCAAAGCCCAGGCCGTCCAGAGCCTGATTCACCTGGTGATGGGTGGAAAACAGAGTTGAGACACTTCCGAGGAACTACAGTTAAACTTCATCTTTTATTGTTGTCTTTCTTTTATTGAGGTCCTATTGGCTGGCAACACTGCACATGACATAGGGGTACAGGTTCATGCCTCTCCAGAGGAAAGTCACCACACCACAGCCGCCAACAACACCCCTTCACCACAGCCCCTCGCGCCACCACCACCTTGTTCCCCATCTTTATCGCCCTCTGGAAGCCTCAATTCTGCACTCAGATTCTTGGGTTTGTCTTGGTGAAGCGTTGACTGCCCCTTCATTTGTTTTCTCTGTCTTCCACACATAAGTGACATCATCCAGTGTTTGTCTTTCTCCTTCTAACGTATTTCACTTAACATCACCCTCTTCAATTCCATCCGTGTTGTCAAAAGTGGCAAGATTTCAATTTCCCTCTCTGAAATCTAACTGTTTCTTTGTAAAAGTAGACCAATGTTAAAGAGGAACGTGCCAAAATAGAATTTACTAATAATTATTTTATTATTAGGTATTGGAAAGTATATGCATAATGATTTTTATTTATTTTTTAAAGATTTATTTATTCATTTATTTATTTATTTATACAAGCACTGGGTATACAGTCAGAAGCGCGGGAGGGTGAGAGGATTCACCAGAGCCAGAGCGGGGAGCAGAGCAGGCAGAAGGACCGAAGGACACTGCTGAGGGGAGCAGCGGGCGGCAGGAGAGGTCTGAGCGCCATGTGGGACCCTCCTCCGGTGGCCGGGGAGCAGCCGGGGATCGAACCAGCACCGCAGATGCAGCAGGCAGCTTAGCAACCCAGCGCTCAACCGATGCGCCACCGGGGAGGCCCTGTATAATGATTTTTAAATGTACTGTATTATCTGATGATCCAATGTGATTAAAGTGGAGATGCTGATAAAAGTTTTGAAAAAGTAGCGGTTAACAGAGAGTGTTGATTTTATCAGTCATACCCATTGACATCATGAAGAAGGGCGGAAATAAATAGAATGTTCTGGTAATTTTTTACAAACAGTGATTGTTTATACTCTTAAGCCAAGCCATCCAGGTTTAACTCAGCCTTGCTCAAGGAACATGTGTGAACAGGTGGTGCTGAGCGATCATCTCCTCAGCCTGGTCTCTCCAGCCCAGCCAACAGACTGTGTTAGAGCCCTGGACCACTTTGACCTTGCTGTGGGGTGACTGCTCCTGAAGGTCCTTGCCAAGTACCGTCATGACCTTTGGGTGTAAGTTTGAGGTGTCCCTCACAGTTGAGGAAAAGAAATTAATGCAAAATAATTTGACAGTAGTAATACTAAGTAGTAATACTAAGCATTAACATTTATGTTGCACTTACTAGGAACCAGAAAAAAATGATGTATTTATATATCTTAGTTTATTTTAAATATACCCTCTAGATAATTTTGGCATGAATTTTTGGCCACGTAAGACTTTTGGAGGACTCTATTTAAGGGAGCCAAAGACATATTAACTATTAAATTCCTAAAATAAGTCTTCTTTATCAAGAGCTCCCCACACTCAGCCAGCTTCCTAGTCCCCTATTCCCAGTTCCTGCTGCTTCTGAGCATCTGGCCCTCTGAGGAATGGGGTGGGAGAACGGTGAGTAAGCAGAGCTTCTGAAATTAGAACACTCAGTCTAGCTGGGGCGAGGCTTTGTGAAGTGATTGGAGTGCGATTCATTCAACAAAATGTGTAGATGTTTGCTATTATTTTTCAGGCTATCTTGCAGGTGTGGGGCAATAGAGAACTGAATGTTGGGGACAATTTCTCTGCTCTCGTGGTGTTTACATCTTCGAGGAAGGAGCTGTGAAATAAAAGAATAAGCAAGTTAAAGATTAGAACCATTTCAGGTGGTGATAGGCACTGAAAGTGGATTCATACCAAATCATATAGTGCCTGGGAGAGGATTGCATTTCTGTTACCGACAATGGAAATACTCCTAATCAATGTGAACCTCTGTGTTTGTCTCTACATTAGTGTTGCGCTAAGAGTCCCTGAAAACTTCAGAGCCTACTGAGTTTCATTACCTCGTTCTATAAAAATAAGTATTCCCAATCTCTGCCACTGTGATTCCTTTCATTTAGTTAAATATACTGCTTTACTGGGTGTGAATATAGTTGTGTATGTATTACATTGACTGTTACTCTTTTACTTTCTGTTGGCAAATGTGCAGATGTGATGGCTGGATCATGAGCAGCCATCTTGGCTATGAGCAGTCATTGGGAATGCAGAGATCAACAAGATGGAGAGGCCAAGTCTTTGTCCATGGGTTGCCGTTCCAGCACGCATCACTTGACTCTGAAATTTCCAGAAAGAAAGAAGCTTCTACTTTATATAAGCCTCTTCTGTTTTGTATTTGTTGCCTACTATTTTCAACTAAGCTTAAATCTAATAAGACATTATTCTTCATGATTTCTTATGGACAAAAGCAGTATGATAACTTGCTGTTCATTTCATATATTGATGTTCTGATCTGCTGTATGTTATTTGCATACATTAAATTTCAAATTGTATTATTATTAATTTATTTATAGATTTTTTTTCTGGCCAAGGATTAATAAGCTTACTGTGTATTAGGCAGTCTTCTAAACTCTACTGAAAATAGATTTTTTTTAAAAAAAAGCAGCAGCTGACACTCTTATAAGTTCAATTTCATTGGCTTCTTCCTGTATTTCTTGTGCTTTTCCTACATTGTCATTATGGCAGGAAAAACTACAAGATTTTGCTTTCTTCATTTCTCCAATGAGCAATCGGAGGCCCAGGATTCCAAGTAAATCAACTATTATTAATTTAGGTCTCCTCAAAGCAGGTGTTGTATGTTGTCCAATGCAAATATTTCTTTTAAAAGGCAAGGCGTAAGAATAAATAACTGCAGCTCAAGGGATGAATCAGTATTTGCTACAAAAAATCACAAAGTACTAAGGCAATTAATAAGTGAAAAATATCTAGACCCAATGAACAACAATTAGCATCTGACCACTTTCTAATAATTTTCCTCCTTTAAGTATTCAACCTACTGCTCACACACCAAGCACTTTCAGCTATTTTGGTCTGCCATAACATACATTTTATTACAAAATTCTCTCTTTTTAGGAAGACATTTTTAGTGTTCAGAAATGACTGCTATGCATTTTCATTTTTCATGCTTCCAGTGTATCAGAGGTTGCTGTCTAGAAATATGCATTCTAAAATATACATGATACATTTCTCAAATAATTGTCAGTATATAACCAAATCGCATTGCTTCCTGAAAGTCTATCTAAATTTCATTAAATCGTGAAATTCTTTACATAATTAGTAATACTAGATTGAATAGTTTGTCGTCAAATAATTTCCTATTCTCATTCTAAAGAAAGCGCATTTGTGTTTGTTCCCTTGGGATGGGTCTGCTGTTTAGGCAAGTGTGTGCTCCCATCAGCGGTGGTGTGGGATGCATTTGCTGTGCTATCGAAAATGAAAAACAACAGTTTTAATTTATGTCATGCTTAACAGGCCTAAACTTACCTCCCCAAACAGTACGTTGTTTACTCTACTGGCGATTCATTAACTCTTCATAACACTGGCTTAGAACAGGAAAGATCTCTTCACAGGACACTTGCCCCAAGCTTGTTTCTGTTAATCGGGGCACTTGGAAACATTTCAACAACGGAATTGTGTTTATTCCTCAATTGTCTCACTTCTTATAGAAAGAGGTTCGTGTTTGTTTCCTTGGCTCATTTTGGGAAGTCAATTTAAATTTGCAGTTTAAACTAACGATTGAAAGAGAATTGTTTTCTCGCAGCAGATATATTAACTCTCTCATGCTACTAAAATGAAAATTATTTACCTAGACATTCAGCTTCAATGAACACTATCCATGGAGTCCCTCTTGGAGGGAGAGATGATGACTTTGAAACAGCAGAACTGGTGTAATGACCTTTACATTTACAAAGCTGTAGATTAGTCAAGAACATGAATTCCATCCAGAAGCAAGCACTATTAACATTTTAATGCATGTTCTCACCATTCAATTTCAATGCATTTTATAGTGTTTACATTATATTAATTGGTTGAAACAACCAGTTCAATTTGTGGCTACTGCAGAGTCCGTAACAAAAACAGTGATGTTCTTTATGACCAAGATGGGCACAGAAACACTGCCTCTGTCAGGTAGATGTCAACTTTCTACCACTCATAACACTGCATCCAGTTGGTATAAATCCTCATTCTGTATCTCCTATGGGTTCAAAATTTTCTCAAACAACTACAACATTTTGCCAAGTATTTCTACACGGGTCTGATCCTTGATGTTATCCTTGTTGAAGACCTTGTCCTTTCAGGTTTGATTTTTTATCCCCAAGGACTAAATCAAGTTACATTCCAAACAAATTATTGTATTTAATTCATCAGTTAGCAATTGGCTTTTAACTATCACAGGCAGTGTCGGTATTAAGCCATCATTTCATATTTGAAGATTTGGCGGTGACTGTCCAGAAGCAAGCACCTTCTCTACCTGGGTGCACTGGATAAGCTTGGAGTGAGAGGAAACTACCCAAGTGAGGTCCTTGTGATTTGGCTCCTAGCTGTGCCTGTTCCCTGCCCCATTTATAGGGTGACATCCTTGGGTGATCTTCTCAGTTATGCAGTTGCCCCATCAGGGGCAACAGAATAAACTTAGGTGGACATAACCTTGACTTGGTACTGACAAACTCACTACCCTCTGAAGTTTGCTGGAAGTAGATGCCCGAGTGCTCACGTGTCCCTCTGCTTCTCATCTCCACCATTCCCCTAACTGGAGGGTCTCTGTAGCCCACAGCCCTGCTCGCTCCTGCACACATCCTCTGCCTCTGTTGCCCATCTCCCCCTGCCGTGTTCTTAGAGTCATCAGGTTGAGGGCTTCAGTGGTGATCATCCTGGAAACTAGACCACGAATGTCAAGATGACAGTTCCTGTCACAAGAAAGCTTTACTTGGAAAGATGATATTGGAAATCAAACCCACAACTTCACTGCGTGCTTGTGGAAATTCCCACTGATGCAAAGACAGTCTAGTTCAGCTTGGCCAAATGGCTCTTACTGAGGCCATATTCAAGACCGTAGCCCCCCAACACCACCAACCACAGACTAGCAGAACCTACCAAACTGATCAGTTCTTTGTCTTGATTAGCGTGCCTTAAACCGCTGGTTCCCTGTACCCCTGCCCCAACTGCCAGGTGAGTGTGTCCCTTAGCAGCAGTAGGTGCTAATAAGTGTAGCTTTGCTTTATTAACACTTTTCCTGGTGGTACTTTGGGGAGTTCAACAACCTAGTGGTTTTGCTCTTGTCTGCTAAGACCTTCTTGCTGCTCTCATCCAAGAACCAAAATTTGTCAATAGCTCATTCCATTGAGACCCTAAAGGCCTGGCAGGACGGCCGTGGGGTGGTGAGTTCATTGAGCTCACAATCGCTGTTTAGTTTGTCTGCTAGAAACACAGACTCCTAGAGCCTTAGGCTATCGGATCAGATTTGAAATCTTTCATTCTCCCTGGAAATCTGTCTGCTACTTGTGTCTGTTGCTACCACCATCATTTTGGAGGCCAGAAAAGGTTTTCACAAGGAAGAGGGAAGTGCATAGGTACTGATGAAGCTGTTCTTTGATTTTTCCCTGAGGAGATCAGAAAGCTTCTCCATGGACTGGCATCCTTTTCACAAATTATACTTCAGGGCAATCATCACAATCTTGTTTTTTCAAACTGTTGTTCTGTGCATGAGAGTTTGCCTCCTTTCTAAACTCCTATCTCCCAGGAACCACAGACTTGCCTCTGGGAACCCAAGACACAAAGTACAAAAGCAAACTTTCAACGGAGGTCACGCCTCTTCTGCCCCAGACTCTGCTCCTTACGTATATTTACATTATAACTCTCACGCAGATGGTTATCTGCCACCTGGGGAGGCTTTCAGTGTGAACAGAATTGTTCAGTGGCAAGGATCCTTAAAATAGAAAGTTTCAAATATTCCATGGTCTGCAAAGTCAAAACCCTCAAATCCAGATTCTCATAAAATTAAATCCTCTAAAGAATCTGACAAGACCTTTCACTTTGGTTGTAAGCTCTGGTCCCACTGTGAGCTGAGAACCCTTGTCAGAGCTTTTATAAATCTTGTACAAGGCAGACTAAAACTCACAGAATAACTTAAAATACTTCTAAGAACACATTCAGGGATTACCAATCGGTATCACTTCATTTTTAGGCTGATGGAAACCTCCAATGCAACAAAAAGAAAAGTTGAGCAGAAAAGACAGAGTGATGGTTTCCATGGAACACTGACGGTGGCTTTTTAAGAAGGCTGACGGGATTGCGTTGCTTATTTATATGATTAAAAATATTTTTCCTTTTGCCCGTGGAAAGTCATTTAAACATTCTAGGCATGTTTCTTCATTTGTAAGATGTATGCACTTCATCGCGGTATTGTGAGCCTTAGATATTGAGGAATAAAAATTCCTCAGCAAAGTGCTCTATTAATAGTAAAATTCTCCACAAAAATTCACCGTTGCTTTTACTCCTACTATCTCCTCTGGGAAACCATCATTAAAGCTCTCATTTCTTTGTGATGTTTTTAGAGTATAGAATTATTTTTCCATAAATCCAAAGAGTGTGAGTGTTTTTATCTTTGTGGATATGGGGTAAAAACAGTGATAATTGGGGACCATCAGCTCAACTATTCACACAAGCCTGTGCTGGGCAGCTTAACAATGTCTTTTTATATTTCTGCTTCATCTTCCTTTAATACACCTCCATTTTTTCATTGACTATATCCAGTTATCTTCTTAACAGGAGAGTAATCCTTTCTCAGTATCTCCTTGCACCTCTTACCTGCTTCTCCATCTCAAGCCCTACGCCATTGCTGTTTGGGGCGTATTCTTCATTCACAAAATCAACACCATTTATCGTTGACCTTTATGAAGCTGAAAGAACATGGAGTCCATAATTCCTTGCCAGTCACCTTGGCTAAGTCACTTACAACCTCAATTTTCTAATCTCTGGACAGGACAATCATAGTAAGCGTCTTGTAGGACTGAACAAGAATGGAAGAAAATATGAACAAAAAAGATGATCAGATACTAGACACGGATCAGCTGGGCTCATCGGCTCTTTTTTAAGTCATTGAGGCCTGCAGGGATTCAGAAATAGTTTCTGTCTATGAAGTTCACACAGACTCCCCTAGTCTTTCTAAACCAACACTTTCACTCAAACCGCACAATGTAATTTCAGTAAGTGAAGAACTTCATTATTTTGAGTCACTTAGCAGTCTTGTGATTTCCTGGAATTCCCCGTAATAAAGTGTTCCCACAATCTGCCGTTCTCTAGAAAGCACACTTCTCACACACTTGATTTTTATGCTCACTGAACAAGCCGCACAACTGCTTTTATAGCTTCCACTTCCTTCTCCTAAAAACAAACACAAGGGTTTGTTCACGCATACGCAAAACTAACTGGACGCCAGTGCATGGCTAGGCCATGGGGCCACGCTCGTGAGCAGCTCTCGTCACCCGCTTGGTGATTGTTCCAGCGAGAGAGTTGGAGACACTGGAGAAAACAAGTCCTTTTAAGATGATTAGTACTTTTAATTTCACAGGTATGTTTTGGGTGTGAAAACTGAGGCAAAAGAAAGTGAGCTGGTTACAGGGTCCAGACTGGGGGCTCGAAGTCAGAACCCGCCTCCAGAGAGATCTGGGAGAGCCGTCCGAAGCTTGATCTTCTCGTGAGGATTGTGTACAGTTGGCAAGGAGCTTAGGTGAAACATCTCAAGGATTTCTGCAAAGAGAATTCCAGTAGGAGCCCAAGTAATGTATCTCTGTGATGTCGCCTAGGCATTGAGGAAAACAAAGAGGTTGTAAAAATTTACCATGTCCAAAATTTCGAGTGTTACCTTTTGGGAACTGGGCATTTTAACGATGTCACGAGTCTCGTAGTTGACATTCTTTAAAGTTACTAATTAGTCTAGAGCAGCTTCCAAAGGCTTTTTTTTTGCCACCGAGACAGCATTTTTCTCGTACAACCTCTTCACAGGACCAGCTGTCCTGACTCTTGGCTGGAGCCTTTCAGTTGAGACCAGGGAGAGGGACCAATTAATCAGCTTTGGTTAGCAATGCTAATGAAGCAGGTGAATCAGACTCCACCGAATAAAATGTGTCTAACAAGTATGAAGATTTTAAAAATGCTTCAGGCATGTGGCAAAGTGATCATTGACACAGTATTTACAAGAACTACCATAAAGCTGATTGATGTAGATTTACTTGCAGATTCACCTTAGAAGACCTGGAGCCACTCCATAAGGCTTAGCAAGCCTTCTTCATAAAACGGGCATCTCGGGCCTCCCTGGTGGTGCAGGCAGTTGAGTGACGCGCTGTGAAGCTGTCCGCAGCCTCTGCAGCACCGGTTCGATCCCGGCCGGGCAGCGACAATCCCACATGGTGCAGCAGACCTCTCCTGTCTCCCCACTGCTCCCCTCAGCAGTGGATTTCATCAGTCTGCCTGTTCTGTTCCCCACTCTGTCTCTGGTGAATCCTCTCAGCCCTCCAGGCATCTGGCCTGTCCCCTGGTTCTTGTATAAATAAATAAATGTTAAAAAAAAAAAACCTGGCATTTCAATGATTTGATAATTTGAATTCAACTCTCCTAATGAACAATGGTTACATTGGAGACAATTGACTTAAAATTACCAGATTGACAAAAACTGTTTCATCAGTTTTATTGAGTCTATCTTGGTTTTTGTTTATCTTTCCTGACCCCTTTGAAAGTGTGTCTCTAGCTGAGTCATCATTCGCATATGCTATTGCTGCAAGCAAAAGACATTGTAGGTCATCAGTTTATTCAGTAATCTATTCTTTGGATACTGAATGTCCATTACATGTCAATACTCTACCTGTTGTGATCGTAAAAATTTGAAATGCTGTTTTGTCTCCATCTTGCACACATACCATGGGAAATCAGCTCCGGATCCTCAGCTTTAGTTTCTAAACTCTGTTCTCTGTGCCAGACAAGGCACTGGCCTGTGAAGATGTGGGGGGCTTGGGATTGACAGCAACTGTGTGTTCGCAATGCCAAAAAGGACGCATTTGCCAGTCAGAGCTTGGTGAGAGGGACAAGGAAGAAGGGGTTAGAAGAAGGAGGGACTTATGTGGACCTCATTCCTGGGCCCGCCTTCACTGGCCCCAGTGGCCCAAGAACACTCAGGTTGAAGGGGACACACGTGACCTTGGGCTCTCACTTACTTGTTCCTCCTAACTGTGTTGTGCCATTGAGTAAAAGAATCCTGTTTGTTGATAAACATAAACTCTACCGTCTCCTATTTCAGGATCCAGAAATTTCCCACCTTCCCGATGAATTCCTCTCTGACTGTTGTAGTTCGTAAGGATCTTTCCCTCCTCGGGATTTCTGTGCATGGAGAGGACTCACAGAGACATGAGCGCTGCAGCTCAGCAAACACATAACAAGGGCGAGAGATAAAGATAATGTTTGTACTTGTCTGGTGTTAGCCTCCGTGGAGGTGGGGGGAGAAGCAATTTCTGACAAACTAACTGTCCTTTACAAAGAGTAAAAATTAAGACACAAATTATAACGGTATGTTTTGCAATGGATATTATTTCCATGAAATTTTAAGAGAGGAGAGTTTGCAATCTTTTATGACTATGAATGTGAAGACTCTGAGCAAGGAGAGCGGTGTCAGAGAATTTTGCTCCGGACTGCGAGCCTGCGGGGGGTGAAGAGGGTTGATTCCCCGCGCTCCTTCGTCTGCCGGACAGCATGTCCCATCAGGAAGGCACATATTCATGTGCAAATTGCAGGTTCAATAAAGCACTCATGGTTGACTTTGTATTTAAACAAATGTCATATTGATTTCATCCATGAAGATCAATTATATATTATTGTCTCTGAATTGCCCAATGTCTGAGGCTTAAATTGCCTCGACCGAACATCACCAGGGTGTTACGCTCAGATCTCCTTCCCTCTCCGGGAAGAGTGGTTTCTTTCATCAGAATCTTCAAATATGGAGGCACAGGGACATATAAGGAGGCACATGAAAAGGGGAAAGAATTAATTTGGAAAGCAGAGTTTGATCTGGAAATGACTCAGTGGTTTTTATAATTCTGTTTGCTGTCTCATGGCCAGCCCTTTTCCTACCCAGCTTTTAGACTTCTCTCTCTAGGAGGCAGAACAGAACATCTTATTCTTTTGTTTAAGATCTTTCAAAAGTGCCGGGGTCCTGACCTTAACGCCAGCTCCCCAGCGTGTGTGTGCATGTCCATGGGAGGGCCACGCTGCCCCCACCTCCAGGCTCATCTTCGGCTGTGGTTTGCCCGAGAAGACACGGTAACTCCAGGTCGACCACCTCTGAGTTCTCAGAACATGACCCTCCGTTTATTGTACTTCGCATGCCCTGTCCCCAATGCCCGGAACCTCTGTCCCCCTTTTGCAAAGATTCACTACCCATTTGTTCTTTAACGATCAGGCATCACCTCCATCTGGGGTCCCGTCCAGTGCCTACAACCACGACCACATCTTCCGAAGACGACCCTCCACTCAGGCCACACACTTCACGGATAGATTCACCAGCACCATAATGTCTGCAGTGACCGTATTGCAAATGTTCTGGGATGATCCCTTCCTACTCGAGCAGAGAAGAAAGCAAAACCATCCCATAGACTTGACATCTGAAACAACTGCCCCAAATCTGTGGTTTACAAGGAAAGCCAGTCTTTTCACTCTTGCTGATGACAAGGGCAACCAGCCTTTACATCTCTGCTGTGCATTCTTTTGAAAGGAGAACTTAAACCCCGCATGGCCTTCCTCCGACAGAAATACCATTGTCATCAGCCGGTTGAGTCCTTTGTCCTTCCAACACCCCAGCAAGCCCAGGAAACACATTCAATCAAGAGTCAAGCTGCAGAGGGCTTTAGTCGCTAGTCAAGGGGTGGAGCAGGGAGTCTGTGCGCTACAGGGCTCCTGAACTGGGGAGCAAGGGGTTATAGGGGCGAGTCCCAGAGAGAGAGAGGCTAAGGAGTGGGCATCAGCAGGAGTGCAGAGAAAGAGAGCGCTTCCAGGAACTGCACTCTCCCCTGCTGCTCCCAAGTTTGGTCTTGACCTGCTCTGGCGGGTGCTGGGGCACACTTCTGGCTGTGGGCGTGAGGCTGTGGCTTCACCCTTGCCTTCTACCTCCATCTTGGCCTCGCTGGGCTACCTGGTTGGTGGTGGTTTAGTCTTCAAGAAAAAATACAGAGAAACAGAACAAGAACTAGGAAGTTCTGGTTACCAGCTTGGGGTAAACATCCATTTATTTAGGCCAAGACAACTTAGAATCACAAGCCCTCTTCAAAAGTCCCCTGTCAAGAAAAATTACTTTTTCCGTGTCAATCACTCACTATTCCTACTTATATGAATTCAAACGTGAGCTTGAAAGATCAGCATTCACAGAGTCGAGTCTGTTGCATGGCTTCCTGCTTCCAAATTGTCACTTTGATGATCTAATAAACTCTGTCTACTACCATGGAGACTTTCTTTGCAGAGAACATATCAAACTGTCTTGTGGTTTGTTTCTCTCACACCTAAGCTGACCTGCTGTGGAGAGAGCTGGTCTCTTCTCTCACATATGAATGCACAGGCCCCCACTTTATTCCTGGCTCATGGTAAATATTTAGCAGATGACTCAATTAGCTAGCTTTTCATAAAATGTGGCAGTGTCTGGAGACCGAAGAGGTAAGTGATAATACAGTACAATTTCTCCCTCCTTCTTTATCTTAAACTACTAAGTTATATTATAGTAGAAAAAAAAATCACACCATTAGACTTTATATTTAGAACAAAAACAAAGAAACATGTAACTAAGATCACACGGGCAGGCAATGGCCATCAGCTAAGACGATTCCGGAAGAATCCTCTCCGCTTTCCCATGGGCTGTGCTCCAGACATCGATTTCTTACTGCTTCTAACATTTAAAAACAATGGAGGGCGTGGTGATGGACTGGGGGCACTTTGGTGATGGGAAAACTGTGGTGACTGCACCTGAGAGGAGAAATGCTATAGTGTGAAAAATAAGCAAGAATGATTAAAAATAAATAAAATTTAAAAGATAAAGATGTAGAAAATGTATTAGACTCCATGATATGGAACCAAACTCATTCAAATGAGAACCAATGAGAAGAAGTAACGTGAAGATGACAAAGACAGTAAGAAAACCACATGTTAGAAATAAGAGTATTTCAAGGTCCACTAACTCTTACCCAACTTACAGAATTCATCAAATCATCCTTCTCTGAGCCACTGCTGCTCAGCTTTCAGTGTTCACTTTGAGGGACTCTTTATGGATCTACAACTGGGTCCCTGGAGCTTTACCTCTGCCCTGTAGCTCCCAGTCTCTCTCCTTCCCAGGGGATTCAACTCTCCCTTCGCCCTGCACCTCCTGCTTCCCTTTCGGTTCTTCTGGAACTATTTCTGTTTCCTCAAATGCCTGATGTCTTCTCCTCTACCTTGGTGAATAATTTTAAGTGGATGTTCTTTTTCTTACTTTTCATTAGTTCTTTCAACATCTTCTTCCTTTCTCTCCTCCTCTACTTCTTTCTTTTTCTGCCTTCTCTACGTCTTTGCTTTATTTCTTCCTACAGAGTTTATCATCCTTCAGAGAATATGTGTTGGGCAGCAATTATGAGCCACCATCTGCTAAGTTACTGGAATACAAGTGGATAAGTTAGATGTAGTTTCTGCCCACGTGGAACTTACAATCTGTTGAGAAAAACCCATGGTAAGCTGGTAAACAAGCATACTTAAACTGTGATAAAACTATAAAAATTAAGAAATAAGATACAGTCATAGAAAAGTTTCTTTTCGATAGAAACGTCAGACAACTGTTCCATTACTCGGCTCTTATAACCTCTCTGCAGAAAGACTCTCCCCTCTCGCCCTACAAACTTTTATCCGGCTGCTGTTTGCTTTGTCATTACAGTGAATGCCAAGGTGGCGTCATTCTTTTGTTAAAAATAAAAGTCGTTGCTGTGTTGCAGAAATTGTGGTACGAGTAGGAAACAGGAGTTGTTATAGGACAGGGAGAGGGGCAGCCCAAGCCCCGCAAACCTGCCTATTCTAAATGGGTTCTGCCATCCGCCGCATCAACACAAAACATATGAGACTTTAATGGGAAGGAACTTTAATAAAACTAGGAAACAATACAGGAAAGGCAAAGAGTCTAGTTTCTAAATGAAGCACCCAAAGTTACCCGTCCCCTCGTGGGTAAAAGTCCATCCATATGGGATTGGCCCAGAGCAAAGCCCCAAAGCCTGCCACAAGTCTAAAGCATCTTCCAGTGGGGACCCACAGCAAAGGGTCAGAAATAACCAGGCAAGCCCGGAAGGAAAAGAGCAAAATCAACATCAAGATAAAAACTGCCATGGTCACCTCCCCACGGGTCTCACCCACATCTGTGTCACCCAGTCCACGACCAAAAGACAAGCGCAGTTTCTTCACGTGTCTCTAGGCTCCACGCTCCTCCTCCAGGTCTCCTGGCTCCATCCTGCTTCCTTCCTCAGTCTCCTCTTGCAGCTTCTCCTCTTCCTGCTCAGCTCCACCCTTCCTTGGGTGGGGCAGGGAACCTCCCCCTTTCCTGGAGACCACCCTGTTACAGAGTCACTAACCTGCCCCCAGTGGAATTCACCCCAGTGCGGGAAACTCGAGCGTGGAAGCTGAAAGGCCACGAGGCACAGGAACACGGCGCTCCGGGAGAGGGAACACTGCACACGTGGGAGGAGAAGATGGTGTCGGACAATCCCCCTGAGAGGGTGACATTCGAGGCAACCAGGCAGGAGGGGGAAGGAAGATCCAGTGAGAAGGAATAGCGGCGCTGAAATCACAGAAGCCCAAAGAACATGGTCAAAACGAAAATTTTAAATATTTCACGGGATATGAGTAAGTCGTAGAAGAGGGATAGTTGTCTGTGAAGAGCCTTCAGCTCTTCAGGGGGGTCTCATAGATCTCCACGTCTGTGCTTACAGGAGCCCAATTTTTCTTATCTGTCCCCTCAAGGGTGTTTGCACAACACAGGAGCTTGAAAGATACAGATTGCATCTCCCCTAGAGTAGAAGGTAGCCGTGAGCGCTGGACAAGGACAGGCTCATTCACACAGGGTATGAGAAATGCGTTAAAGATGCTAGAATTTTTCTTGGGATGATGAGAAAGCATCGATATGTTCAGCTGAGGCGTTATTGGAAGATTTGTGTTTTTGAAAGTTCCTTGTGGTTGATGCGTCAGCATTGAGTGGAGTTGGGGGCAAGAGACAGTTGGAGGGATTTGTGATGCACAGCTGGAAAAGTTGGGGAGGCAGATGGGTAAGAGACTCTCAGACGAAGAGGGAGAGTGGAGGAGATATAGATGTATGAGTCAATAACATTATGGAAGTCGAGGCAGTTTCCCTGAAAGAGAGAGGGTCAAGCAGAGGTGCGGATTATTCTGATTCCCTGTGTAGGGTTCAGAGAAAGGGCTCCAGCTCTGAGTGTTCAGAGTGGCTGTGAGGACTTTCTCCCTGGGCTTAAAAGATTATATTTTAAATATGTGTTAATGTACTTTTTTCTCCCTGAAGAGTCTGGAACCTCTTCCCACTACATCTCGTTTTATCTTTATATCCTGCATAAAACTCATAAGCGGTAGGTGTTTATTTAATTCTTACTGACATTATATCCTTGCCTCCTACAGACAACTCTGGAGATAGTTCTTTATTCCTAAAGACGTGCTAAATTGGTGAGGGGGCCCTGAGCAAGGCTTTGCTATCAACCATGCGAGTCTCCATGCTGAGAACCTGTCATTATTCAGGCCTCTTCTCTCTCAGGTTGCCAAATGTCTTCACTTTTATGGCCCCGTGGAATTAGCTAAACAACGCATGTTATCTATTTTGAAGCCACTGTGGTCCTTGCATGAATAAAATGTGCCCCTGAGGACCCATTGAAAGGCAGAACTTTGCAGATAGCAATTAACAAAATTCCCTTCTCCTAGTTTTGCAGTTTATTCACAAATCGTTATTTCTTTTCTGTAACTGTATGATATCATGATGTAAGTGAAGTTTACATTGAATGTGTAGTAGCATGTTATTTGGTTGGTTTGGGGTAAGGTTTTAATTGTACCATGCTTTTAAAGTGACTTCGAATTATATTTAATATAATGATTTTCTGAGCGCCATAGTTTTATAAAGTGCTAAATGGTGTTTTGTGAGTTCTCTCTCCAGGGCTCAGGTTGGTAGGGATCCTCCACGCCAGGAGAGCTGTAGAAGATTCCACATGTCTGTGACTGAGTATGTGAGAAGTTGGAGACTCAGAGATGGAAGGAAGGGACAGGAAGAAAATAATGAAATTGCTGAAAGAGGCTTTCTCTATCAGCTACAGTTTTATCTCTATATGGCAACCTTTATTTTGACTTTTATGACCCGTTTCACTCCCTTGTGGCTTCACAAACTATCCTCTATAAGGCTTGATGGATTTCCAGGGTGACACTCGAGGACCTTACCAGAACTTCGAAGCACCCGGTGCTCTCACTGAAACATGAAATGCGTTGCCAGTCAGTGGTGCTTCATGTTTTCATGTTTAAATATAAGGTATTTTGTTCTAATTTTAATTTTTTTATTTAGGACCTCAAAATAAGTTTTCTTGAATAACTGTGTGTGGGCCAGTTAGATTTGTTATGAACCCCCTATCAGGACATGCACATTTATCATGGTCAGGGCTGCTGGCTCTGGCCTGGTGGATGACCCCTGCTCCGGGTATCACGCTGGCCCAGATTTTTCCTTTGCTGGTGTTAAGCATCTCTAACGCACTCCTTAGTATCGAACTTCCCCAGACTTCAAAGATTTATTTCAGACATTCCTGTTCAGGGTGGTTCCGTGCTCCAGTGCAAGGTTCCCAAGGCACAGTCTTGTAACCTAAAAGGTAAACTTGCAAACCTACACAGGTGAACCTTGGACTGTTTTTCTCAAGGACTTTATTGACATTTTGTTACTAAGATGTTCATTGAAGTCATCTGGCTTCTATAATTCACATTTGTTCTTTTGACAAATATTTTTATTCCAAAGTAGGCATTCATCCTAGTAATGGAAACCACACATCGGACCTGCTTTTAGGGAGGATTTAATTTAAAATAGAAGTCACATAATTATGTCAATAATTATCACTTAACATTTCTAGTAAGAGCTAAAGAGGAAAGATTCAAGTGAAAGGAGGGGATATAAACGGGTGTGATAAAGGAAGGAAGGCTTCCCAGAGAAACTGACATTTTAGAGTTGATGACTGAAGGGTGAGGTGAAGTTAACAAATGTGGGATTGGATGCTAGGATGTTGGAGTAAGGAGGAAGGACATTCCAAAGGAGAGAAGCATATGCAAGGGTCCTGGGGCATGATGGAGCACATACATGTATATTCCCACCCTGAATTTTTCTAACTTGATAATTTACTTTTAATTCCTACATATTTGTGAAAAGACCACATTTGCCCTAAAATGAGAAGGTGATCTTCTATGTAAGTCCTTTAGTTAACGCTCTGTTTAACCACACAGCTGGCTAAAATTATGGTTCTATTTGCTATAGTTCTTGAACAAGTGAAAGTTGTCTGTTTCCTATATTAAAAATGATAAAGAATGAATGCATCCTACCACAGAAAATTTATATATGTTCCTTTTTTTAGGTCCTGAGTATTCCTAAGCCTCTCTGTTATCAGCAACAGAAATGATATCAAGAGATGCCCCTTGTGAAGTACATACAGATAATCACTTCAGGAGATAGTAGATATTGGAGTTCTTCAAAAGGCAAGTACCATTTAGTCTCACTTCAATATGTAAGGCAAAGAAAATCAATTTGAATTTAATATTAAATAACAATTTTTCACCAAATCATTGACTTGAAGATGGAGGAGAGCCTTCATTATCTCTCTCTCTCTCTATGTATGTTCCGATAATTACTGTGCCGAGATCACATGTCCTGAACTTCTTTCGACGACTGAATTGCTCAGAAAGAGTTAAAGGCGAGCATGTTTGTTTTTAGCACAGAAATCATGACCTGCACTAAGAAAAGTACTATTTTTCCCTTGTCATCTTATTATCTTGTAACTCTGCAGACAGGAGATATACGGTTATGGTAATATTACATTTACACTGCATATCAACTCCTCTCTCTGGCTGACTTATAATCTGTTGACTACAGCATATTTTGAAAGGATGAAGGCTGCACAACCACCATCTGGCTATTTGAATTTTTCAGCAAAGATATTTTGGGCAATGAATTATTTTACTGTTGAGATTGTCCCAGTTCATGAATAAATATCATCAAGGATTTTTGTCTACAGGGAAGAGTGACCTCTATCTATTATGTGAACTCAATGAGAGTGTTTGACCTTCCTAAATCCTTGACACAAAATACAATATGGATGCAAATGAGTTCTGCATTTCCAAAATAAGTTTCCTCCATGACACCCTCTGTTACATTTTAAAAATCCAGCCAAGAGACAATTCAAAGCGCTCCATTGAGTGAATTGAATTCTGTTCTGTTTCCAGCTGCTCCCAAATACGAGGCTAAACAAAATCCTTTAGAAAGCACAGGTCAGAGGGACGAGAGAGAGTAAGTGTAACGTAATTGAGGAACGAGACACGCAGAGCTGCCCAAGGCATGAGGTGGGGAGCTGTCACATGCACATATGTATCTTTTCTGCTGCACAGAAGAACACAAGTTCTGTGAAAAGGGCTTGGACCCTGGGTTCTGGAACATTGAGGCCCAGCCCAGAAATGGGATCTAAGACATTTGGAAAAATGAATAAAGCAATGGCCCACGACTGACATGAACAAACGCTGGATTTGCAAGGCCCATGAGCACATGGAGCTGCGAGCTGGCCAGGAGGAAGTTTACAGCCGGCCAGGCGGCCCCTGAGGAGTGAGCCGATCGGCTGCAACTAGAGAAGCTTCATGAAAATGGGTTTCGTGTCTCTGGATTCCAGCCCTGAGTGGCTGAGTGGCCTCACCCCTGAAGAATCCTCTGGCTCGGCCATGCATCCCCAGGAAACTGCCCGCCTTCTCAGTGCTGCGCCTGACTTCTCCAGGATGCTGCGTGACTGCGATCGCGCCGTCCAGGCCTTGCATGCCGACCTCCTTCCTTAGCACAGGACATTCACCTTTCCTTCCTGCCCTTTTGGGGCTTCATGGCTCAGGGTTTTTTTTTTAAATTTCTACATAAACTCCCATTGCCTGGGAAAAGAAAAGGAAAAGGGTTTTGCTGCTGTTTAAACAGAAGGAACGACAAGGTGAATGTAACTGCGCGATAGCAAGAGAAAGCGCTTCCTTTTGTATGAAGTAATCAGAGGCGAAGATCTAAACAAGATTTTAGGAGCTTCAGGGGCAGGGAAAGGCAGCAGCAGTGGCTGAAGGTGGTGGAGATGAGGGGGTGCAGAGGCCCCAGGAAGAGGCCGTGTAGTTATAAACTCTCTGTGGCTCAAGAGGCTGCTTCCCCACAGCCTAAGGGTGATGCCACTTAGCAGAACACACACAAGTGTCCTAACACTTTTTCTCCATAAATATCTTCATTTTAAAGACATGGGATTTTACTGTTCCTTTTTTCCTACTCCTTTTTGCTGTTTAGTTTGATTAACTTAAGAACTTGTTATTTTCAGGCCTCCCTGGTGGCGCAGAGCTTGAGCGCAGTGCTGTGAAACTGTCTGCAGCCTCCGCAGCGGGAGTTTGATCCCTGGCCAGCCAGGGAACTGACCCACATGGCGCAGCAGACCTCTCCTGCCTCACCCGCTGCTCCCCTTAGCAGTGTACTTCAGCCTGTCTGCCTGTTCTGCTCCCCACTCTGTCTCTGGTAAATCCTCTCACCTCCCGCGCCTCTGGCCTGCACCTCAGCTCTTGTATGCATGAATAAATAAATCTTAAAAAAAAAAAAACAAGAACTTGTTAGTTTCTACCTTAAGCAGAGTACACTGAAGTGTCTCAGCATGGACACAAAGGCCATTAGGACACTTTTATTCTATTGGAAGCAAAGAGAAAAGATACTGGTTAAGCTGGTCTATTCATTTCTGGACCAACCTGGATATAGCAAGTATGTGAGTGTGTGAGGAAGTCAGCAGCTACCTAACACCTGTCCATAAGCACCGACGGATTGCCTTTACCTTAACTAGACCAATGAAGGCACAGTTACCCCGTAAAACAGTGGTGCCCCCAACATTTGTATTTGATCTTGACATTTCAGCCGTATCCGAGTATGCTTTTATCTAGGGGTTTGTGAAGATCAAGCTGTAAAGCAAAAGGATGTGGCCATGTCATCAATTGTAACTGGAGAAGCACGAGACCACCATGCATTTTTATCCTGTTACCCTGTTCCTTTAAATCGGTCCTTGTTAATTGAAATTCAAAGAACATTGAAACAATGACTGTCATAATCTCAATCCCTCTGCAGAGCAGACACAACATTGTAAAAGGCTTTGTGACGGATGAGTTCATAGGCTGTGACAGGGGCTACATCTGCTTTCCTCTCTCCAACCTCAGCTCTGCCTTCGACTTCACTCCAAATTCTGCAGTAAAGTGTAAAAGACGTCATCTTCGCACAGCAGAGGATGCTCTTATTCTGCCCACCCACATCTCAGAGGGAGCAGTGTAATATTCCTTGCTTGTCTTAAGGCAGCTAATCTTGATAAAGATCGCTAGCCAATTTCACTCCTGCCAGATTCCTCTCAATCTCACTGATCAACATTACAACGTGTTTGAGTGAAAGATGCTGTCACATGGGCCTTGCCTGAGCCTTATTCCGTTATTTAGCACGTGTGTATTGCACGCGCATCACATGCTGGCTCACCCTGCAAGTGCAGTGATGAACAACTGGATTAGGCTCCCCCCTTTTGCAGGGTATGTACCAGTGGGAGAGAAAAAACAAACAAACAAACAGAAAACCAACCCATGGGATCATCTCCATGAGGCCTGGTACAAAGTTAGTCTGTAACGTAATTCGGGTCAGAAGGCACAGACTCAGCACGAGACTGACATCTAAGGATGGCGGGCGGGTGCCGATGGTCAGCCTGCGGGTTTGCCCACTCTGTCCCCACTGGGCGGGTGGTTTGCAGTAACCACAGCTGGAGAACTTACCAGCAAGACCCGCAGGCTCAGCTCTCAGATGTCTTCCATTTTCTTTGGGATTCCCCCCTCACCGCCTTCATCCCTTTGGCTGGCTCAGCAATAAACCAACAGGAGAGAAACTAGCAAGAGGAAAGAAAATTTCAATTTCATTCTCCAGCAAGTTCAGAAAATAAGGAAGCTAGTGAATGACCAAAAGAGCCACTTTGGGTAGTTTTTAGGCAATGAAGCAACACATCTGCGAAGGACAGACAGGACAAAGAAATTCTGGAAAGTTCTGGGCTGGCTAGCTACCTTAGTGAGCTCAGCAGATGTGTTCACATGACACCCCTTCCTTGTCCCTGAGGATGGGGGTGCAGGGAGGGACACTTGCTCCCTGCTTTCAGGGACACAGAGAGGAGAGGCAGAGAAAAGTCCTGCTTTTAGGAACAAAGGAGAATTAAGGTATCATTGAGGTACTGGGAGTTTCAAAATCATCAGTATGCTAATTCCACACATCTTGGCCCAACGTCGGGCAGCCCAACGTGGGATCCAGCATATTAAATATTTACCAGCACGCTAATGAACACTGCACTTGGGGACAGTTACACCGCAGTGAGTCGCCGTATTTTGAGCACGAGGAGATGGCGCCCATTTATTATTAATGCTGCATTTTCTCTGATCCAAAACTCATTTTCTCTGATCCAAAACTAGATAATACTCAGTAAATTCACTTTGCTTGTTCCAGATGACACCACAGGATTACCTTTATCTCATCTCTCTTTCTTCATGCTTCTTGGTAAAATGAGGATACTATGTCACCAAGGTTTGTTATGGCGAGTACATTTGATGCCGTGTCTAGCATGCCCGGAAAGGTCCCGGCACGTCCTGACCCTCCGTAAATGTTGACTGTTGTGATTAGCACCAGCTCCCGGCGGTCAGTACACGTGATCCACAGTAACACCAACCCCCCGAAGCCCCCCATGCAAACCACTGTCTCCTTCCTTCAACAATCCGGCTGCTTAGTCGTCTCTTGACCTCAAAACTTTCTATCATCTACCTGGAAAAATTCTATTCTCCAATCAATCCTCTGCTCGGATTTCACACGCTTCCTCTCCTCCTGCCCCCCTTCATTTATTTTCTTATAATACCTGGTAGAAGAGGCCCTGGTTCCAGCACAGGGGCTGATGCTATAACTCACATTTATTATTTACATCTCGTTATCACTCAGTAGATTAAATTCTAGGAGTAAGCATGTTCCATTATCCTGTAGTCCAGAGGGACTTAAAACTCTTGGTACGTGTTCAGTGGTTAATTAATAACTGATTTTAAGTTAGAAAGTATCAACTGTGCATTGATGCAGTACATGTCGCATCACTAGTGCATAAGAAAAATATTTGCCTGAAAATGGAGAATGTGAATCAAAAAAGATCTTTAAGATGTATCATTAACTAGCTGTCGGGATGGAGAAATCCTAGTTAAAGGCAATAGGGCAAGCTCAGGGAGGGGCTATAAAAGTGCATGACCTACTGGAATTTAAAAACCAGTCTTGTGTCACTAAAGGGGAGGCCAGAGCAAGGAGGGGGAGTCGGGAAATGAGATTTCAAAGAAAAAATTGGAAGCAGGTGGCAAAGGATGTCACATGCTGTATTAAGAATAGGGGACCCCCAGCAGGGAGCCCTCCTACCTGGTGATGCTGACGTATTTGCGCCCCGCGTGTGCATGGCAGCGATGTGAAAATTAATTAGAAAGAGGAGACAGTGGCAAGGAGATTAGATGACAAATGTCTTCGATGCTCTCGATAGGATACAGAGACGGCCCAGGCGATGAGTCTGTGAGAATAATGCAAAGCATGAGAATATGCCCAAAGCACAAGGGAAACTTGCCCCAGAACCCCAGGGCAGGCCAGGAAAGCATCGGGGAGAGCCGTGGCAAGAGTCCTGAGCAGGGCCAGAGACTTCACGAGGCCGAGGACCCCGGCAGGGCACAGGGGCTGCTGGGCACTGAGGGGTCCCCGAAGATGTCAGTAAGAACATCACTGTAGGCAAAGTACAAGTGTCAGTGGGTGGGGAGGGAGACGTTGGGAGAGAGAACTGAGACTAAATTGCAAATTACTTTAAAAATAACTTCATGGAAAAAGTAATGGGAAAGACGCAGTGATTCGCGTCTGGAAGGTTCCACCGGAGTCCACAACGGGCAGGAAGTGCTTGCGAGTTCCTTGAATCCCTTGTAGAAGGTGGCCTGTGCTTCGTGAGTGTGGCTGGAGAACCCAAGATTGGAGAAATAATGACAGGGCTGCCCTATCGCAAGGGGCTGAGATCCATTGACTAAGCAGGAAGCGGAAAAGGAAGCCCGACTCCAGCAGACAGGAGACTGAATGACCCCACGAGCGGGTCTGCGAGGAAGCAGCGCTGCCCAGAGAGCAGAGGGCTGTGTTGAACCATCCTGGGAGATGCAGGGGCGGATGCTGGAAACTACTAGAAGGTGATGCATTTTGTAAGACAGGAGGATCTGGTTAAAGACACAAGCTTATCTGAAAGAAGTTAAGGAAACTCTTACACAATGAATTCTGCGTGGAAAGGAATAAAATTATTAGCTTAGTGCGGTTGGGAGAGAATGTGCCCAGGGCCTTGAGGCGAGAGTGACATTTGGCAGGAACCAAGAAAGTGAGGACATGGAAATGTTAGTGGGAACAGGATGTCCTAAAGCTAATCCCATACAGGCTTTGTGGACTCCACCCCCACCCCAGGCCAAAGCCAAAGACACTGGGAACTCCAAATCCCATCCCCACCCAAGGGAAGGTGGCTGGGACCTGAGGGTGGGGTGAAGCAGCCAGGTGGACATAAAGGCAGACACGTGGGCTTTGTGGGGGGTCCCCCATTTTTGGCTCCCCGCCAGCTCGCAGCATCCGGCCAGCTCTGAGAGGGCCTTTGGGTTTCCAGGTCGGCGGATCGGGTAGGACGCATGAAAGACTTTATTTCCCTATTTTCTCCCTGAGTTGTACATTTTCCTTCTTTCCTTTTCCCTTGTAAATAAACCTTTTATGAACCTTTTGTGTGTGCCTGCAGTGGAGTATTCATAAGTCCCTTGTAAGCGCGCGGGTGAGGACCCACAGCCAGGCACCTGTTCAATATCGGGGCTGCCCTGTAACAGAAAGGCAAAAAGAGGCTTAAGAAGCAGCAAGTTGGATGAGCCTGTTGGAATCGAGCATTATAGATGTTAAATGTAACCGGTTTGTATTAATTACGTAGCTTCAAAAATAAATTTCTTCTTTTAGTATCTTTTTGGAGGCAGGAACATGGCATCACATCACTAGACAAGTTCAGTTTCGCATCGCTGAAAACGCACCTCGATTTCACCTCTGAAAGTCCAGCTCCATCCTCCACCTGGCTCTTTGTCCTGATTCACCCACTCCCTTCCAAGCACGGCTCCCACATGTTTTAAATAAAAATCTTAATCGTTTCATAAGTTTAATAACCAAGGTTGAAAATACCCTGAATTAGTGAGCTGATGCTTCCATGTTTCTCCTTGTCGTCCTGTCGCTGATGTGTGGCTACAGAATCCGCAGCGACGGTCGCGTTGGGTATGAAGGATTCAAGGTAAGAAAAGTAAAGGATTAGCAAGAATCAAAAGCACTTTGATGCTTATCAAACAGTCCTAGCAAACATTTTATGTCCTTTTATCTCTACTTCTGACTTTCTGCTGAACTGTTGGAGTCTACTTTGTGCCTTTCGTGAGATTGGTTTTGCAGGTTTTTATGCCGTGTTTCCCTTGCACTGGGGTTTCCTTGCGGGCGCAGTAGCTGAGGAAGGGCTGCTGGGCTGTGCGCCGTCGGAGGGAGAAGTCTGTCAAGTGGGCAGCAGCGGGCAGTGGTCATGACCCCCCATGAGCACCCTCCTCTGAGACATGAGGTGACCCTGAGCTCGGGCGTCTCCACCTGCTCATTCTGACTGGACCACGTCCCATATGGAAACACGGCAAGGAAAAGCCTTTCTAAAGGATGTTCCTTCCAGAATGGGAGCGAGAGGGCGGCGTCAGGGCCGGTGCTGGGGCTGTCACCATGGCGATGAGCAACAGGACTTGATGACAAAGCGCTGGGTGTGCTGCTCCCGTGAAGACCCGAGTGGGGTCCGGCCAGCGCTTCCGCGTCAGCAGTGATTCTGCTCTGGGAGACAGAAAACACAATTTAAACATTTATTTACAGCAGGAGATTTCAGAACTGCCCTTTAAATTGCACACGCTATTGATACACCAGAGTCTCAGTCTATTATTCAGAAATGTGTGTTTAACATTATTCAAATTCTACTTCCATTTGCCTTGTTATCCTGGTTTCACCTATAAACAGAATAAGAGTTAAATCAACTATCTTTGAAAACACCAGGTTGCCGCTGGAGGAAAAAAAAATCAAATGTTTTATTTGAGCTACATAAAGAGACACAAAAACTGAATAAGGCAAATTTTCACAAGGCGCTTGGTACAAAATAAGTTAAATTAGAAAAGTGAACACAAAGGCATGAAAATAATCCTAGGGAAACACATGAAGTTTATTGCTATAGAATCAAAGTAGTGAAAAAGACGTTCACACTCAAAATATTTTTAAAAACAGTCAAATATGCAATATATATATTAAAAAGGGTACACACACTCCCTTTAGTCTGAGTCTAAACTATTTCCCTAAAACACTGAATTGACAAAGCTGCTGGACACTGGGCAAGTGGTCAGTTTGTACCAGAAGCGCCGGGCCCTGCTGGCTGTCCCTGCAGAGGCCAGTGGGCAGAGAGAGGAGCCGCATCTACCACAAGCTTGTTTCTGTAGCTCGTGACCTGAGGACGGTGGCCATGTCTCCCGAAGAAAGCTTTCCAGCAGCCCGTCCCCGGCTGGCTGTTTCACAGCGAGTGGAACAAAAACAATTACTTGTGCTCGAATCAGCTCCTAAGAGCAGCCGGGCAGAGCTGATGCTCCTGGGGCACATGCGGCCCCCAGAGCTTGCTCTCGGTCTCCTGGTCACCCTGACCCTGGGGCATCAATGGGGCAGAAATCTCAGTTCAAACAAGAGTTTTATTCAAGAAAACAGGTCCTCACCACAGTGCGCCCGGGCAGCGGTGCTCTGTGCTCTGTGCCGGCAGGTTCCTGGCCTCGGTGCGGGCCCTCCCTCCCTCCCGCTGCCCATCAATCTGCTCTTTCACTCTCCAGCCCCAGATTTTTTTTTTAGATTTATTTATTTATGCATACAAGAGCTGGGGTGCAGGCCAGAGGTGCGGGGGTGGTGAGAGGATTCACCAGAGACAGAGTGGGGAGCAGAACAGGCTGACTGACTGACAGGAGAGGTCTGCTGCGCCATGTGGGCAGCTCTCTGGCTGGCCGGGGATCGAGCTCCTGCTGCAGAGGCTGCAGACAGCTTCACAGTGCAGTGCTGAACCCCTTGGGCCACCAGGGAGGTCCCAACCCCAGATGAATCAGAGCACACTACTTATTTCAAGCCAACCATGAAATGGGGGGAAAAATACTGATAAAATACAGACAGACAAACATCAAAAACAAAAGGTTTGAAGCCACCGACGGGCTAACATTCGCTCAAGGACAGGGACGCACAGTCCAGGGACGACCACCAGAGGCTGGGCCTTTTCTAGGTGCGGATCCCGGGGTGTGCAGGCGGGAGGAGCTCGGGGCTCCTCCTGGACTGGAGTCCAGAGCCAGGCCCGGGCCCTGGCCCACTGCGCCTGCGCCCCGCTCCCTGGCTGCTAGGGTGCCCTCTAGAGCAGGGCTGGTAGAGTCGGGGTGAGAGCCGGGCGTTTGCGTCCTCAGGGAGTGTTTTGTTCATCTTGGGGTGATGGGGGGAGGGCTCTTTTGGGTAAGCATTGCAGATTTTCTTCCTACTGTCTGCTGTAGACGTCTCGGTGGGGCGTCCCTGCTGGTGCAAGGGGTCAAGTCTCAGCACTGAGAAGCTATCAGCAGCCACCGCAGCATGAGTTCGATCCCCGGCCAGGGAGCTACCCACATGGCACGACAGACCTCCCCGGCTCGGCCACTGCCCCCTCAGCAGTGTGTTTCGGTTCGTCTGCCTGTTCCCCGCTCTGTCTCTGGTGAATCCTCTGACCCCCCACCACACACCTCTGGCCTGCACCCCAGCTCTTGTATGCATAAATAAATAAAATAAATCGTTTTAAAAAAGACGTCTCAGTGGGCATCTTCTGCCTTGGTAAGTCTTTGATCTCTTTTCCTGACAAACTTACCGTTTATAAATACCTAATCCTGTATGTGTTTGTAAGCGCGGCAATTTTGGTTGTTTGCTAAATATTATTATTATTTTACTTCAGAAGTGTGAGGGAGCAAGAAAGTCATTCCAAGTGTCCCTGGTTTTTAAAGCACAAGCATTGATGTCAGTCATGTTTGTTGTCACAGTGGTCTGTGGTCCAGCGTCCAAGTCACCGTGGCAGGAAGGGTCTCCTGCTGAGAGTGGGGGGGTCCTTTGGCTGGGGGTCTTCCACCGGGGAACCTGGCAAAGCTCCCCTGTCCAGCTCGTATCTAAGGAGGACCATGTGCTTCAGCCTGCGAGGACCAGGCAAGGACAAGTGGAAAACGAAGCTGAGACACACGTGCCCGGAGGCCCCGCGCGGACAGGTGCAGCGGCCTGGCGTCCTGCGTGTCACGGCACAGACTTCCGCAGGGACTAGAGGCTCGAGCAGGGAAGTCACGGCCTCTGCGGTCTGCTGTCACCCCGCCTCCAGTGACGTAGCAGTCTACCAATTTGCGAAAGCTCATTTTTTATTCCTGGCAGTCTTGTGGGTCAGCATTATCCCAAACCGAACTCTGCAAACTTACAAAAAAAGAAGAAGAAAGAGGCCCCAACGACAAAGAGAAACTTCCAAACGTGCCTGGACCCGGGTTTGTCTTCGGCTGCTCATTCAGGAGAAACTGTGTCTTCAACTCCGCCGTCACTGATGCATCTCACGGATGCTACGGGCTGGCTTGGGGGGGAGCGCAGAGGCCAGCTCAGAGGCTGCACGGGGGCTGACAGTTCCCAGGAAAGCGCTTCACCTCATGCAGCAGGTTGTCTGCGCGCTGCCTTCTGCCTGGAGGTGGAGTCCCCCCGTCTGCATCTCCGCCGCTGGGCCCAGGCCTGCTCACTGCATCTGTGCCCCCCGAGTCACCGTGAAACTGTACCTTCCCCTCCAGGGCCGCAGGTTCTGCCACCATGGAACGCCTGGATTTCCTTAATGGAATGTGCAGGCTCTGCGTCAGGACTCTGAAATCTATTTGTTCAGCATCTTTACTTTTCAAATGGCTGCGATTTGAGGTGTCGTTTCCATGTTACCGACGTCACTGCAGCTTTGTGGATGACTATATAGCGAGGGTGCAGAGCGGATTGGGAAACTGGGGTTCCCGTCAGTGTGACACACGCCAGCCAGAGCGTCCGCTTTAGTGACAGGCTTTGTTTTGGTCCCTCAGCAACGACAGCCGTGAAATGACTCAGGCGCCTGAAAGTTGGCTCACCAGCTTCGTCGGCGTGGACAGCAGCGCTGGGCTGAATGGCCGCCTCTTCTAGCTCAGTTCCAGAAATCACAGCCCTGGAGCAAGGGGCCCGTTTGCAGATGCGCATCCGAGTGAAAGACATGCACAAAAAGGCCACAGCACGACCACTCTGATGTGCACGGCCCCAGTTTTGCAGAAGCACAGGCAGTGGGCTGCCTGCAGCTGTCACGTCGTGGAGCTGCAACGCTTCTCAGAGGGTGAGGCCAGCTCTCTGATTTACTGTCACAAAGGTGGGTTTTGTTTGCCCCCTTCAGCCAGTCAGGGACACGCAAAGGGAAGTTTATGGGGGAAGAAGCAGCTGACTGCACCCACCAGCACCCTGCCCCCCTCACCCAGTGCTCCACCGTGGTCCTGGCCTCCACAGCCACAGGAAAGCGGCAGAGACGCCACCGAATGAACAGGCCCTGCTGTGCACCGCCCGCAGCATGGGGAGACCTCTAGGGAATTTGCTTAGTTATGTGAACTTATTATGAAATGCTCTGGGGCCCTTCGTCCTGGGCCCAGCAGACAAGCAAGCAAAGCCACCTGCAGGGCTTGACGCCTGCGAAACATCTGTGCAAACATCTACTCCCAGTGGTTGCAATCAGCCTTTCCACGCCCGCTAACGACCGGGGAGCCAGGTAAGGAGATTTAAACTGTGGGCGCCCAGGCTTGGCCCCCCACAGCACATCTCCTTAAAGGCAAGAGTAGTGATGACCGAAGAATAAGTGCCTTCCTCGGGTAGAGATGGGGGGACTCTGATCAGATCACAGGACCAAGGCCTCATCAGGAACAATCACCTTTTGCTGTCAGAGCTCATTGTCCCGTCGAAATCACCCAAACTCAGAGGCCAAGTTGTCGGAAGTGCCTCTCAGAGTGGACTGCGGGGTGAGTCCTCACGCTGAGGGCCTGATGCACCTGCTTCAGCTCAAACTGAGTCTTCTTTTCTAGTGGACAGTCATTGTCTCATGAAAACAGCATCACGGAGCACACAGAGTCTGAGCCAACCCCCGGTCATGAGGCTTGGGGGACCCGCCAGGGTGATGCTCAGCAGGGCCGGGCTGACCCCACATCCTGCCTGAGGAAAGGTGGTGCTGTCAGCCTGAGCACGTGGCTTTCTCGCCTTCTGTGGCCAGTTTGGTGTTTTCCCAACTCATTGTCACACCCTACAGCAGTTCCCTTTCAGCGAGGCAAGGGAGCGTGGATCTAAAATACAGTGTGGAGGACACTGAGGTCTCGTTGGGGTACACAGGGCCTCCGGCTGCGCAGGGTCTTCCGTGCACACCATGTGGGGTGTTTCCATGTGAGAGACACGGACGAAGTGGGTCTGTCCCTAGTGGTCCTTTTAATTTCCCTTTAAAATTCATGAAGACTGAGCTCACGCCCAGCATCATGTGGGAGTCCAGGGACCATCTCTACAGCCCGTATCTGTGACGGTCCCCAAGGGGCTTTGATCTCGTGAGTCCCATTAGCTCTTCTTGCTTCCAGTGCTTCCACATGCTCTGCTGTGTCCTTTATTTTTGGGGGACCATTGATACCATTTTCTTTCTGCATTCCCACCAGGCTGATGACTGCCCCCTGCCTGCTTGCCACAATAACCACACCAACCCGGGCAGCGCACGGAGCGGGAGGGGAATTGACTGAGGGTTAAATCAAAAGGTGACACAGAGCACAAGCCAGTGGAGGAAAGAGAGTTAAAATTAACAGCCACCATACTGGTGGGGATTCAAAATAGCACCTCTTTGGAAGCTCCTTTGGCAGACAGTTTGGCAGTTTCTTGCAAAACGGAACATATTTTTACCATATGATCCAGACACCATGCTCCTTGGAATTTACCCAAAGAAGTTAAAACTTATGTCCACACAGAAACCTGCACGTTTATAGCAGCTTTATTCCTATTTGCCCAAACACAGACACCACTAAGATGCCCTCAGTAGATGAATGGCTGAACGGGTCCGTCCAGACAATGGACTATGCCAGCCGCCTCTCAGCACTGGACGGAATGAGCTCTCCCGCCGTGCAAAGACGTGGGGGGCCTTCAGCGCATCTCCCCAAGTGTGAGCGGTCAGTTGAAAAGGCTGATGCCGTGTGATTCCAACCCCATGACAATTTGGGAAAGACAGAACTATGGAGCCCATCACAATAAATATCAGTGATTTCCAAAGACTGGATAGGGGGATAAAGAGGGGGCACAGGGATTTTAGGGCAGTGAAACTACTCAGCGTGACTCCGCGGTGCAGACACACCCCATCACACTCTGGGCTGGTGTGCGCGCGATGCTCGTTACCAAGAGTGAGACGTACCATGAGCTACACGCTTAGAATAGCGATGTATGGGGGTCGCTCATCCTTTGTAACAAGGCTGCAGTCAAGGGGAGATGCTGAGATTGGGGAGGCCGTGCCTGTGTGGGGTGGGGAGCAGAGGGGAAATAACCTCTCCACTCTGTTTTGCTATGAACCTAAAAGTTCTCTAAAAACAGAAGTCAATATTTTTAAAAACTTGAGCACTTGCCTGGGATTCACGAAGGTGCCTTGGTCACCCCTGATTCCTGGGCTGCTCTGCCTACGCGGTCTTCAGGGCACCCAGCTGCCACGCCTTGGCAAGGCCTCTTTCTGTGTCAGATGTTATTCTTCGACGTCTCTCATCTCCTCGCGACGTGATTCCATGCAGTCCAGAGGGGCCTGGACTGTGACTGGGGAAGAGTCAATTATGCCGTTGAACGAATGGGTACTGGGCCAAGGAGGCTTCACCTACACAAGTTCTCAAACAAAAAGACATTCTGAGGTAAGTCACCCTCTGGTAGGAACATGCTCTTCCCTAGAAGCAAATGTTTCTGCTTTCTTTGAAATAGCATTTTCTTTCCACTTAAGTCAGCCTCTGGATAGCCCTCCAATAAAATTCGTTAACAACTATTTTGGACATGTGTACCTACTACACACAGGATACACTAGGAAGAACTCGAAGCCCTGTTTTGTTAGACCCCAAATTTCACATGCTTTCTCTCGCCAAAAGATACCTGTACCCCCAAATCACCACTGTGGGATCCTCACATAATTTTAAATGACTCTTTAGGAGATTTATCTTCTCTTGAGATAAATATACGCACTTGAATATTTTATTATCCATGCAGGAACTTTAAGAGATTTAAAACAAATAACACTCAAATGGGTTATGTTAATCTATAAGCATCTCCACACTAGCAAATCCTATAAATAGTGGGATATTCAGCCTTTGTGGAAAGCATAATAGAAATGTTTACAATTATGGAATAATAATTAAGATGGGTTCCCAATGATTCCTGTTTGTGCAAATGTTAATGAAATATCTTTTCTTCTATGCTGAAAAGGAGAAAACAGTTAAGATCAAATAACATTGCGAAGCAGCTCAATCTCATCACATTTGAAGTGACGTATAACTGACATAACTAAGCACAGTTGTGTATAATATTTGCTTACAGTCTCTTAAAACACCCCCAAGAATGCTCAGTACTTATTTTAACACAAGAATTCTGGTTAATAGACGGCTGCTGAGTTCTCCCCACTTCATATTTTGCAACCTTTTAGCTACATGCCCTTGTGGCTTCTCTCACTAGTGTTGAAAGGCTGCCCCAGGGCGCCACCTGATGAGCTATCATTAGCACTGTTTGGTGTGGAAAGTTCCCACCCACACCCTGGACTGCCTGCCGCCCTGACTCACAAACCAACCATCCCACAAAGCAAATCACAGGTCGGTCCCCATTTCTCCCAAGTAGCTGTCAGTGTGGAAACGCACACATGTAAGTATGCACGTGAACACAGTGTAGAGACAGTGCTGTTTTTCATCTGCGAGGAAGGCCGGATTACGGTCTTAACTGGAAGTCATTCACACTCAAGAATATCTTTGATTAAACCAAAGAAAGGCCATACAGATATGAAGAGCACCTGTTTATATAATTTTGTTTGGTGTTATATTTGTGAGCAGCTTTAATTTGCTAAAAGTCTCAAAATTAGAATTATTTGAAGGTGAATTGATGAAGACAAAGGGAAGAGCTACACATTCTTAATGAAAGTCTGTATTCCTTACCTCTGCTTCAACGCAGGAAGCAGACATTTGCTTGAATGGACATACCATGTACTTGCGCAAACACAACGCTGTCTGTCACCTTATGCCAGAGCAGAGCCCACTGGGACAGGGAGACCGACGAGGGCTGAGGGTTGGATTTGTTGGCTCAGGTCGCCCTGAGATGGGGCCATGGCAGGATTCTGGGCTAAGGGAAGACATCGAACTTTTGTTTAAGAGCACTAACCTGACCACTCTGTAGAGAAACACTACTCTTCCCTCAAGTTCAAGGAGAAATGAGCACCAAAGTTCTCCTCCAATTCTGGGTCTGCCCTCAGAGTCAGACACCAGGGCAGTGACGCGTGTGGGTCTGGATCCCAGTTGTCTGGGGTCTGATTCTAGTTCTGCTTCTCTATAGCTTGGTGACATTGGAGAAGCCACTTACGCTCCCTGTGCTGCGTCATTGTTATTATCTGTAAAATGGAGATGCTAGCACTTACCTCAGGACGCCGTTGTAAAGATTATGTGCATTAAAAATAGAAAGCTGTTTGAGGAATATGTTACATTGCTATTTTGGGTCAAATTGTTATTATCCCTGAAATTGCATTTCATAATCTTTAAATGGGGTATGCTAATCTGTTCCTCAGAGTTCTTGCAGTGCTACATGGCTTTAACCAGTGGCTTTTGTATGATTCTTCTCTGTGTGCATTTTCCACAGCAAAGTGTCTTCAACATTTTGTTTACTTAGTGACGTGTGCAAAATGTTCTCATGAGTCATGGCTACACCTTCCTTGTCATTTTATTGTCAGCATTCTATGACAGCTATCACTTCCTGGAACATTTTCATATAGAAGGTATTGAAAGACTTTTTCATGTGAATTCCAATAACAAATAGTGTAGGGCACAAACACACACCTTTGAGGCTGCCAGTGCTTTTGAGGTGCTTCTATACACAGGTACTTTGCATTCTGTACACAGGTAGGTGTGTTCCTTTGCCTTGGAAGTGGCTAGGGAGGCAATAATTTTTAATTATCCATTTACTTATCTGCCTAAATTGTAATGAAATCAGCTCAATAGGACCAACAATGATGTCTTTCCCATCTCTCAGGAAGGTGACATTTAATATGGCCTGTCCCTTTGGTGCTGTGCCCACAATCACAGATACAGAGAATGTACTTTGAGGTGAAGCCCCCGTCAGTCAGAGCCTCGGGCCACCCCCTCCCCTTGAAGTGGTGGACCTGTTCCTTCCTTCCAATCAATGGCATAAGGCAAAGGCCATGGGATTTTTCTCCCATGATTATGGTATGTTATTGCCTGTTACATTGGGGTCCTATTAGCTTTGGCCTTGAAGAAGCCAACTTCCATGCTGTGGGCTCCAGGTAGAGGGCCCTGTGCAGGGGCTCTCAGCAACTCAGCAGCCTCTCGGAGGGGAGAAATCCAAGCCAGGGAACAGTAGGAGCTGGTCAGTTCAATCACACAGGGCCCGGACGGGAACTTCAAGAACAACCCGGATGAGTGTGGAAACAGCTGCTTCCCCAGTTGAGCATCCAGATGAGAATGCAGCTGGGAGATCCTGAAACAGCCAGTCAGGACCCAGCTGAGGTGGTGACTTGGTGTTTCAAGCAACTAAGTTGGTGGTTACTTGTTAGGAAGCAGTAGAAGACAGATACATACATTCACATGCAAATTCCTGTTGAAGACTTACTTGTTCCAATTCTCTCCCATTCTGATATACAAAAAACACCCCTTTTTAATCTACCTTTCTCCAGATGTTGTGTTTTAATCATAGGACAGTACAAGAAGCAACGGATTCTCTTAGCTTCATCTAAAAAGTGTACTTTTTATGTGCTTACCCAGCTTTTCTCTTCTAAAGGAAAATATGTGAATTGAATTTGGACTCTTTTCAATAACTTTGCTTATTTCTCGGAAAAGTTGATTCCCTTGAATTTTAAGTCTCATCTCTCCTCCACGCACAATTCTAAATCTAGCAGCGATCTGTGTGCACCAGGCAGGAAATACACCCCTTCTTGGTTGAGTAGCAGACAGTTTTTAGTTCATTAAAAATCAAATCTGGTAACGTGTTTTCATCTCTTCTGTGATGGCGCGAATACCATTTTGTGTAGTATATATAATATTGCATCTCATCACCCTTATTGTCCCTGCTTCTGCTACCTTGTCACATTTTACGCATTTTTAAACATTGTCATTGCCTTGCTGATTGTCACCGTCATGGAAACTCCCCTGGCACTTGCTTGCTGGAGATGGTACCTGCCAGTTGTACCCCATTTCCTGTGAAGTTAGTTCTGCAATTCTTCATCATGAACCCTGAAACACATTTGTAAGCCACCAATGGGTATTTAACTCCTGCCCAGAAAGTGAAAACACTGACCTTCGAGAATGTTTTTGCACAAAGGAGTTCGTTATATGAGGTGGCCACCCAGGGGTGCAGCAATCAGGTGAGCACCCCAGTGAAGCTGGCACTCTGAATGGAGCATGTGCTGTGACCATATGCTAAGGGAAGAAATACCAGGAGGTATGGGACATGAAGGTGGGGGGGGCTTTGAATTTCCAGATCCTGGGAGGCTGCAGACACTCTGACTTAGTGTTTATCTTCTCCCAAAGGTTTCTCCAGGCTAATAGTCCTTACATCCGAAGGGGCTCAGAAAATTCTGTTGAAGTAGTAACACAATAGCTCTCAGGTTTCCTGGGAGTAGACGACAGGGGAGTGGTCAGTGACGCAGAAGGAAAGAAAGAATGATCAGACCACCTACGATGCGGCGGATCGCCTCCTCTGGTGATGCAAGTGACACGGAGCTTCACAAAACCTAAAACCAAAGGCAGGTGCCCCTTCTTTGCTTTTTGCCATGGACGGTGCATATTTTTCGTGCTCTGTCTTGCGCAGAGTAGAGCAACCAGAGTGCGATCTCTGTAAATCTCTCTAGCAAGGAGCATGCCGGGCGGCGCCACCACTTGCAGGCCTTCACCACCCTTCGCATCAGTCTTCATAGTGTCTTCTCATTTGTAGATGATGTTTCTGCCTGGCCTTTTTCCATTTTCTTCTCATAAAAAGTGTCTTAAGAACTTGCTAGATGATGACTTGGTAACAGATATCAAAAATAATTTCTATCCTATGGATTGTTTGATGCTTTGCCGAACAACAAGCGACAGACACAGAATCCACTTTTAACTGAACTTACCTGTTTGTATTCATTTATCTTTTAATACCTCTTTCTTACCCAGGTGGCCCTCAAAGAGCCAGGTCCTGCAGCATCACACCTGCTCTGCCTGCGGAGGTCTCTACACTGTGAAGTTTAAGACAGGGGAGGCCCCCGAGGTGCAGGTGGAGGTAACCTCACAAGTCAAAGAGGTATCAGGACTCTCTCTGTAACAGTGAGTCCTAAGATGACAGCCAGGGCTGTTCAGACAGAGACACCAACACCCTCCCTTACTGCCAACAGCCTGACTGCGGGCATGTAACCAGCATCGCTCATTGCTTCATCTACACGTCACCCTGCAATGTTACTGCTCAGCCCCCGAGTGACTTTCCAAACAGTGGTTGAGCACCTACAAACTTCCCAAAATTTACCTTTGCTTACAATTCGCACAATAAGCTGAGCAAAGGACAGAAAAAGCAGTGAAACAGAAACTCATAATGCTGGTGAAAAGGGAAAAAGGTATAAAGGTCCAATGAGAAAAAAAATTGGGATTAATTTTGCTGTTCCTTGACGATAAGGTAAAGCCAAGCCACGGTGGCCGGTGGGAGTTAAGAAGGAAAACAAAATACCGAACAAAAGCAACATGGAAGCCAGACTGTGTGTGCTAGCGGGTGTGTGTCTACACACGGATACTCAGCACATGGAGCAAATCTCTATCGCAGGACACGGTACCAAAAAGGTGTGTCAGATCTTCCAGGAGACCTTGACGGGCGTAACGGCCGACGTCCCCGTCTGCGGCTTCACTGAGACAGGTGGTTTTCATCATGTGGCCGTTTCCTGTAATAACCGCTGATGAAAGACAAGGACACAGGCTTCTACGCAACCCAGTGACAGCACTTCACGCAGGCCCTAAGCCAGCATGGCCTCCACACGGGGTTGCAACTGTGGGGATGAGGGTTCATGTTCAAGCCGAGGAGCAAGGCCTTCCAGGATCTGCCTGAGTCTCTGTCTCCACTTCTACCTAGAGGATTCGCCTCCCGTCCCGTCCCTGTCTCAGCAGCACCTGCAGGCAGCGTCCTGGGGGCCTCTGCAGACCTCCCTCCAAGCTCGTGCTCATTTATAGCTGCTCCCTCACTTCCTCTGTCGCTGAAAAAATGTATTCTCTTGTAAATATACAATCAGTGTATTAAAATGATCGAATCCCATATTGAAGAAAGCTTCGTGACCACAATCCTTGCACACCTTGGGGGGTCAAAGGTGCATATGAACACACAGTCACACGGATGTGGACAGTCACAGGAAGCCGGCACCTGAGCTAACAGAGATGTGCTTAGATGTGTGGACGGGGCGTCCTGGCCCCAGGCCTCACAGGCACCCCGGGGGAGCCCAGGGGTTAGCGCCACCCTAGCCACCTCCCTCCCCCAAGGCCCCACTCCAACGGGGCCGCCTCTTGAAATCACACATGTAGACAATTTCTTGATCCCGTTCCCAGCAGATGGAGGCGAGCAGAGCTAGAGACAGAGAACAAAAGTGCAAACCCTCTCTTCGCAGAGGAAACAGAGAAAGACGCCTTTGTTGGGTGCTGATGGGCTGAAAGGAGGCGCGTTCAAGCTGTCCCCTCAGCTCCCTCACTCACCTCACTCGCACAGGAGGTACCTGGACGCCCTTCCGTGCAGGCTGCTGACAGCTTGCTCGAATCGGGACGGTTTCCCGACCTTGGCTTTTATTTTTTCCGTTTGGGAATCACTTGGGAGACGACCGGCAGACATTTTAATTTGGCTGGAGGTGTTCTCATTCTGTCACCCGGCGGATGGCAGACACAACGCCCGGCGACCTGGCTTTCGGTTCAGCCTTTTCAAGAAGGAGATGCAGGAATCCTTACGCTCACCGCCAGGCTATCTGTCAATATCAGAGAAGTCACATTATATTTTTAAAAGACTAGATTTGCCAGAACTCTCACATTTCATTTTTTTCCCCCCATATCACTGATGCAGCAGCTCAATGAAGGATCCTTCTCCAAGGCATTTCAACGTTCGGTATTGATAGATGAAAGATATCGTGACAATATTGAGGTCAAAACTGATGAAACTTAACATTCAAAACATTGTCAGCTTTACAGAATTCTAATTTAATATCGCCCATCAAATGATCCCTCTGTGGGGATCATTTGAGTTTTATTTGTTTTAATTAATATTGATGCTATTAATTTGGGGATTCATAAAAGGCTGTTCAGCAAATGAGACTAAGTTTATCAGACCAACGACAGCCTGGGAGGGTCCCATCCGGGCCATTTAGTATCTTCTCAAAATGAGGAAGTTTGGAGAAAGTGACCTTGTGTTGTGTTTTGGGGGCCAAGTAGGTGGCCTTGTGGTGGATCCTACAGGGCTTGGAGCATGTGGGACTGGGCAGAGTTTTTGACATGCCAACAGCACAGACCTGGCCTGGAGGGAATCCTGATGGTTCGCTTTACTAGGTTTATTTCAGGGTCACTTCGGAGATGACTTCGTAAGTTGTTCTAGTGGTTCACAGTCCTGTCTTTCAGAACAATTATTTCTAAGGGAAGCGGCCAGTTCTTTTCATTTAAACTTAGTATTCTTCATATATATGTGTTTTTACATTCACACGGGTAATATAAATAATCAGATAGAAGAGACATTAACTTTGCATTTTATTCTAAAATATTAACTTCCTTAGCATATTAAATAAATATGAGTGAGTCTTATTGAATTTACTACTTTAATAAAATGTGAACAGTTTCTTTAAGAAACCAATCATATTGATTTTCTTGTACACATAGTCATAGTTCTATAACGATTGTGTTTAATATGGTTTTAACCATCTATATTTTAATAACTTTAACTGTAGCAAACAACTTTTTGTTCTGATGGCACAAAAAGAATCGTCCCATGAATTTTCCATACATTTTATATTATTTCAACCCATATTATATTATTTATATTATTTCAACACGTACTATTTCAAATAAACATGTAATATCTGTGTTTGAGAATGACATAGCATTCAAAAATATTTCCATCTTGCCATTCTATCACCATTAATGCATAAAAATAAGCAGCAAAGCTACTAAATTGTTTAATAATCAATGTTTGTATCTTCTTCCTTGTTTGAATTTGTCTAGCTCTTCAAAGATTTGTTTTAATAATTATTATAATTTAATATTAGTTTACAGGCTTAAGATTGAATACAGATGTGGAAATTATCATTTAACCTGATACAGCTTTTGCTTTTTTTTTTAAGATTTATTTATTTTTATATAACAGCTGGGGTACAGGCCAAAGGCACAGGAGGGTGAGAGGATTCACTAGAGACAGAGCAGGGAGCAGAACAGGCAGAAGGACCGAAATACACTGCTGAGAGGAGTAGCAGAGAGACAGGAGAGGTCTGCTGCGCCATGTGGGTTGCTCCCTGGCCAGCTGAGAATCAAAACCGCCCTGCAGAGGCTGCAGACAGCCTCACAGAGCTGCACTCAACCTGCTACGCCAACAGGGAGGCCCAGCTTTTACTTTTATGAGAATTATAAAAATTTATCAGATATAATCCTTTAAAAATATCTGATTTTACTGTTTTATTTTAAAATCCTTATTATCCTGAGCAATTTGTGGGGAAAAAAAAACTTAATACACTTATAAAAGTAAAATATGAATTTTTAAATCATGAGAAATTAAATCAGGGTCTTCTGTTTTGAATCAATGTTATTTTTATATGGTGAAGAAATGAGAGAATAATGCCTGAAAATATTTCTGTGCCAAACTCATGTCATGTTTCCCCAAATACTCTTCTATTTCTGAGAATATATGTGAATCTTTTAAATACAAGTAAACTTATGTTTCTTTTTTCTTGTGATGAGAACTTTTGGCAAACTGCAAACAGGCAAAACAATGTTGTTAACCATCGTGGCCCTGCTGTGCAGCACACCCAGGACTTACTCTATCTCCGCCAGAAGTTTGGGCCTCTTGACCCCCTTCACCCAAACCAGGGACAACAGTTTGAAGTGGAAAGGTGAATGTATGAGTTTGGCGCTCAGAGATGTCTAGGTTGTTTTTAAAAACAAACTTCTCACAAATCGCGTGGTGAAGAGCTGATCCAACTTCCTCTTTGAAATTCCTCTCGCTTGAAATTCTTCTGGCTTGGACTTCTTCACTCCCTTCACCCCAAGGCTGGCTCTCCCCCAGAGTCCTCTGTAGCGACAGTGGGAAGGGAAGTGGGGAGGAAGGTGGAGGTTTCCTTCTCTCAAGGCAAACAGAGGCACAGGAAACTGCCTCTTAAATTTTGTCCCTTGCAGAAGGCACTGGCCCAAGGTACCAGGCCACCGCCGCCATGTTACATGTCATAGTGTTTTCCTTATTCTCTTAGTTTATTTAATGGCTTCTCATGCTGCTCGGATTTGTCTTCCTCAAGGACTATTATGCAACATTTTGTCCAGAGGTAATGAAGTTAAAGATTCATTTCTTGGCATTAATGGACAAAGTTGCATAAAGCGTATGAGATAGTGTATTAGAAAGATCTTTCAAAAACATTAGTACAAAAACATTATAAATTATTTAACAAATGTATATCAATCAGACTACTTAAATGGAGAATAAGATAGTATTTTTACTTTTGCTATGATCTCACTTGGTATGAAGCTTATCCAATATTTCTATAGTAAATTTCCAATGTAATTTGCATAATAAATAATTCCATAATAAATTTCCAAAGAAAATCCTCAAAGTCATGGTAGCGTCATTAGTCTACAAGTCCAACACAAATAATGAAGCTATGACTTTTTTTCATTTCCCCCAAAAAATGGGACTTTGTGAAAACTACTCATAGTCCAATTAGAATTGCTATTCAACAATTATGTGAATATTCACAATATAAAGATAAAAAAATTACCTTTTAGCATATAGATTGCACGCATGCACCAAGCATTTTCCTCAGGATGCTGATATAGGACTTCATTTAAATCCACTTTATAATACCATTTCACAGGTGATAAATATTAGCAGTGAAAAGCCATATAATGTATGAACTCACAGCTATTAAGTGAAGAGATGAGTTGGGTATTTAAAATTGCATAGATTATTTTGACGTCCTTCCAAACTACCCCTGATTATTGCAGGTCACACCTCCTGAGGACATCCCAGCAGACCCTGGCTATCCCCTGCACCTGGCCAGTCCCGACGCCTGGGAATTCCTCCTCTCACCAAGGTTTAGCACCTCCTGACAATGCCCTCCGTTAACTCTGCGGCCTATAGAGGCGAAGAAGACTTGCTTGCAATTCTCCGTATCCCACAGCTCATGTGCACAACATGTTTGACTTCTGATACTTGCCAAGTGACTGGAGGGGCTTCAACCCCTCAGGAGTGTGAGACTCGAGCTGCATCAGGATTTGCTCCGCCATGTGCTCGCTCTTCAGGTAGAGCCCGAGTGTGGGAGAGGCTGCACCTTTGGGGCACAAAGGGATGCGCCCCAAGGTGAGGGCTCAGGGAAGGTGCAGGACCGGGGAGAGAGCTATCCATCAACCATGCGCTTCGCAAGAAAAGGCTCTCCAGGCCCTGACATTTGCAGGGTATTTTAAATAAAAGGTGTGGCTGAATCTTACTTCTGGGACTGAGAAAGAAACAAATGTATTTTAAAATAAATATTTTCAAAAGGATTGACAGAAGTAAAATGAGTTATTCGATGCAGCATCTTCCCCACGAAGTGTGAGGAAGACGAGTTGTCACATCACATGAACAATCAGCTGCACCTGCCTCAGCGCGTCAGTCCCACCCAGGCCTGCTTCCATGGCAACCCCTTTGGAACCTTCTCGGTCCCCAGAATCACCACTTACTGGGCCTTGCTCACCCCAGGGTCCCATGGCTGAGCTCCAGCACTGCAGGGGTGAGTCGCGGGCAGCGTGTGACACCACACCATGGATTAAAGGGAATTGTATCGGAGGGTTTTGCAACTGCTACTTAGAAAGAAATGCTGTGTTGATGGTGCATCGCTGAATGAGAAGGATGGAAGGTGGGAATGGCCTGTGATGAGTTTCACAGCATTCAAAGAAAAATATCTTTATGAGAGTGAGGGCAGGGGATGAAAGAGAGATAGCAAGGCAGGGAGGTGGGGGGAGAGAGATCAAGGGGAGGAAGAACAGAGGGACAGAGAGAGAGGGAGAGACGGGAGTAAAGGATGATCATAGAAATTAGGTGGATGGATGGATGGATGGATGGACGGACGCATGCATGGATGGACACATGGATGGATGGGTGGGTGGATGGATGGATGGATGGATGGATGGATGGATGGATGGATGGACAGACGCATGCATGGATGGACACATGGATGGATGGGTGGATAAATGGATGGATGGATGGATGGATGGATGAGTGGATAGACAGATAGGTGGATGGACAGACAGGTAGGTGGATAGATAAGACATTTCAGGCCACATTGCACTCAGGACTTGCATGTACAGCTCTCACCAGAGTCCATCTTATTTCTGTTCTTAGTTTCCTGAGTCTTTAGATTCCACCCCACTGTTTGAGGAAGATTTGCTGTCATTTGTAATTTAAAAGATCTTGACTTTTATACTATTGTCTATAAATAATATATGTGGTAATCATTTTATGAATCTACATGGGGTCAAAATTTTATCACAAGAAAAGCACAATTATGGGGCCTCCCTGGTGGCACAGAGCTATCAATCTATGACCAGCCACTGTGGTATGAGTTTCATCCCGTCCAGGGAGCTGACCCACATGGTGAGGCAGACCCCTCCTGTCTCCCTGCTGCTCCCCTCAGCAATGTGTTTCAGTAGATCCGCCTGTTCTGCTCCCCACTATATCTCTGGTGAATCCTCTCTCCCCATGCAACTCTGACCTACACCACAGTTCTTATATGCATAAATAAATAAAAATAAGTCTTTAAAAAATAAAGAAAGGCACAATTAGAAAAGTTTAAATGCAAAATCACTCATTTTAATTCTAAATTATTGGTAATATTCTTTCACTTAGAGGTTAGATATGCCTGAATCATATAAATATACCATCTCCCCTTATAAGATTGATGACTATAAAATAATAGCTTTTAAATTATTTTGTATTGATCCATTTAATACAAATTTTTATTGCTCCATTTAATAGTTTTTTATCAAGAAGTTACTGTGTACTAGGCTCTAGCAAATCACTGACAATCAACTATCACTAGGTCCTTTTCCCATGTAGCTTTTATAGGTTAGCAGATGGGATAAATATAAGATAATCATGTAGTAAATGAAAAACTGCAACAATGATTGAGGTTGGAGGGTTTATTCACGGAAGTCAGCAAGAGCTGACCTTTCCTGCTGGGTGAACACATCTAGTGGATCCAAAGAAGGACACGGAACAGCATAGTCTTTGAGAACATAAAGCTAAAATACAAATACTCAATGCAGCAACCAGCACTGAGGACACAGAACCATACAAAACACTCCCGTTAGCAATTTCTAAGTATGTTCTACAACAAAATATTTATTCTCTCAAGCAACTGCATTTATTTTTTGTTTTCTCAGCCTCATTGACAACAGTCTGCATCATAACTGAATCATCTGTATTAAATCATTCTCCATATGAAATCAAAGCCTTTGTTACCAATGTTTCAAAAAGTACATATTGAGAGAATTTGTTCAAAAGGCCATTCTAGACTCTAAGGGAACGTAAACCAAGATTCTGCATTAATTCTTCTATTCTTGGATTCTGTAGAACACACACACACACACACACTCACACACCCCTGCGCTTTGAAGCAGCTAGAGAAGATGGTGTGACCCTGCTCAAGGCAGTTCCACCTAAAAGAAACGTCAGGAGGGTGGATGGAGCGAAGCCTTTGGAAATGGCGGGAGAACAGGAGCTGATGAATCAAAAATGGCTGCTCTGCTCTGGTAGGGGCATAAGAGGGTATTTTTTTTTTTTTTTTGCAGAGAGGGGGATTAAAAAATAAGCTTATGAGTGAGGGAGGAAGTGGCTAATGATGGCCCCAGAGCGAAGAATTCAGAGGACTGGGCGCAACCTCCTGGGCAAGCGGCAAAGGGAGCAAGAAACCAGCTCTGGTCTCAGGGCTGAGATTCTAGATGTTTTCTTAAGCACAACAAAGCTGAATGTAGCTACGACTGAAATAATCCCACTGTGGACTCCCAGGATTTTGGCAAGTTTGGAATTTATGGGATAAATATAATACAGAAAATACGAAAAATGTTGAGTTGTGACATATCCCTGAGTGGACCACTGCGCAGAGGATGGAGGTTGAGAGAAAGACACTTCAACAAGGCCCCTCAGTGACGGCACATTTGAGTAACAACCACGGGGGTGCAGTTCATGAGGAAGTGTGCATAGCCTCTCAGAATTTGAGAAAAGGTAATAAATGAGTTGTGGGTTTTCTAAGCACCTGTTGAGAGATGGTCCCTCGTGAAAGCATGGAGGGGGGCAGCGTTGGAGGGCGGTGCCAAGCGTGGGGACCCAGACCAGGTGCAGAGAGGAGTTGGTGAGGAGTTGGGGGTGGTCTCTGCCTCCTGCAGGTCAGCCAGGTTGTATTGGTGAGAATATATGGAACTTTCTGGAAGCAGGTCAGCAGCTCTCGGGAGAATGAAAACTGACAATTAGGCGCTGAATCTGGCTGCTCAGCCCATCATTTGTCTTTGGGAGACACAAAAGCAGCCCCTGCTTGTGAGCCGGAAAATAGCAGAGCAGACAAAGCCAGGCACAGAGTAGTCGGGCAAAATTAGGCTATCAATGCACAATTTCCAAGGATGCAGCTACTATCTTTTAACATGGGAGGGAGTTGTACTTGGACATCAATATGGTTTTCAGGAGCTACAGACTGTGGAGTAGCCAATAATCCTTGAAGAAACTGCTAGAATGACAATTTTGGCACATAAAGAATTACAGTCCTGTCACCTTTTCAAGAGTGGCATTCACCTGCGAGTCTCGCCCATCTCACCAGGCAATTGCCTGTCTGCAACTATTTCTTATACAATAGCGTTGTAATGCAGTAATCAATCAAAAATGCAGAACTTCTGACAGCCCAACACCTGCTTTAATGTTTGCATTCAAAATCAGTGCCACACCGTCAGTAAGAATATCTCAGCTGGTTACTCTTTACCCTTGGGTTACTGCCAGGGTGCAGGGGGATGGCAAGGCTTATAATGTACAGTATGGCTGATAAAAATGCAGCTTATCACAATGAACATCAACTCTTTGCGATTTTAAAATACTTTCAAATGTCTATGGATGTAGCTTGAGATTTCACTTGACATTCATGGATTATGAATTTTCAGCCGTGAGTAACTTACATTTCCTTGTGACACCGATATATTTGAATAAATTTGATGGCAGTTAAAAGAAAAAATTTAGACACCTCTTAGGAACATTTTAATACCTAAGAATCAAATCCAATTTCTTTTTTATAGAAAACGGAATGGAGGCTCCCAAAATACCTAAATATTACTAGGAGCAAATAAAACACCCCAAGCACTTCACCATCCACAAGCCACGATCAGGAAGACACACAACAAAGCACTGCTGTGGTGGTGAAGCATGGCTTACCTCAGATGACGACATTTTTAAATTGCAACCATATCTAATTTTGTGCATTTTCTAAACTCTGCTCCACACATCTGCAGGAAGCAGAGATAAGTAGTGATTTAATAGAATTAACTGTGAGATAACCTGGCTTCTGAGAGTATCAGGACTTCCACAGATGCTTAACACCGCCTCCCCCAGGGCGCGCGTGAGTGGCTCGTCCCCACCAGTAAGCAGGCGGTTGGCCCCTGTGCTCAGATCTCTTCGTGTTTGGTCTACACCGGGGTCTAGGTCTGCCTGGGTCTGACTACACAGAGAGTCAGGAATGTGAGTCTGGACCCATTCCAGCAGAATGACCGATAATTACAGACAAAACACTGCCGAGTTCTAGGTTAATCAGGTGAGAATTATGTATTATTTTCTGTTAGTGGGAATTATGTTAAAGCTGACAAATTGTAGCTCCTCCTGAAAGGCAGGGATGCTCCAACATAAGCGTATCTACTTGTTTATTTATTGTGGGTTAAAATGAAATCATTCCAATGCGCTTCCAGACAATGGATCTTGACAACAGCACTTGTCAAGATCCATCTCCTACCGGCACCCCAGGGTGCGTCTGTCTCCCCTGCCTGGGAACCCTGGCTCTCGCCATCAGCCTCGAGTCCTTCTGGTTAAAGTCTCCATCCTTCGCGTTCCTCACCTGAAAAACAGGTCTAATAACGGAATCTGCTCCTTGACTGTTGCATAAATCGTATGAAATCATGCCCTGGAAGTGCTTTCCACCGCAGGCTCCTCATAAATGGAGGACACTGAAAACAAAGGCAGCTGCTGCAGGGACGTAAACAGAGTAGGTGGTAAATTGCCAAATGTAGATATATTCGAGCTCCACAAGCCACACGTTTATGCGATTCCCATACTGTACAGAGAGAGAGAGATGGTCAGGGCCGGCCTTGGTGGCTTCTATTTCCAGGGCCAAATGGCAGGAAGAACCTGCCCGGACCCCACCCCTGCCGTGTTTTCAATCCCTTGATTTTAATAACTATCCAGAATCGTCTACAATCTTATACATGGTAAGAGAATGCAATGATGGGACTAGCTATAAAATTAATATGCAAAAATCAATGCTAAAAATAAAATAACCATTTAAAATTATAATTGAATTAAAAATCCCACTTACAACAGTAAAAGAACCCTGAAAATAAAGATTGTTTTACAAGAAACATAAAGACTCAGCCTGTGGTATAGCTAAATTCATTGCACACCCTCATTGCCAGGAAATAGTCTACACTGAAGTACCTCCATAACTAAAAATTTTAAGACCTTTTGTTTGAATCAAAAAATAAGATGTAAATAAATTTTAAGGCATAACTTGTTCTTAGAGCTGATGGAATGGAACTAACAATTATCTCTTAATTGTTCTTAGCATTCAACTGATGACAATTTAGCTAAAGAGGGCTTGTTTGTTTTGTTGCTTCTCCTTTATTATTACTATTATTTTTTGCTTGAGGATATCTAATTAATTTGATTTTCTGGAAGAAAGAGTAAGAAAACCAAAAAAAAAAATATCCAGCATGTTTTTAGTGTGGGAAATATATTTTTCTGCCACATTTTATTTTTGAAAAGTAAATTTAAAAAGCTAGTGTCTCTGCAAGAAATAAAACTGTAGATCAATGAGTTACAACAGAATAAATGAAATAAAAGCTATATGGGAATTGTGGTTGTTCCTTATCGTTGTAAAACACACCACCTCGAAGTTTCTAAAACAAACCTGAACCTGACATGCGGGTGGGGCTCAGAGGGGCGGCGGCGCCTGCTGTGTCCCCGTGGGCTGGAAGTCTGGGGCCGCGTCACCTGCGGGTGCCCTTCTCACCTCTGTCCCCACCAGGCTTGGAAAGACTCAACTAGGGGCTGAAACACCTCTCCTCCCTCAGGTCCTCTGCTCCCACAGACTCCAGAGTCTGTGATCTCTCCCTGTCTTCTTTGTGGGTAGTTTTAGTGTGGTTGGATTTAACTGGTCGGTTCTGGACTCCCCAGGTGCATGAACCATTGCAGAGATCCAAGGAGGCTTCCAAGCCTTTTATGAGCTAGACTCAGGGTCACATCGCAGCTCTCCTGCCATTCTCTGTCTGACCAAGGAGAGACAAAGATCTGACCAGGCTGAAGAGGAGGGTATAGTCTCCATTTCTCCATGGAGGAGTGTCGATGTCCCAGAAAGGGGGGGGGAGAGAGAGAGAGAGAGAGAGAGAGAGAGAGAGAGAGAGAGAAGTACATGATGACAGACAGATGATAGATATTTTTCAAGCAGGCACATGCACGTGCATACGCGGGTGCACGGCTGCACACACACACACACACACACCCCTCTGATAAAAACAAACCTGGTACCCACCTTGATTGAACCAAATAGCCAATTTCACTCCACTCCTTGTTAGGGACAGAGAATTAGTCCAAACCAGGGAACCATCTTGGGACGGACAGGCATCACCGAATATAGCAGCCTTGCCAATGAGAACTGTGTTTCCTTTGGTACAAAAAAAAAAAAAAGAGAAAAATAATAAAAGGGAGAAAAGTATCTTATCCTGTCCTCTTATTTCTACCTCTACAGTCTGACCTCATTTCCAAGAGAAATTCAACTGTGCGCTCTGAGAAGGTCTAGGAAGGTGGCCACAGAAGAAAGGAGAAGCCTGCGGAAGGCGCCGCGCTCACCAGCTCCGACCCTTCTCGACCTGCCTCGCCTGATCTTCTGACTTGATTGTCACTCTGCAGAAGGCAGCATCCTCTGTGTGTTCAGTGTCAGTGGCTGTGAATAGCACGCGTACTTCCTTCCCATCTCTTTGCATGTCTAACTCTTTTCTGTTTTTTTGTTATCATTTGCGTCTCTTTACCCAATGACTGTATTCTGTATTTTTTGCATCTTTCTTTAATTTAGAAATAGATAAGAAAGCAAATTCTTACAAAAATAATTTCAACTATTAAACAAAAACATAATGATAGAATTAGGAAAAATCAGGCCTCCCTGGTCTATGAGGCTGTCTGCAGCCTCTGCAGCACGAGTTCGATCCCCTGGCCAGCCAGGGAGCAACCCACATGGTGCAGCAGACCTCTCCTGACTCGCTTGCTGCTCCCCTCAGCAGTGGATTTCAGTCAATCCGCCTGTTCTGCTCCCCACTCTATCTCTGGTGAATCCTTTTACCCCCACACCTCTAGCCTGCACCCCAGCTCTTGTATGCATAAATAAAGGAATCTAAAAAATAATTTAAAAAAACATTTTAGCAACCAACAATACAATTACTAGTCATCAAAAGATGATGAACCACAGGATGAAGGATGTTTAAAGAAAAAGTTATTCAAGTGGAATAGTATTTTATTTTAATTGTGGTAAGAATACCAATACTTAATGTGAGATCTGCCACCTTAGCAGATTTTTAAGTGCCCCCATACAGCATTGTTAACTACAGGCATTTAAATTATCATACTCTTTTCTTCAAATACGTCTTCTATTATTATGTTGTTTCAGCTTCACAAATTAGGCACTGGCAATTTCTATATGGAGAAGTGAGGACGATTATCACTATATCTCTATCAATTTCTTTGTTCATCCCTCCAGAAATTTGGTGAGCAGTGTGTGGCTTCTGCCACGGTGCAATCCAAGCTCTGACATTTCTTCCTGGTCTAGAGTGGGGAGCTCTGTAATGCTTTCATGAGAAATATGTTGACTTATTTAGTCACTAAATGCAGGTTTCATTCATTCCAAGTTTCTGTAGCTAACATTGCATGTTCATTATTTTCTAAGTAGGGGTGTCTTATTAGAAGAATGATTTTGAATTGTCTGGTGTTTGACAAATATATGCACATATTTTTTCTAATAATCATAAAGATATAATTTCAGCATTGGGGAATTTAGTTAGATATTTTTTATGAATGACTTCCCCTATAATGAACATTGATGAAGGATATTTATTTTTAAAGCATTGAGTCTTTTACTTTAAATATACAGAAAAAGGTTTGCATTTACACCTGAATTAAATAAAAATGTCGTAATTGTGTCATGTTCTTTCGGGTGCTTTAAATCTCTAAATCCTTTTTCACGCTTCCCAATTTGAAAAATCATTATGATTTTGATCAATTTTCCTTTTCTTTGTTTCACTTTGTTCCACCCTATTAAAGATCTATACCTGGCTTTGCTCATTTATAACTAAAAAACAACTGGGCCGAGCTGGCCATTAAATATGACAGTGAAGCAAAGATTATGCCTCCTGGCACCTGCACAGTCACCTTCTGATGTTAGGCTGCTCTTGCCTTCAATTGTGTAATAAGTAGTAACTAGCATGATTCATATATACTTTGTTTAAATTTGAACACACTGGAACTTTAAAGCAAATAAATGGCACAGAATATAAAAAGTCCATTAGTGGAACAATCCATCAGATGACAAGTTTGTAACTTCTGAAGGTGTTTTGGTTTTACTAAGTAAAACCAAACTGACAATTATTTATGTAAAAACATGTAGCAGCTCACTGAAATCAGAGACAAATTTGAAGATTTTTATGTAGCTCTAACAAAACTACTGAAAAGAGAGTCCTGCTTTTAGCCTTGCAGGGATTTGGAGGCATTTGCAGTTGTATTTATGAAACGAGCCACAAGCTCATCATTCTGGTTCCATAAGAACTCAAAATGAGGTGCCTTTGCCACCCTGAAAAGGTATTGATCTAATGGAGCTTAATCAATAAATAAGTTAATTGATAAACGGTAAAAGCAGAGGCAATTAAAACAATGCCTGCTGTTCTTTTGTTTCTATGTTCCATCTATTATCACTATTACCAAAAACAATTTGATCATATAGAGCAGAATGTCTTCAAAATAATCTCAGGATGTCAACAGGTTCAGGTTGCTTTTACTGGGGTGTAAAATAGGACATTTTACAAGTCTCATCAATTTATTTTTCCCAGCTGTTAGGTATTAGAGAGTTACTTGATATTCAAATGTAATCTTTGGGCATCACATTCAGGATATTAGTGAAATTTTTCACATGGAGTTAAAAGAAACATTTGGAAACATGTTTGAAAGCCCCAAAGGTTTGAGTACCAACAGATAGATTGAGAAACATCTTTCAGTGAGGGAAGTTGATTTATTCATTGTGTATTGACCTTTCTGTTAATGAGTAGCTTAAATGGTTTCACTTCATGGAGCAAATGAACTCAAGGGCATGTGCTATTTTGTACAGGAAAACAGTGAAAATGGGCCTCCCTGGTGGTGCAGTGGGTTGAGCACAGCACTGTGAAGCTGTCCAAAGCCTCTGCAGCTCAGGTTTGATTCCTGGCCACATGGCACAGCAGACCTCTCCTGTCTCCCCGCTGCTCCTCTCAGCAGTGTGTTTCATCAGTCTGCCTGTTCTGCTCCCCACTCTGTCTCTGGTGAGTCCTCCCACCCTCCCGCACCTCTGACCTGTACTCCAGTTCTTGTATATATAAATAAATCTTTAAGAAAAAAACAGTAAATTCTTTAAAATGTATTAATTGCTTGAGTTCAAACAGTGTTTCAGCACCTCAGTTCAAAATGGATTCTCTTAGCAATCTGATTCACTAGGTTATTTAAATACAGATATCATGATGTCGAATGAAGCCCTTGTCCAAATGAGCAGCTTACGTGGTGTCACTTCTTGGCACTAATGAACTCAAGGGTGTGCTATTTTGTTCAAGAAAACAGTGAACTCCACATGCATCTCTTAAGCCTAAGGGCCGTCTCTCCACTAGCTTCCGTACCAGTGTCATTCCTGAGACCATTAACAAGAATCTGGAAATATCACCTAAAATCAATCTGTTCATGTTTTCTCTGCAGTCCAATGTATTTGCATAAATGTTTTGATTCAACCCAAAATATAATTATGTAATATAATTACAGTGTACATGTGTATTTGATTGATATGCTCATTTGCTTACTTTTAATTACAAGAATCAACCCATGTGTGCTTTTTTTTTTTAAGATTTATTTATTTATTATTTATACAAGCACTGGGTACAGTCAGAAGCGCGGGAGGGTGAGAGAATTCACCAGAGCCAGAGCGGGGGGCAGAGCAGGCAGAAGGACCGAAGGACACTGCTGAGGGGAGCAGCGGGCGGCAGGAGAGGTCTGCGCGCCATGTGGGACCCTTGCAGGTGGCTGGGGAGCAGCCGGGGATCGAACCTGCGCTGCAGAGGCTGCGGGCAGCTTCGCAACCCAGCGCTCAACCGCTGCGCCCCCGGGGAGGCCCCCATGTGTGCTTTTCATGACATGGATTTTTTTTCAAAGTCAGCTCATTTTTCTTAATGAGGTAATGTTGGTTTACAACACCGTACACAATTCCAAGCTGCAGGTTCACACCTCCTCAGATGCATGTCACCACCCAGACACCCAAAGTCCTCCATAGTTCGTTGAGCCCCTTCCACTTCAGCTCCCCAGTCCCACCCACCCTCTCTTGTAGCTTCAGCTCTATAGTGAGACTTCTGGAGTTTGTTACTGGTTTGGTTCTGCCTGGCCTTTTGTTTTGTTTCTCAATAGTCCACATATGAGTGAAACCATACAGGATTTGCCTTTCTCTTTCTGATTTATTTCACTTAACATCATCCCCTCCAGTTGACCCATATTGTTGCAAATGACAAGAGCTCATCTTTTTTATTGCTGAGTAGTATTCCGCTGTGTACCTACACTATGTCTTCCTAATCCACCCATCTATCCTTGAGCATGAATGAAAACTTGACTATCTTCTTCCCCATCATCAGGATTTGTCTATATCCCTCAGAACTAGACTTCAGATAAATGATGCTTCTTCAACAGTATTGTGTGGTAGTTTGTTTCTATTTATTGCATCTCAGCAAGAGGATCACCATCTTGTAGAGCTGTGAGCTTCTGTGGTCAAGTTCTTTCTAGTCTACAGGAAATGTTTCCCCTTTTGTTTTTGTGAGTACACCATGAGAGGGCATTTATGTCCTACCTGAATAACTTTCTTCAGACATTTTTTATTCTACCGTTTGGCGTTTTTGATGATTAATTATTACAGTGGTAGTTACTAAATGAGTTTTTTTCTAATTCTATCATTACTTCTACATTTAATAGTTGAAATTATTTTTAGTTGAAATTATTTTTATAAAAGATTTGCTTTCTTCTTATGCATTTCTGTTTTCATGTTATACTAATTTCATGAATAATCTAAATTATATTCCATTCTGAGTACGCATGCTCATTATTGCTCCAGAATAAAGAGTAGGTTTCCTAGTGATTAAATTATTTTACTTGAAATGGCCTCACTGAAGTGACCATATGGGATTTGACATTATGATTCAAGAGAATTAATTTTAAAGATCCCAAATGACTGGTTGTGTATAGTAACTTAAGGGAAAGTTTTCAACAAACTTGCTTAGAGCAATGGATCTTCTAAAATGGTTGTGAATCATGAGATGTTAAAATAAGCACAAATATTACTTAACTCAAAATGTTAATGTAATTACTCATTCTGTTTAAGTGTATTTATAGAAACTTCTCCCCCATTAAATTACTTCCATTATTTCCAACAATGAACTTTGTAAATTTGAGTTTTCTAAATTAATGGCACATAGGTCCTGAAAACTTTGCAAATGTATCAAATAGAACAAACTATGAACACGGAAATGACGTCTATACATTTCACGGCAAATCTAATCAGCAACAATGAACCAAAAGTGACTAATGACGTCTGTCTTATATTCTTGCTCTTGCAATAATTTAAAAACACATTTCAATTATCTCAATTTTAAAATTGATTTTAGATTTCAAACATTATGTAATTTTTAATTATAAATTTCAATTATGGAATAATCTGCTTTAATTGCATAAAATGTAAAGAAAGTCTCCTTCTACAGCCTTTGCAGTCACAGGGCCAGTCAGTTCTCTTCCCCATATCAACCTCGCTGGGTGTCTTGAGCGTTCTATGTTTACCCAAACCTGTGTGCAGATGCGTGAACATGTACCCACAAAGTTACACACACACACACACACACACACACATTTCTGTTGTTTTTCACAAATGATAGCAAACTCTATATTATCTTCTGTGTCTTATTTGTTCAATTCCTGGTATATTTTAGCAAACCTCTGGGAGTCCATACATAGAGCTGCCCAATAATTGTTCACACCGCAGCACGTTCACCCTCCCTGAGTATCACAGCTCACTGAAGTGACGATGTTTTCTGAGGTCTTCAGCTATGTATAAAATTCCTAATTTTTTAATATTTTAAACAGTGCCTCAATAAACATCCTAAGAATAAATCCTTAGAAATGTGATACTTGGATGAAAGCCTTTGCATTTAAATTTTGAGAGAGCTCACCAAATTACCTGCTCCGAGAAGCTAGAATAAAACACGAGTCTCCTTGCTAATGGTTTTTATATATTATACTTTGCTCCTTTAAGCAATTACTTAGCTGCTATAGGTGTTTAGCTGCTTACACACAAGGCCTTGAAAATAACACAAAGAAATTATTCCACTCTTTACTGGATACCAGGCATGGAAGTAGGTACTGGACACACTGTTCACCCCCAATTAACCAAATCCATATCAGCACCACACGAGGAACCAACGAGATGTGTTTGCATACGGCTGGCCCTCGTTAGTGCTCATGGTCAGCACCTGCCAGCAAAATGGCCAATGGAAGTGGGTGGAGATGGAAGGGTCTCCCAAGCAAAGAGTTTCTAACACACATGCTTGTTCTTCTGAGTGGAATGGATGTAGCTCACATCCCCCCTATATTAATTTTCATCCCTTCCAGCAAGAAGAGAAGGGCTAAGTTTGTTTCTGCATTCTTCCTTGACCCCTGGAGAGAGCTCTTGGGAAATCATACAAAACTTCATGAAAGGTTTGAAATGAATCTCTGTCACTACCAAGCAATTTTCCTGTACAAACAAAAACTCTCTGCTCCCTGGGGCCAACCCAACCTGTTCGTAGTAAAGCTGCAATATCTCAGCTTTCATTTCCATGGCAGAATGTCTGCCAGCTGGTTGTATGACCAGGCTACAAGGTTTTAAAGTCCTTAATATATGTCATGTTCCCTGGTAGCTTGACAGTAAGCAAACACTCTTTTTATTTTTGAATTACTGAACACCATCTCTGACATAATGGATATATTAAATTTTACTCTGAAATGATGGGTAATGTTAAATTTTACTGTGCTTGCATATAATCTGCATTCACAGTGGATTAAAAATAATTATAGGAAATAACAAATATATTGAATCATGTCTGCAGCAGAGATGACACGGAAACACCGGCGGCAGCAGGCAGTGAGCGCAACGCTCTCGCCAATAACACCACGAACTTGAAAGACAGGGAAAGTTCATAAACTACAAATTCCACCAGATATTTGATGATAAGTCAGCACATTTTCTCCCACAGAACAAAATACAAAATTTATACTGACAGTGATAAGCAGATTAAAAAGTAAAATGATAAAGGATTGCTTTAATGAAAAGAAATTGCCAATCATTCTCAGTGTATACAAATATCAAATCATGTTGCACACCTGGAACTAACACGATGGTATGTGTCAACCGTGTCTCACATTTTTAAAAAGAAATGGTCCCTGGTCATACATTTTGCCCCTGTGCTCCTCAGTGAGAGAATCGCTTTATCTTTCCCAACCGCTTGGTTGTGAACATAAGTCACAAATGCTGCGAACATGAGTCACAAACATAAGTCTTTGATCTATAGTTTTCATTTGACTTCCAGCCCAAGGACGTTTTGCTCTGATTTGGCTCAGGTGGTCATCACATTGACTTCTGCCGTCACCGCCGTGGCCTTGCTCATTTCCTCTATTGTTTATGCCTTTAAATTAAATGATATAACTACAGCAGGGTTTCCATTCATCAAGTTGAGATTATGCTGTTTTGTGATGGCCTCATTTAAAGATGGAGTTAATAGTTCTACTTCCTGTCTCTCAATTCTTTAACTTTTCATTACACTCTGATGGACCCACTTTTGGGGGTAGGAAGTTGGCATGTCTTCCTGTTCTTTGCTTATTTCCAAGGGATGTCTAGGATCGTATGTATGACTTTTCAGATGACAAAAATATAGCTTTCCTCTTTGCATATGTTTGATAAATATACACTTGTGCTTTACGAATAACATGCTTCTCCAACTTTATTAGGACATGAGATTTAAGATCACCTTGCGAAATTCAAATAAGAGAGAAAAATGTAGAGTTTGTAGGAGACTCATACCCAAATGAAACCAATTGAATCTGAGCTTTATAGATGATCCTTTTTTTCTTATTTCCTATTATCAGGAAATATTTATTCCATTGAAACTAGAGCAGTGGGTCTCCCCTGGTGGCACTGGTGGTTGAGTGCAGTGCTGTGAAGTTATCTGCAACCTTGGCAGCACGAGTTTGATTCCCAACCAGGGAGGTACCCACATGGCACAGCAGACCTCTCCTGACTTGCCTGCTGCTACCCGCAGCACTGGATTTCAGTAGATCCACCTGTTCTGCTCCCCACTCTGTCTCTGGTGAGTCCTCTCACCCTCCCGTGCATTTGGCTTGTACCTGGGTTCTTGCATGCATAAATAAATAAATCTTTAAAAAATAAAAATAAAAAAGTAAAGCTAGAGCAGTGATTCAGGAGGACAAAGCTATGTAAAGTCATACAATTATATGGCAAGACAGAAACTTAAAAGCAGAGACCACTATTGGTAAGAGAAGTTAGAAGTCTAAAAGTCTCAAGGAGATACATTCAACCTTTTTATTTATGTCTTTTTTTTTTCTTTTCTGAATTACTTACACCTTGTGTCTGTGAGTGAAATGTGACTATTGGATATACTTCTTGAAAGAAAGGAAGAAGTTCAGATTGTGGATTTGGTGTATAAGTGACCTAAGAGCTGGGTTTCCCTAGGAACAATGAAGAGAGGAAAAGGAAAAGAAAAAGAAGGAAATTGGGGGGTGGGGAGGGGATTGGGGGAGGGGTGAAGTCCCTGGGCAGCAGGCAGCCTTCTCAATGAAGGGTTTCCAGGACAAATCAGTTGTTCCCTGCATGAAGTCTATGATTGATTCATTGCACAATTGTAGAAAATAATGTTCAAAGACAAGGATATTTAGTGGTCCTCAGTTTTGAATGCACACTGGAAACTCCTGAGGAGGTCTGGCCTCCCGCAAATCAATTAAATCAATCCTTCAGTGTCAGACTCAGCAGTTGGCATTTTTTAAAAAGTACCCAAATTGATTGTAATTTGCAGACAAGCTTGAGAGCTGCTGTAGCAGAATAACTTAAAGAATACAAGGATTTTTTTTGAAAGCATGATTTCATTATTTTTTAAATTAGCAGAACACATAATTTATACAATTATTCTTGAAAATTAGGTGCAAATGAAAAGGGAATAAAGGAGAGTCACTGAAAGAAAAATTAAGAAAATTAGAGAAAACCAAATAAAAGAATTATTACTTTCATGAATGAAAATTATGAGTAGAATATAAAAAATGAAAATAGACACAAAAGAATATGAAATAAGAATAGGAATCATTAATTCTGAACTTTAACAAAATCTTCAACTTTAACAAAAATTGATGTGCACCAGAATAGAAATGGAGAAAAATATTCTAAATACAATTTAGGTTCTCTGTAATTTAATTCTAGAATATTCCTAATTTCCTTTTCATTCTGACAATAGAGAAAATTAAATGTTCAGAGAATCATAAAAATAAAAGATAGAAATTTATTCTGTCCTCAGTAGAATTAAGGATTGGCTCTCCATATCCGAAGGACAGCCAGACTCTGCATCTTCCTTAGCAGCGGTGGCGTAAGGCCACAATGAGGTTGTGTCCTCAGAGGCTGTGTCTGCTATGCAACACCTCAAATGTGGCCGTCAATCCTGGTGGTCAAATGCGTTCATGCAGAGCACCCTACATCAAATAATGAAAAAAAAGCACTCACTGGACTGGTATAAAAAGAAGTTATTGGGGCCTTCCTGGTGGCCCAAGGGGTTAAGCACAGTACTCTGAAGCTATCCACAGCCACTACAGCTCAAGTTCGATCCCTGGCCAGGGAGATACCCACATGACGCAGCAGACCTCTCCTGTCTTGCCCACTGCAACCCTCAGCAGTGCATTTCAGTCAATCTGCCTGTTCTGGTCCCTGCTCTGTCTCTGGGTGAACCCTCTCACCTCCTGCATCTCTGGCCTGTATCCTAGCTCTTGTATGCATAAATAAATAAATCTTTAAAAAAAAAAAAAAGAAGTCACTAAGACCTTATGCTGATACTGTATCTGTGAACCAGAAACAATTGATCATAGATTGGAATAATAGTTTTTCATAATGAATGCAAATTCTTAAACTTAAGAGCTTGATTATGTTTACTTCTATAAATGCTGTACAGGTAGTTGAAATTGAAATATACTACTTCCAAAACAAAATATAGGTGAGACATGTTTTAATTTTTTTTCTTTTAATATTTAAATAATGTCATTTGTTTTAATAGCATAGTGATTAATGATGCAATTAGACATGTTAAAAATAGCCTAACTACAAGTAGGAAATTATATATTCAAGTGTATAAAAATCTTACTCATGTAAGTATTAATTTACTTTATAAAAACAGATATGTTAACACTATTAAAGAAATTTGGAAGCAATTTGGTAACAGTTGATGGGTAAAAAAAAAAAAGGTATTTCCCAATACTTTCATTAAGTCATTTCTTACGTCAAGTACATACTTCAGTGACTAGTGTCCATGGGGTGGGGGGCATCTTGGAAGACAAGCTACCATAAAGCTTCTCAAGCACTATGGCGGCAGCCATGCCAGCACAGTGTTCAACTTCACAAGGATCGTTCTTGTGAACGATCTATGGCAACAAGCAGGAACAATCTGTGTTCCAATAGAACTTGGTGCCTGCATTTATTGAACATGAAAAATATTCTGGTGTGTGCATTCTTCGTCTTGACTCCGGGCTACAGTCTAGCCTTGGAAGACATCCAGCAAGGAAACTCCAAGTTAAAGTTATTGGAAACGGCACACAGAAATACACAACCCCAGGCCACAACATCCAGCCTCAGCCACCAGGACGTTTTTGTTATTTGTGCAACACTGGAAACTGGAAGTCAAAGCTGCTCCTGATGCTGTGTGTGTTTCAGCCCTAACATAGGACAGTCCCGGTCCTGGGGTCACACTAGCTGTCAACGGGCTGAGGGGGCCACTGGTGTCTGCGTGGGTGATGGCCTCTGTCATGTGGGTTGGTATTTCAAGAACACGCAAGAATAGAAACCAAACATAAGGGAGATTTAGAGGGCTCATGTTATACAGCTTTTCCTGAGACATTCTCCTGACAACACATTGCAAGGAGAGGCCTGAATCCCTGAACACGCGCGAGCTCAGCACGTTCGCCGTGTCAAACGGCAGACGACAAGCAGCTCCGTGCTGGAGAGTGAGCGTGCTGGATTTACATCTGAAAAGGGCCTTGTCACCATGATGAGGTCTATGACACCGGTAATTGCACATCCCAGTTTTTTTAATTACTGAAAATTCTGCTCGCAGGAAATGATGAAAGTCACTGGCGATGCGCTAGCAGGACAGGGTGGATGGTTCTCTCTCCTACATCCATCCCCCCTGTTACTTCTCCCAACTGCTACTTCCCATTAGCAAAGTGTGTAAAATTAGCCAGATTCACCTATAAGATGCAGAGGAGATGCATTTTCTAGAGCAAAATATGATTTTAACCATCTCTTTAAGCAAGCTAAGGAGAGCCGTTAGAGACACGTTAGCCATGATGCTGCCAAGTGTGGTTAAAGCTCAGATCTAGAGAAAGCAAACCATGTCCTACAGAACATCCTGGACTTACAGCCTATCACGAGTCAGAAATATTTCAAAGTTGCAAATGCATTTAATACCCTGACTACTGATGATCGTAGCTTAGCCTAACCTACCTTACTCGTGCTCAGAACACTCATTAGCTTACTGCTCAAAATCATCCACACAAAACCTTGTCCATACTCCAGCCAACCTGAGCATGCAATCAGCATGCTGGCTGACTTCTCACTGTGAATTGGGTGCGTGTCTGGTCCATCACTGGCCAGGGCTGAATTTTGCTGACATTTGAAGTCAACCCTGGGTACCTATGACTGTCACCTCACTTGGAAGTAGGGTGAGGGCATGTTCAGTCAGGGTTGGTTACAATCCAATGTCACTGTTGTCCCTCTAGGAAACACAACATCACAGAGACACAGAGACTCTCAGTAGTGACTATGGAAGCAGAGATGGGAGTCAAATTCTTGGAAGCTAAAGAATCCAGAGACTGCTGGCCACCGCCAGGAGCCGTCCAGGCTGGGAAGGATTTTACCTAGATGTCCTAGAACGTACAGTTTACATAGTGATAAGAAGCCTGGTCTTGCCAACACCTTGGATTTGGACTTAACAGCCTCAGAACTGTGAGACAATATATTTCTGTTGGTTTAAGCCACCCACCTGGTAATTGTTCCTTGTAACTGTTCCTAGAAAAGTGATACCAACACAAGTTATCACCAGCTTGCACCTACTTGCCAAACCACAGCCCAGACACTCATTACTTGCCTGTGATTTGCTTCCAACCGTGATATTTGCAACTCTTTTGGAAGGTTCTCCTGGAACCACTTTGTCCACATGCGAGGAGAGGGGAAGCCTGGACTCCTGGGGTCCGTAGACATGGACTGCGGGTCCCGTAGCCTGAGATGCTGTTCTATGGCCTCTAATGGTGAGGCTGAAACTGCCCTCATAGCATGTTGCCTGAAAGCACACCAGGGTTACACTGTCCCCACCCTCAGTCCCTATTAGTGCCTCCTGGGAGCCTCTCCTTACTAATCATTCTAGCACGGAGCTCATCTCACTGCCCGTTTCTGGAAAGAACATTCTGTGACAGCCCTAGAATTCACATTTCTCTTATTTTCTCTAGCAGACACCTGTGACTGTTGCTCCAGGCCGCTCAGTGGGGCGAGTAAACAATGACAGTAGATTACAAGAGTCACAAGATTAGTATCATAGGTAATTCATGTAAATTTCAAAATGTACATTAATGTGCCACTCATCTGCTATCTTTATAACTCCTGAAGCCATAATCATTTGCTTTGGAAGACAAAAGAGATAACTGATAAGAAAAAAAAAAAAATGTGAAGGAAATATAAGACAACTCTGTCCTTCATGGTTTGTAACATATTTAACACAAAGCTCTCTTGTTTTGTTTTTTTCAAGTTCTCCCTCCACTACTTAAAAACAGCAGGGGTAGGGATACAGATAACAAGCAAATATGAATTTAGACGTGTCTCTGGATAGTCAATGCGCATTGATATTCAATGAGCTCCACGCATTGACCAGGAAGCAACTATATTGAGTGTCAAAGACTCTTACAATAAAGTCAATCAATCACTTAATTAACCTCTATATCTATCAATCTTCTACCTCACTGTTATCTGGTCCCTATAATTACAAATAGTATAATTCAAAAGACAATGCCATTTTATCTTTTATTAGAAAAAAACTATGTAGCTGATGGTTCTATTCCTGCCTTCGGAATGACTAAGTCATAATATTTCTCAAAAACATTGTCTGCAACAACTATTTTTCACGATACTTGCATCATTTCCTTAAAGCTTCTCCTATTGTAGAAATAACCATGGGTGTTTTTGCCATAGACTGTCTGTAGTCCAAAAGCATTGTGGAAACCTGTGGAAGGGTATAATTAATTATGGACACTAAGTAATCATAAGGGTCAAATGCAAATTTGAACCTAGTACTAATTAATCCCTTAATCATCAGATTAATATATTCATTGCATACAAGTGAGTTGATTTAGTTGTCACACAAACTACAGGGTTTCAGTTCTGACAGTGTGACTTATGAGTTTTGTGACCTTGAGCAAGTTGCCAAACCTATGAAGGGATTATAGTATAAATGATAATGGATGCCTGGAGATTAAATAAATCGATGCATATAAATCCCTCAGCACTATATTGACCATGGTAAGCACTAACTGAATAATGTACAGTAAGTCTCACTTAACTTCATAATCAGGCTCTTGGAAACTTGACTACAAGCAAATTTATGTATAACAAAGCCAATTTACTATAGGTTGGTTGATTGATATAAACTAGAGCTAAGTTCCTATATGGCATATTTCTGGTCACAAAACATCACCAACTTCCAAATAAAGATCCCAAACACTTCCAAGACACAGCAGTCGTTTGCACCCACTCATGTGTTTTCCAAACTGCTATTCCGGCTTAGGGTCATGGGTGGCCAGAGCTGATCCTAGCATTTGGGGTGCAAGGTGGGACCCCAACCTACACAGGATGCCCATTCATATCATTCTTCCTGGATCACTTCAGACCTGCCATATGCATGTCTTTGGGTGGGTGGGGGAAAGCGGAACCCCCGGAGAAAGCCCCGCAGACACAGGGAGAACATACAATCTCCACACAACCATGCCTTAGCTGGGAAGTGAGTTTTATTCTCATCCACATTATGAAAAAAGGGCATCAAACAAAGCAATATTGTCGGATGACCTGCTGGATCATTTACATGCTTACCAGCCAAATATCTGATTCCATTTGTGTGTAAGGTCTGCTGAGTTGCAAGCGCTGCACAGAACATGAGTAACACATGGTAGACCAGAGGGCAACTCTCCTCATCACATATTTGCAGTGAGGTTGGGCAGACAGACGGCCAGTGAGAATTGTAGGCCCCGGAGTACAGGGCACTGCACTGCCCCAGACGACCGGGAGAGGCAGGGCACCTGAATGTGCGTGAGGACAGCAGCAAGGGCAGGTGCAGGGACCAGAAGGACCTTAGGAGCAGCAGAATTTACCCGAATGCGAAACAGGACATGCGCCCTGGCAGGAGGGAAGCGCGTGTTTAACATCATGCTAGGGCGAGTCTTGCTCTAAGCACTGACAGCACTCAGAGAACACTGCCCGCTCGACGGCTCATGAAGCCAAATTATGGTCTTCCACCTCTACTCTAGGGAGTCGCCAGTGTAGACGCAGAGAGGAGAATTTGAAAATTATGAAAACAAAGAGTGTCTCTGCTCTTTCTTTATCGTATATACATAGTATGTCCATTATCTTCTCATCTGACAAGAACTTCCCCTTAACCACTTTGTTCTATCAAATTTTCCATTCTGTTTTTCACTTCCTTTTTCCATCCCAACTTCCTTGTGCTCAACAGGCCCAACTGGGGAGTCTGAGATGAACAACAGAAATTGTTTCCATTGGACGCATCTGAGAGACACTAAAAATAAAGAGCATCCCTGCACTTTATTTATAATACATAAATGGACAGTCCATTATCTTTTTATCTGAAAATAACATTCCCTTAACCACTTTGAACTATCAAACTTTATACTTCGGGGCCTCCGATCACATTGTCCCTTAGCGACTTTGTACTCCCCAGATGACTGCGTCCACCCCAGGGCTTCCATCCTGTCACATGATGTCCACAAAGCCTGGCAGTGGCCTGCGTGCTGGTCGGCTCACGTGGACCTGGCCAGGACACTGGCACCATGACAGCCTCACAGATGCTGTGTTCAGGAGAAGGTTCCATCATTCCCCCGTAATGCTGTAAGGAAGGCGCCCGGCCTGGAAGCTGGCCAGGAAGACACAAATGCTGAAGGACTCAGAATATATGCACACTGCTATAAATTGAAACAATAAATTAATAGCTCCCCAGTAGAAACTTCGTGTGAGAGATACAATATATTAATGAATGCTTAATGATACAGAAGAGGAAATTGTTTATCATCATTAATATGTGCACTTTGCATTCCTCGGGTATGGGAAGAATCTGAACTCTGTAATTCAGAAATCAGCCATAATTCCAGAAGCCAACAAGATAAATATTCAGAGCACCTTTAATATGTTTTGAATCATGATAATTCCACTGTTGACAATGCTACGATTTACACTGTCTAGAGCAAGACCCTAGCTGCAAGTCTAATTCATTTCCAACAAGCAGCTTAGGCGATGAATGCATGCGGTAACAAAATGTGTGTGGAAATAATCGGGAGACCCTCTGCACTGCACACGTGCCTTCCCGCACACACCCGCGCACGCCTGGCTTCCCACCGCTGAGCAGCCCGCTCGCCCCTGAGCAGCACGCTGCAGGGTCGGCACGCCCAGCCCTCATCCAGATACTTGCATGTATTATTTTTTAATCTCACCAATAACCGCATGAAGACAATATTCTCATTGTCCCTATCTTACAGGTAAGAAAGCTGAGGTGCCGTGAGTGGAAGAGCCCCAGCACACGTGGGGCGGGCTGTGAAAGGGGCTCCCTCTCCAGCAATCTGACCTGCAGGTCCACCTTACAAAGCGCACCATGTGGCCTTTGCAAGTACAGGGAGGAGCCGTGATGCCTCTTGAGAGGGAACTCATCCTGCGTGTCGAGGGCGGGCCAGAGGTGACAGGGTTCATGAAAAAGTCAGGGATTTTTTTGCTCCATGGGAGAAACCTTGGTCATTTTCCTAGGAAAAGCTCAGGCCAGTGTTAGAATACAACTGCGCGTGTGAGAGGCTGCGAACTGGGAGGCATTCCAGTGTGAGGACGGGGTGTGTGCAAAGGCTTAACGTGAACTTGACAGCGCAGGTGAGGAGCTGCATTCGCACCAAGCCAGCAGGTGAGGGCCGTGTCCGCGCGGGGAGGGGCCTCTGCAGAGAAGAGTGGGCATGGCCAGGTGGCCGCGCTGTCCATCGGGTGGGGCCCACCAAGGAAGTCAGGTGGAGATTTCCAGCTTCGCCAGATTTGGATTTTAAGATGAAAAAAAAAAAAAAAATTTTGTATCAGGGATCAGAGGTCACACAAAGTCCAGGAAGACGGGAAAAGTGTCAGGTGTGGCAGAATCTGTCAGAGAAACGGTCAGGTGTTCACAGGGGAAGTGGAAGGGGGTGGGGAGCAAATGTTCATGATGGAAGATTTAAATTCGCCAGGTCTTGGGACCAACGTGAAGTGAGAGGAAAGCGGGGGAGGGCGGGGAAGCATAAGAGCAGACAGCTGGTTCTCAGGGTTCTGTCTTGCCCACTGCAGGCTTTGTTCATGCTCAGGGTTTGCAAGGAAGAGCAGATTTGGGAAGAAGAGAAGAAGTTTGGAAAGCGGGGAACGTCAGGTTTTTTGCATGCATCCGCTGGCTATGACAGATTTGCATGAAAATATTCAGTGGTATCTAACCCTGACTCATTTAGGGACCCAGCAGTATGTGCAAAATGCAGAGAAAGGATTCATTTGAATAAAAGCAGTGAAAAAATGTATATAACATCATAAAAAGGTCTGTTTATTAAATACGTTTAATAACTAATTTAATCTGAATATATATCAGCTCATAGATATGTTTGAGAAAATATATTTTACCAAGCAGTGGATAACCACCACTAACTTTGGTGGTGGATTTCAGCGTGATGATATTTAAGCCTTTTGACCCTTGTGTATATAATCCAGGCCTCAGAATCCCTGTCATCTGTATAAAATAACTGGGCCAGATGAAAATATTATTAAGTACTTCTGTTTTCATTTTAGAAAAAGAGAAATAACCATCTCAAGACATCTTTTAATGGAGGATTTTAAATAAAATGAATGTGTTGGATCTTATAAGTCAGGATACATAACATTATGTGGCATGCATGCTTTCAGAAAGCCTGGTCACACTTTCTGGTGTCTCCTTGAAATGATCTTTTGAGGAAAGGATAATTACTGCCACTTTATAAATGAGGAAGTTGACTTTCTAAGATTTTATCTGAATTTCCCTGTAGTTAATCAGCTAATAAGCAGAGGGCTGGGCCAGTACTTTCATCTCTTAAATTCTATTAATTCCATCTCATAAATTCTATTCTCTTTATTACGTCTTTACTTGCTTGGGATTCTGATGGAAGATCCCGTCTTCCTAAAACTTTAGACAAATCATAGCAAGGAGCTGAAAAGGGAGATAAGGTCATAATACAAAGAGAAGGAGAAGTTCCTCAGGCGGGCGCAGGGGCCAACACATTCATGGACGAATGATTACAGGGAGACTTGGAGCGAGGAGTTGTCGTGGGGAGAGCGAAGTCCTGAAGGAATCTGGGGGTACCGGCTGCCTGTCTCCAAGGCAGGCCCCAGAAAATGCTGGTGCCTGAGTCTCCCATTGTTGGAGGGGTGGGCAGAAGTGGGCCAGAAGGCAGGGGACTGAAGCAACTTCTCATAAAACCCATCTTCACCATCATGTGCCATCCCAAAGTGTGCAATGTGGAGGCAAAATATGAAAAAGTTGAATCTGGGCCAATAGGGCCTTGCATCAATGTCCCCTTTCTTGACCATGTGAGCTGAAGGGGCTGAGATGGGCGGGAAGCCTTGAGAGCTGACCTTAGAATTGACAAATGATGCTTCCAGAGGGGAGGAGGGGCCAGGACAAAGAGGGGAGGGGACATGTCCTCCCAGGGTGAGCGAAGTCTGACACCTGCACACGGGGCTGAAAGTCCTTGGAGCACCCGCAGGAAAAGCAGGAGTGTGACCTCAGGGAATGACAGCTCACTGGGGAGCGGAGGCAGGAGGTAGGAGATGTAGGGGAGCAGGGGCGGGCAGGAGGTAGGAGATGTAGAGGGGGGCCAGTAGATGTAGCTTCCTATTTAAATGTACATTTCACTACCACAGTCCCGATCTTCCTGATCTTCTCTGCAGGAACAGGTGACTTGTCTAAAAGCGAAGACATAGCTTCTGAAAAAAAACAAAGCATCTTGTCTTCTATAATATTTTCTCTCCTTTTCTGTATTATGATAAGATCTACTAAACAGTTTGTAAAATGCATAATGTAGTTAAACATCTGAATGAGTTTTAACTTCCTTGAGTCAAGACACAAATCCAGCATTTCAGCCTGATTTTCTTTATTTCCTAATCCTCACATAGCCAGTCGTCTGTGACTTCTCTCCTTGCATAATGTCCAGTGTTTTGTCTTTCTTGTATTCTTCTACTAGTAAAATAGAGAGGCCAGGGTAATTAGCATAAATAGAATTGGAAAAGCAAACAAAGGCAGCCATGAATGAGGCTATGGTGCCCACAGGGGTCTGAAGGATTCTTGGCCCCAGGTTAAGGCAGAGCTGGGTGGGGCCAGCACTCAGCTCTCCCAGACCCTCGGGTTTGCATGTGTAATGAGAGCAATCAGAAAAATCAGCTAAGCAAATGAGTTTAGGAGTCTGGTTTGTTTTACAGCTTGTTGTTTGCTTCCTCAATTTTTGTTCTTATTTAATTGCAAGTGACTTTGGAACTAGAAAGGGATCCAAACAGTCATTCAACAGAAATTAGTCCAAGATTGCCATGCACCAGGTATGCTTCTGGGCACTTGGAATTCCTCAAAGAACAAAACAGGTGAAGAGTCGGCCTTTGTCAGGAATCAGAAAGAATGACGTCTGTTGTTAGATTATTTACAGAGTCAAACTGGTCAATTCAAGTTGTTGTCTCTTTATTGGATTCATCACGAATATTCACTTCCAGTTTCCAAATTGGGCAGATAAAATATGCAACAAAGATCAACACTGCTTAAATCTCATAAACCACAACTGATGAAATCAGAGTATAAAGTAGCATATGACTCTCACAAGATTGGAAATGGAATCATGACCTGATGTTAATATGAGGCAGAACAGATGCTTCCTAAGAAGTAGAATAAGAGGAAATACCAGTGTTCCATCAACACAGCAAACAGTCCAGTCTCCTATTAAGTAAATAGATATAAAAGTAGCAATTAGATGGAAAAGTTATACACTTGTAGTTATAGCATTTATTTAATAAACACAGATCTCTTTTATGACACCAGGCACAATTTAAAAACTTTCCCATTATTACTATGTTAGTTCCCATAGCATTATGGGATGAGGTAACACCATAAGCTTCACTGTCAGGTGAAACAATTTGTTCCTAAATGTGCGCAACTAGGAAGCAGCAGAGGTGAGAGGCCAGTAGTTGAGCTCTAGCTTGTTTTGGAGCAGACACTGTGCTAGGAGGGTCAGGGCTGTGCTGACGTCGTGCTGGTGGAAGAATCAGATGCTACAGCTTTGAAGCTGTCTGATTTTCCCCGTGTGTACCACTTGTCAAACGCACACATCTTTTGGTCCAGAAGTATTACTTATGGGAAATTGAACTCAAGTCTACTATTTGATTCGAGTGAGTGCTGATCCCATCTGCTAGAGACTCAGCCCCACAAGACTCAGTCTTCAAATGCCACTTTCAAGTCCAGGTTGTCACTTGTGTGTCTGACTCACTGATTATCAACCAGTGGCTAGCACAACCCCCTCTTTGGATTTGATGAATTAGCTAGAAGATCTCACAGAACCGAGAAAACCAGTTAACTTACTAGAGCATCAGTTTATTACCAAGGATGGATACAAATGAACTACCAGATAAAGAGATGCATATGGCGTGGGCCAGAGGGTTCCAAATGTGGGAGTGTCTGCCCTGTGGAGTTTGGGGCATTCCACACACCTGGCATCGGGATGCGTTCTTGTTCACCAAACCAGAAGTTGCCTGAGCCCCACAGTTCACGCATTTTTTTTAAATGAAATCTTTTTTTTTTAAAAGATTTATTTATTTATTAATACAAGCACTGGGTACAGTCAGAATTGCAGGAGTGTGAGAGAATTCACCAGAGCCAGAGCGGGGAACGGAACAGGCAGAAGGACCGAAGTACACTGCTGAGGGGAGCAGCGGGCGGCAGGAGAGGTCTGCGCGCCATGCGGGACCCTCGCCAGTGGCCAGGGATCGAACCGGCGCTGCAGAGGCTGCGGGCAGCTTTGCAACCCAGCACTTAACCGCTGCACCACCGGGGAGGCCCAGTTCATGCATTTTTATGTAGGCGTCAGTATATAAGCACAAGTGATTAAATCTTCACCATTAGTGATGACTCTACCCCAGTCCTTTTCCTCTCCCAGGAAACCTGCCTGCTCTAAATAGTTCTGCCATCCGCCGCATCAACACAAAACATATGAGACTTTAATGGGAAGGAACTTTAATACAATTAGAAACAATACAGGAAAGGCAACGAATATAGTTTCTAAATCAAGCACCCAAAGTTACCCGTCTCCTCATGGGTAAAAGTCCACCCAAGCGGGATTGGCCCAGAGCAAGGCCCCAAAGCCTGCCACAAGTCTAAAGCATCTTCCAGAGGGACCCACAGAAAAGGATCAGAAACAACCAGACAAGTCTGGGATGAAAAGAGCAAAATCAAAATCAAGATAAAAACTGCCATTGTCACCTCCCCACAGGTTTCTCACCCACGTATGTGGCAACCAGTCCACGACCAAAACGCAAGCACAGTGTTTTCATGTGTCTTTCTGTTCCATGCGCCTCCTCCAGGTCTCCTTCTGGCTCCATCCTGCTTCCTTCCTTCCTCAGTCTCCTCTGCAGCTTCTTCTCTCCCTGCTCAGCTCCACCCTCCTTTTGGGTGGGGCAGGGAACCTGGAACCTTCCCCTTTCCTGGGGACCCCCCTGTTACACAGGTCTAATCCATTTGTGGTTGATTTCCAGAAACTACCCTTATCCTGAAAGGTTTTCCCAAAATCATATCTTTAACAAAAACTCTGATGTGGTTCAAAGGAGCTGGTTATGAGTAACAAAACAGACCTGTGTCACTGAACAAACCCACTTCCAGACTGTTCCAATGGAACAGACGCCATCTTGTCTGCACCTGCCATGTTGAAAATTCTGGCAAGTTGTTGAGGCAGCCTGACTCAGCAATTCCTTGTTTCTTTCTTATCAGCCACTAGGAAAGAAATAGGAGACCATTTGTTGATTTTTATGAAAAGACCCCACATTGCAGCTTTCTGTCTGAAGCTTTCTGTCTTTCTATTGCTTTTATGACAACAAATCATAAAAAGACAAATGAACTTCAGAACCAACACAAAGGTTTCAAAACAAGCTTAGACTGCTTTCCTGCTTGACCTGTTAAAAGGTCCCCATTCCCTGGCCCTCATAGCACACTTTGGGATACCCCCCCCCCAAATTAAGATCCTTATACTTCAATAAACGCTTCCTTGATTATATTTGTTTGATTATTTCTTGTTTGACAACTGCAACTGTATTTAATTTTTTTTAGTTAATTTTTTTGTAGTTAATTTTTTTAGTATTGAATACTGGAAAGGGAGACACTTTAGGTGACAAGACAAAAGAATGGCTCAGTTGTTTACAGTGAATTTATTATTAAAAATGAAACTAGTGAAAATGACCATTCAAATTCTGATACTGTTCAAATCAAGAGTCAAGTTGACCTGACACATTTTTCTGGGGCCATTTTTCAGGAAGGGCAATGCTCTGGGGTGTGTTTAGTCACATGTGTGTGAAGCATTCCCTCCAGACTACCTCACTTTTCCTCCTTGAAATCTTACTCAGCTCAGGTAACTCACCTTTAAGAAATACCCGGTTGTAGGTTACTTTATAGTCTCAGCTAAAATAAACAACTGAATATAAAACACCATAAAATATAAGACAGAGATAAATGATACAGAGAAAACTCAGGGATGGAGACCCAGATGCTGAGCTGAATACAGGGGAAGTATTGGAGTAAGGTCATCTGGAAAGTCTTTTCAGAGAAGATGGCATTTGAACAAACAAGTGGAAATGCAATTATTGATTTATTTTTCATATCCCTATTCCAAATTAAGCTGGAATATATTATCACACATTTTTGACTCACCAACAACGAACTGTCATTCAAGAGAACTGATGCTTGCACAAAGTTAATTCTGTCTTGAGTATTTAGCATCCTAATTTCTTTAGTATAATTGATGTTTTCAAAACAAAGTAAAAATATTTTCTGGAAAAATAAATCCAGCTGGAATTGAACAGAACCATGTAGTAGTTCTTAAATATCTGCTTAGATTTGTTTTTAAGGACTCGTTTAATTTCTTCTTTGGCCTCGTTACCAACTAACACAAAATGATTTTGAAAACTCCAAGACAACATGGGTCTGAGAAGAGTCCTCCAGGGCTGTTAATGACGCCCAGCTCGTTAAATTTGTAAACATGAAGATCAGCGAGGATGTTTGTTAGACTATTAAATAAATTAACTGGAGGTACTGAGAAAACACAAGGCTACCAGCAATTTATTCTGGATTGCTTACACTTAGTAGATTTGAGCGTAACGTAATGAACAGACAGAAGGTATTTTACAGAATTACTCAGTCTGGGTTCCTGGCTCATCAAAATGAATTTGAAATCCCCACACACGCCGAGCTTATCTGAGATTTTTATAACAACCACTTCCCACGTCACACATCACTCGCTGCTTTATGGAACTAAGTCGAGTGAAATCATTCCAGCCACCCCATCCTCCGTTAGGTCTGAGGGCAGCAGCTAAAACTCCAGCCCAGAAGCCCCAAGTGTTCACCAGGGAAGCGGCTCCACAAGGCCAGAGTCTTCAGTGGGCATCGCAGTTACCCCCGAGACGCGGGGGGAGGTGGCATTGGGGAGTATCTTACTAATATATTATTGGTCAAGTTGTTTTAAAATGTCATATTCTTATCTACAAAATCAGGGTTACTACTCTATAGAATTGTAGTGAGGAATGAAAAGCTACATATGGGGAGCTGGACCCGGGGAAGCACTCAATGAATAGACCTCGGCCCCTGCCTTCATCCTCTCTCCCTCTTCCTGTTCTCCTGCCCCCTCCCTCTCTCTGCGCCCCCTCCCCATGGCCTTCAGGTCACCAGCAAGTGAAGAAGCCTCCTGGAGGTGAACTCACTGTGACCTTCATACCCACATGAGGGGCCTGGGGGCTGCTGCCTCTCCTGGCTTGCGCGCCAGTAACACAGAACAGAGAAGGTACAGAAATGCCCTCACGGGAACTGTAATAAGTGGCCGGTGGAGGCTGAGCGTGTCACCTGGCAGCTCTGGCCGCTGAGGCAGGAGAATCGCCCCCATTTACACAGGCACTGCTTTCCCAGCGGTGCCCCTTGAGCTCACTCTGCCTCTCTTGCAGCTTCAGACGGTGGGAAATGATGGCCCAGATTTGCTTTCTGGTTTTGATTTTCATTTGGGGGGGACAAGAAACACCAGGATATCTTGTGAGGGACATGGCCTGTTTTCTTGGAATTTTGAGAAACTTGAGACCCTTGTCCTTATTCAGAAGAGAAGAGTGAGGGAGGATTGGCAGGCCCTGCGGAGAGAGTTTGTGTTTATGAAGGGGTCGTCCTTTAAGTGGAGCAGCCTCGTGCCTAGGGAGAACTGGAGTAAGGAGACAAGAGAGAGGCTCTAAAAAGCTAATAGAAAATCCGACCTTCTTCAAGAAACTGTGGAGCCTGAACCTGTCGAGGCAGAGGCAGAAGGTTCGGCAGCCAAGGAGCCCTGACTTCAGCCCAGCTTCTCACAGATGCCAGCCCACAAGGCGACTCAAGGTCACGGCCTGTTCTGGAAAGTGGAGAGATGGGCCAGGCTTTGCACTGAATGTCGGCAGAACACAGGAAGCTGTCAGTAGAGGTGATGATAGATATAAAATAATATGGAAGAGCCAGGCTTGGGGACGAGAAGTGATAGACGGCATATTGAAGGGCTCAACGAAAAACAACGCAAAAAGCAATAAGTTATCCGCAGAGTAAGTTCCGGAAAATGTATGCTCTGCAAAGAAATACTTTCTGTCACCTCTATTTGGACGGTATCTTGTGATTGTGTAACTATTTGCCAAGCTTTATGCACACAGAGCTTGTTTTAATTCTTGCTTTGCTAGGTTATTGCCAAAATCTGTGAACTCTAATTTCTGTTATCTCTCATTACAGAAATGTTTGCCAAAGTATTTACAGACTAAGCATCTGGTAAATAGAACCTATACAAATAATTCTAGATTCTGTGTTGATAAGTATACATGTGGATCGCTAACACCAATCCCGTTTTACGCTCGTGAACTCTATGGGGACTTTGAAAGCAGAACGAATTTTTTTTCTTTTTTTTTGAAATTTTCATAAAGTCATTCATTTGACTATATTTCCTACTTTTAGATAAGCTGCTAATGCAAGATTAATTTGATTTTATATTTGACTATTTTACATATATCATAAATCGTACCGTCAATCACCACATTGTTTAAAATAAGTGCTGACAATCAGTGCAGGATGTTTTGGAGGCGCATATTTATAGCTGGGGGAGAGTAGTGGGGGCAGCTACTTTCCATCTCCACAGATCAGTCTCTCCCTGCTGGGTGACCTCAGACTCACTTTCCTTTCACCAGTAGTTCTCGCTTTTCTTTTTTTCATTCTAAATTTCTTCCCAACCCTCTCACTCTTGATTTCCACTAGGAAATCCCCCGAGTGACTAGATGCCAGGGGTTCCCAGGATAACACGGAGACCCCGTTAGCATCTAATTTACCTTTCTTAAAACGCCCCCAAAATGAACAAGAACATTTTTATATCGAAATTTTATGAGAATAAAAGTGTATAATTTTATCTCCTTATGTAAGGGTTTTTTGCTTTCTATGCCAAGAAGGAAAATTCCAATGTGAATAATACTGAGGTATTTAAGAAGATAACTCCATTTAAATAATGTGAAACCTGCTTTTCCGAATACAAGACCTTCACTCGAAACCTTGATTCTAGGCAAAATTGGGGGATTTCTACCTCCAAGATTTTCATTTGCAATTATTCCCAAATGAAACACCTGTTCCTTTAATCCAATTTACCTTTTCTTTGTTGACAACCTTACTCAAGCAGCTCCTTAAAGAGATGCAAAGGCTTTCTACCATTCACCCCGAATTTATTCCCCTTCCTCTCAATGCTATCAATGTGCCTGTTTGCCTATTTACATTAGTCTCAGCTTGAGATTGTAGCATCCCGCAAACATTTGTAGAAGGACTGAAGGAAAGAACCCAGGGTGTTTTTGTACATAACTATCCTCTACCTGCTATTTCAGTCAAGAGGGTAATTGCCTTACATTATTACTTTCTAAACTGATTGTCATGAATTTATAAGCCACATGGCTTCGTTGAGCACCAAATGGTAAATCTACTCCTTCCCTCCTACCAGCTGCCACCGGGCCACAGCTCTGCTCCCGGGAGCGGCGGGGACCGAATCTGTCGCTCGGCGGTGCCCGGGATGTCAGGTTATCTCAATTTGTCACACCCCCGAGAGCTGCCAGATTGCAGTGCAATAAAGT